>NC_057711.1:106714262-106754027 GCF_004010195.1 Chiloscyllium plagiosum | reverse complement strand
TTCCGCCTCGGAACACTTCAACCCCAGGGCATCAATGTGGATTTCAACAGCTTCCTCATTTCCCCTTCCCCCACCTCATCCTAGTTTCAAACTTCCAGCTCCGCACTGTCCCCTTGATTTGTCCGGACTTGTCCGACCTGCCTAGCTCCTTTTCCACCTATCCACTGCACCCTCTCCTCACTGTCCTATCACCTTCATCTCCTCCCCCACTCACCTATTGTACTCTATGCTACTTTCTCCCCACCCCAACCCTCCTCTAACTTATCTTTCCATGCTTCAAGCTCTCTGCCTTTATTCCTGATGAAGGGCTTTTGCCCGAAAGGTCGATTTTGCTGCTCGTCAGATGCTGCCTGAACTGCTGTGCTCTTCCAGCACCACTAATCCAGAATCTGGTTTCCAGCATCTGCAGTCATTGTTTTTACCTCTTTACTCTTCTGGAGGGTCAATGTGGACCTATTGGGCACATGGGTCTGTTTCCACACCTGTAGGAATTCTAATTCTAGTTCCAGTCCTTGGTTGAGGCTGTCTTCATGAGTATTGAAAATGGGCATTGTTGCATGTCCCGAAGTCCACCTTGGAATTTACACATTAATCAAACAAAACCTGCACTTCAATTCTAACTGATTAAAAACTTAATAGTCATTTAGGTTTGTTCAAAACATTCACGTAAGTTATATGACCCTTTGATCTTTTACTTATAAATTCTGTGTCTGATGTATTCTCTTTCACTAACTGCCTGAGGAGGGAGCAGGGGCTCAGAAAGCTTGTGGTTTCAAATAAACCTGTTGGACTAAAACCTGGTTTTGTGTGATTTTTGACTTTGTTCACCCCAGTCCAACACCAGTACCTCCACATCTTTTGAGGAAGATCGGTCCTTTATGGAAGAAGTATTTCAATGTGCACTTGTGATGCCAAGGCCAAGTACTGTTAAATGGAATTAGAATAGTTGGGTGTTGTTGATGACTGGTACTGGCTTGATGGGCTGAATGTACTTTTTCAGTACTGTGGACCTCTTTGACTCCAATTTAAAGAAGAATAAAGGTGTCTAAATTATTATCCAGAACCTACCAAGGAGATGCATCAAGAGCTATTGCAGTTCCAAATGGTTGAAGTTTATCCCAAAGTAGAAAGCTGATCGACTGCTGGGAAGCAAGATCAAAACCTTGTGCTTGTTCAATCACTAATGAAAGCAAGAGAAGCTTCAAACATTTCTACAGCCAATAAAGTGACCACAGAATCGGAGCGATGGATAGTTGTAGAGTTCAACATAAATCTTCGATCATGCAAGATATAAGACTCAAAAAGTTTAAACAAATTCCGGACCACTGAAGCTGTAGTCAGGTTGGATGATGCCATGTCTATGCAGATGGAAGCTGCTTGTATGCAAGATGTCTTTGCAATCAAGATATATCAACAACATGAATGTGATGTGTTTACAGAAAAAAAATTAAATCCTCAAAAAAGGACCACCAAGAAGTACAACACTCCATGTAGCTAATAAAAAAGTTATCCAGCAAAATAAAAGATCCTTAAGTCTAAATGGGTCATGTTCTTACTCAATATACAGAATTTATTGATCTGCATAATTGGCAGTTAGAGGCTGCCAGTTAAATCCATCATGAAGCCACAGAAAGACAAAAGACTCTCACAGCCAGAAACTACAAAAGCAGCCCTATAGAATTCCTAACAACATGTTGTGAAATTTAAACTTAAACATCAGAACTAGCTTGAACAGATCAAAGTTGGCATAGTTTACCTCAGTGAGATGACTGAAATGGAAGTCCAGCTTTTGCAGTCAAGTTGCGCAAGTCTTGTGGGCTCAAAATGAGATGCTTACAGAAGATTTACAAATGTTGTCTTGCACTTAGACAACCAGTATATTCACCCAAGTTACACAGCAAA
The DNA here is from genome assembly GCF_004010195.1 of Chiloscyllium plagiosum. Classification (NCBI taxonomy): domain Eukaryota; kingdom Metazoa; phylum Chordata; class Chondrichthyes; order Orectolobiformes; family Hemiscylliidae; genus Chiloscyllium; species Chiloscyllium plagiosum. The sequence continues at coordinate 106,752,125 of NC_057711.1, read as the reverse complement.
GAGATTTATTGATGGAGGAAAAAAGTTCCTCTGTTGCAAAGTTGTTCTGAACTTTAAGATTATGGTGAAAGATTAGATGAAATTTAAAAAAAAAACTATTAAAGTTAACGAGCGATGACCTGGTCTTTCAAAAAGGAAAACCTGAAGAGTGCACAAAGATCAACATGCATTATTAATGAAAAATATCTCCTGCATTATGAAGGTATCCTTTCAAGTAACAGCGTGATCAGGTCCCCCTTGTTCTCACTTTTCATCCAACCTGCCTTCGCATTCAAAGGATCATTCTTTGCCATTTCAGACAACTGCAGCAGAATGTCACCATCAAACACATCTTCCCCTCACTCTCCCTGTCTGCATTTTGAAGGGATCATTCCCTCTGGGACACCCTAGTCTATTCCGCAAACACCAACACCGCTCCCCCTTCCCACAGCACTATTCTATGTAACCTCACCTGCTCCTTCACCTCCTCCCTGCTCACCATCCAAGAATCTAAACCATTTGTCCAGATGCAATGGCATTTCACCTGTACCTCCTCCAATCTTACGTATAGTATTTACTGCACCTAATGGGGCCTACTGCAAATTGGAGAAACCAAACGCAGACTGGATGATTATTTTGCAGAATACCTCTGGTCTGTGTGCAAGCCTGACCCAGACCTTCCCGTAGCCAGTCATTTTAAGATAGTGTCCTGCTTATATACCCACATGTCTATCCTTGGCATGCTGCAATGCTCCAGCAAATCACAGCAAAAACTGGAAGAGCAACATCTCATCCTCAAACTTTACAGTCTTTTTGGGCTCAATATTGAGTTTAACACCTTCAAATTGTGAACCCATTCCTTACCTTTCTTTTAGCTTTGCTTGTTACATTCTCTGTCACCTTGTCTCCCCTCCCTCCCACTCCAGTGGGACTGTCTGTTTTTTCCAGCCTAGCTGTTAGACGCACTATTGTTTTGCCATTCTCATATTTTGATCACATAATGTGAACTATCAACACCCTTTCTCCCACAGCACTCCAAACTCACACCCCACTCCCACCCCTACTGTTGAATAAATGCTGCGCTCTCCACACTTCTGTTCTAATGAGGAGTCATCTACACTCGATGTTAGTTTGCTTTCTCTCCATGGATGTTGCATGGCACGTTGCAATCTCCAGCACTTTTTGATTCCAGTACAGATTCCAGCATCTGCAATAATTTTCTCCTGCAATGATCCACAGTGTACAAGTGTATCCTTCCAAGGTGTGCAGAAAGCAAGATAGCCAAGTCTTGACATATTCTTTTCTCTACTTCCCCAGTGAATGGCCTTATAGAAACCACTTCATATGGTAAAGTTCATGATAGTTAAGAGTAAAGCAACTTGTCAAGATTTTCTGACAGCCATGCTATTTCCACATGCTACTCTTGAAGGTAATGGTCTATCCTTATCGGCAGTTTTCCTGTTTGGCAGACATATCCAGCCAAAGGGGAAATCCACTAAAACTAAATAAAAAGTAATACTCAGCAATACAATTTTGCTGGTATACGGGAGTTCCATGTTGAAGAATACAAAATGCATCAGACCAGTATTTGTCATTTACAATTTTTTTTCTGTTTTTTTCTGGCCACCCCGTTGCCTTCCCACATTCTCACCACCCAATCATATGCATGCAATATGTCATTGGAAAAAGAGAAATAATGGTACATAAGCATGATCAATGAGCATGCAGATAAGTTATTCCAACTTAAACCAAGACAAAACACAGGAGTTTTATGTATTCATATAGATTAGATTCCCTACAGTGTGGAAACAGGCCTTTTGGTCCAACAAATCCACACCGATCCTCTGAAGAGTAACCCACGTAGACCCATTCCCCTACCCAATATTTACTCCTGACTAATGCACCTAACACTATGGACAATTTAGCATGGGTAATTCACCTGACCTGCACATCTTTGGATTGTGGAAGGAAACCAGAGCACTCAGAAGAAATCCACACAGACATAAGGAGACTGTACAAACTCCACACAGATAGTCACTTGAGGCAGGAATCAAACCCAGATCCCTGGCATTGTGAAGCAGCAGTGCTAACTATTGAGTCACCATGCTGCCCTTTGGGTGATTTCATGGAATGATGTTAGATTGTGTGTCTAGCTTAGATCATATTATGTTGTAATAAGCAATGGTCAAATCCTGCAAAGGAATAGATGGCATTGAAGTTGCATATCATCAATTTCTTTTTATTTCAAAAATATACTTTGATATCTGTACAATTGGTGATGCCATTCATATTTATACATTGCATTTCTTTACATGCAGAGATCAGACTGAATCATTTGTATGTACAAGCCTATATGTTGACTATCCAGATGTTTAGCTGAGGCATCAGCAGAGCCTAATTACTGAGCAGGCCCCCTGGTCTTCTTCTGCAGGTAGACCTTACACGGTGGTCTTTCCCCACTGTGCCTTGGCGGCAGCTGCCCCAAGCTTAAGTACGTCCCTCAACATATAGTCCTGGACCTTGGAATGTGCCAGACAGCAACACTCAGTCGGGGTCAACTCCTTCAGCTGGAAGGGTGTCAGTGCACTGTGCAGTCATTGCAGTCAGGCATGTGCACTGCTAAAGAAATGTAATTTATTTATGAACATTGAATCCAGACTAGGCCTGAGTCAAAGATTTTATAATACTATAAATAGTTGGAGTTGTTAACAAACTTCAAGACATAAATAACAACCTCGTCTTCATGGTTTATTTTACATGGGTGTAACATAAAGAGAAATTCTCTGACTATATCATTCTTACAGTGGTGTTTGAACGAAGAAATCATGTCATTACTTCATGGAAATCTTTATAATTTCAGCTGGAAGGCCAACAGGGTTTGGGCAGACCAAAGAGCGTCTTTCACCGAGTTGATGATCCTGCAGGCACAGTTGATGTTTGTCATGGTGTGCAAACCGTAGAGCACGGAGTCCTGCGTTACAGAGCTGCTCGGGACGAACCTTGATAAACACCACTGCATTCCTCTCCAGACTTCCTTTGCATTGGCACATTCCAGAAGGAGGTGTGTGACAGTCTTGTCCCCTCCACAGCATATTTATAACCCAGAATGATGACTTGATAAAAATATTATGCTAGATAACAGCTACATCTACAGCACAGCATAGAGTAAGGTTACACAATCAAGTTGTCATGACTGTCTCAGGACTAGATCCAGTCACGTCAAAAAACTGCCAAAGATTATATTCATGTGTAGATAGTCTATCGGTATACACGTTTATTGGAAAAGGCTTCCCATACCTTAAAGGAAAAAGGGGGGGGGGTGTTGTTTTATCACTTAGATCCAAGAAAGGTTGAATTCCTTTGAGACATTTAAATGACATTATGCCATGTGACATTCCAAAATAAAGGTCCTCACCTTAACTTCAGTGCAAAGGTGTCAGTGCACTGTGCAGTCATTGCAGTCAGGCATGTGCACTGCTAAAGAAATGTAATGTGTTTATGAACATTGAATCCAGACTAGGCCTGAGTCTAAGATTTTATAATACTATAAATAGTTGGAGTTGTTAACAAACTTCAAGACATAAATAACAACCTGGTCTTCATGGTTTATTTTACATGGGTGTAACATAAAGAGAAATTCTCTGACTATATCATTCTTACAGTGGTGTTTGAACGAAGAAATCATGTCATTACTTCATGGAAATCTTTATAATCATGAAGTAACATAGACATGGAGAAAGTGATTGTGTGTGACTGAAGAGAGGGGGATGAAGAGCCATAATTATGAAGGATGCAGAGGAACTTTTTTAACCTAGAGTCATAGAGGTCTACAGCACAGGAAAAAATCCTTCTGCAGCTTGTGTCTATGCCAGGCAAGAACAAACACATAACCATTCCAGTGCCATTTTCCACCATTTGGTCCAAAGCCTTGTGTGTCTTGGTATCACAATTGCACACCTATATAATTTTTCAATGTTATGAGGGTGTCTGCTTCCACCACCCTACACGTAGTAACTTCCAGTTTCTCACCACTGTTTGGGTGAACGTATTTTCCTTAACATCCCCTCCAAATCTCTTGCCCCTTACTTTAAATATTTTCCTCTAATTTTGATCCTTCTACCAAGGAGGTAAGTTCCTTTCTATCTCGCCTATCTATGCCCCTCAAAATTTTATGCATCTTGATCATGTCTTCTCTCAATCTCCTTTGCTCCAAGGAAAATAACTACATGCCAGGCATCATCCTCTGCAGCATCTCCAGGGAAATCACCTCCCCCCAGTCTATAATATGGATTCCAGAACATAATATTCTAGCTGACCTAACCAACATTTTATTCAGTTGCAGCATAGATTCCTTCCTCTTAAACTCTATGCCCTGTCTAATAAAGGAATATATCCCATGTGATGTCTTAGCCACTTTATCCACCTGTTCTGCTACCTTAAGGGACTAGTTGACAGGCACACCAAGGTTCCTCTGATCCTTGGTGCTTCCCAGGGTCCATTCATTCATTATGGGTATTCCCTTGGTTTGTTGGTTAGAATTTCAGTCACAACCAAATGAAATGGTTAGGCTAATAGCCTAAATGTTTTTAAAGAGCAAGTCAGGTAAATACATGTAAAACTAAGGAAAAAAAGGTTTAGCTGATTGGATGAGATAAAATAAAGAGAATAAGCAGAGGCTTCTGTGGAGAACCAACATCAACATGGCCTCTTGCTGTGCTATAGTGGAAATGAAGGTTCTGACCCCAGACTGAAAGTAGGTGGCCAGCCTGCCTTTGCATGGCTACGAAGTTATGACCAGGTCTAAGAGTCCTAAATGTCTGAAGGTGCTGCCTCCTGCCTTACTTAGGAGGATGTCCCACCACCTGAAGCTGCTGGATGGCCAGTCGCAGGAGTGCTGCTAGGAGGGGTGGAAGGTGTTCATGATTTGGGAAGAAGACAGGGAGCAAATGGGGTGGGTGTGTGCCTTTGTGAACTAAGTGCCTGAACCAGAAGGTCACCCCTCACACAACGACTCTATAGCCAGACACACTGGTGCTAAAATATCATGGGCCAGGAAGAGGCCTTTCTGGGGTCAATAATTGTTCCACATGTGGTGAGCCACTTGACACCCACTCCATCTTTAGCAAGATGCCAGAAGAGGCAGTAAGTGACAAGGCACTTATTGTAATGCTGCCCCTTCTCTCCCATAACCAGCACACCATCTCCTGGGGCTTAAGGTTCTGTCTGTAAATCCCTTATAATCCATACTAACTGCATGGTAACTGATTATTAGAACTGTAGGGTATGCAAATGTTGTAAGAACACGAAAAGTGGAAGACAGAGAAGAGGAAAGTATCAGGAGGAGATACCTGCCAAACTGGAAGTGCAGTTGGACCATGAAGCAACTGCAAATGGTAATAAATAATTTCTCAACAGCTCTCATTACTTCTTCCTTTCATTCCTATGAGGCAATTCCAGATTTCCAAACAGCCGCAGGAAATTCTAATCAAATTTCACTGAAGACAAATCTGCATTTGGGATCTTGATCTCCCCTGTTTGAAAGTGGCCTTAATCTCTAGAGTCTAAATAAATTTATTTAGATTCATATTATCATACTGCATGGAAACAGATCCTTCAGTCCGACTAATCCACGCCGACCATGTTCCCATACTAAACTAGTCCTACCTACCTGAGTTTGGCCCATATCCCTCCAAACCTTATACAAATCTGCATCCACCACTTTCTGTGACAGTTCATTCCACACACGAACCACGCTGTGTAAAAAGGTTGCTCCTCATGTCCTTTTCAAATGTTTCTCTTCTGACTTTAAAAATATGCACTGAGTTTTTAACTCTACCACTATATACTGTGCCTCTCATGATTTTATAAAGCTCAATAATGTCACCCCCTCAACCTCCTAAGCTCCAGTGAAAACAAATCTACGCCTATCCAGTCTGTTTTTCTATCACAAACCCTCCATTCTTGACAAATCCTGGTAAATCTTTTTTGAACTCTCTCCAACTTTAAAATATCATTTCTGTAATAGGGGGACCAGACTGTACACAGTACTCACCAATGTCCTGTACAATCTCAACATGACGTTCCAACTCCTATGTTCAAAATTCTGAGCAATGAAGATAACTGTGCTAAGTGCCTTCTTAACAACCCTATCTACCAGTGACACAAATTTCAAATAATTATTTACCTGAATCCTTTGGTCTCTCTGTTCTACAATATTACCCAGGGCCCTACCATTTATTGTCTCTTTTTGTTTTACTAAAATGCAATACCTTGTATTTGTTCAAATTAAACATCATCTGCCACTCCTCAGCCCATTGACCCAATTTATCAAGATCTTTTTGTAATCTGAGATAGCCTTCTTCATTGTTTACTGTATCACCAATTTTGGTGTCATCTGCAAAGTTACTAACTGTGCCACTACCCTCTGCCTCCTACTATGAAGCCAATTTTGTATCCAATAGGCAAGGTCACCTTGAATCCCGTGTGATCTAACTTTACTGATTATTCTACATGCGGAACCTTGTCAAAGGCTTTACTAAAGTCCAAGTAAACAATGTCCACCTCTCTGCCCTCATCAATCTTTTTAGGTACTTCATTAAAAAATCTCAATCAAGTTAGTGCACAAAACCACACTTGTAATCATTCCTTGCCTTTCCCTGTAAATCCTATCTTCCAGAATCATCTCCAACAACTTACCTACCACAAATGTCAGATGCACAGGTCGACAGTGTTATGGACCAGACCAGACACTCTTGAGATATTTAAGAAGGTAGCCTAGACCCTATCTTTCTCTTACTTCAAAGGCAAATATGGAGTGGGGTGTTCTGGATGCAATACGACTGGTCAAACTATTCAACATTAAGCAAAAACACATTTATTTAAACACTATATTTAAAATATAAACAAAATAAAGGACAACTTAGACTACCTTAACTCTATTGGAAGACTTACCTGAATAATAGGTACAGTAACTATTACTAATTAACTACTCCAATGTAGTAACATCCTAAAAACACACCCATTGGCAATAAGGCAAATTCAGGGACCTAGATTCTCACATGCAGTTCTCTAATCCTGAAGGAACAAACTTCAAGAGAAAATGCAGAGACAGTAGCAGCCAGAAAGTATTTATGAAAGCTTCCAACTCTGTTTAGATTCCAATAGCTTCTGATGCTACTGAAAAACCAAAACCCAGAAATCCTGATCTGTGAGAGGTGGCTACACTCTTTCAGGCTGTTAAAAAAAGCTAGGCCTCCCAAGATGTTTACTCAAGTGCTCGTCAGTAGCCAGCTTGATATCTCTCATTAAATCTCTCTTAAAAGAAACCATGAAAAAAATAACTATTTAAAGCCACAGCATATTTACAATAGTTTCCAGGCTTGTTCTTACAGCCTTTCTTCAACAAGGCACAACATTAGCCGCCACCTCCCCCTCCCTCCCCCCCACCCCCCCGAAGTTTCTTTCCCTTCGTACAACCTGCATTTAGTGAGACTGAATCTGTGGCGTCTTCATTCTGTATTAGAGTCTGGCATTCAGCTAAAGATCAAGAATCTGAACAATTATTTAAAAGAATATCTGTCCAACACCTGTCAGAAACACCTTCGCGGATCCAACGGAAATACAAAGAAAAAGGCCCACATGCCCTTTTATTCTGGTGCACAGTATTACAAAATGAAGCTGTCAATCACTATGTGCAATAGAAAGGTTAGGATAAATTGTAAAATGCCAAACTTGATTAATGTTTAAAATGAATTTTTAACTCATACCATAAAACATTCAAAATAATCATTAATTTTTTTCGTGAAGTCACTAAAAATAGTCACTGAAATCCAATTTTATTTTACAGTTTTGAACCCAGGTGCAATGAACAGAATGAAACAGCATTTATTCCAGCTATTTGAGCTTGGAGTTCACATCTTCCAACAATTCATGTTGATTTTGTTGTTTATAACAGGAATACACAATGCCAATTGGCAATTGAGCACATCCGGGGAAGAAATGTATACAGCACCTTTCACAACCACAGGACATTCCGGAACACTTTAGATTCCGGAAATCTACAGGTTATAAGAGTACATTGAAATGTGTACAATTCTGCATGACGCAGTGCCAACTTAGGTACAAAATCATAGTTACCAACATAGAAAGATAAAGAACTGTTAAGAAGTTCAGCACTACAGTCTTCTTACCATAAAAGTAGAAAAATAAATAAATAATGTTAAAATATCAAATCTTGCAGTCCTTTCTTAAGATATGGGCCTGCAGACACTCCAGGCTGAGCTTTCCCCAAGAGAGCGCACTCTCTCCCACACTGGGCATGCATGCCCCAAGATGGGCTAAGACCTGCCCAAGGATGCCAGGCTTCGCTGCTGCTTGCAAGGCTTTGGCGCTGACAACCACGTCGCTACTGATCACTGCTGTCATCATCCATCACATCTGACCACTGCGACTGCCATCCTTTACTGCTGCCAATCCCCACCTCACCACTACTGCCATCCTTTACTGCTGCCAATCCCCACCTCATCGCTACTGCCATCCTTTGCTGCCGCCTATCCCCACCTCACCGCTACCGCCATCGAGGCTCATGCTGGGCCCAGCCACTAAAATGCTGCATTGCCGCTGCTAAAAACTCAGAAAAGAATCAAAAATGTAATGTACAAAATGACAGCATGTAGAATGGATGAGGTCATGGGTCAATAGCCCTGGGCACTGCCTACTCCACTGCTGCCATCTTGTAAGAGTACATGATCCTTACAAACAACCAAGTTCCTCACTATCATGGTATGCGAAATGTAGCAGCTAACTTGCGAATTTAAAGCTCTTGCAAAGCTATTCGATTATGTACAGGTAATTTATGTTTTAATGATCTCATTTCAGGGATAATTGATGAAATTGATACAGCTTAGAATTCATGCTGTTCTTGATAAATAGTGCTATAGGACCATTCATAGCCATGGGAAGAGCAGGCCTCAGTACAACATCTCACTTGAAAAAAACAGCTACAGCTCTCTGTATTGCTGTGGAGTTATCCAGTCACGATTAGCAGCTTCTGGACTGACTTGTGAACCTACAACCTTCTGATTCCAAAATGAGCCAACATCAACATTCTACAGAGCCTTGTATCCCTCTCTTACAGCCTTCAGAAATGGTAATAGTATGAACACTTGGCATAGCCAAATACAATTCTTACTGCTTCCTATTGACAGGCTCTGCCAGTCTGCTGTCCTAAATATGTCATGTTTAATGTCCTCTGTATGAAGTCTTGATTAATGGGAAGTAGAACCATCCCAAGTGTCCAGAATGGGAAAACAGTGTTGGAAAGACTCTGCAGGTTTGAGAAGCATCTGTGATAGAAAGACAGGTTAATGTTTTAGTAAGCGACTTCATCAGTTCTGATAAAATGTGCCAACTGAAATGTTACCCTACCTTTCTCTCTCTAATGATTATTGATCTCCTGTGCATTTTGAAGATTTGCTGCTATTATTTAAAGGTTTCCAGGATTCGTTAAAAAATCCCTTATCTCCTCAAGCACATGGGTAATGGGCTGCTGTAACTGTGCTTTATACCAATCTTAGCCATAATATTAGTACTTTACAGATTTGATGTTGCAGTGTAGTTAACGCATATTTAATTCATATCCACATTAAAATATGTAAGTGCACTATTCTTTGTCATTTTCAGTCAGAAGTCAGAAGCAGATGGAGGAATACTTTTGACCATAATAAACTTAACTGCATTATCAAATGACCAACTGCTCACGTGCATTAAGAGCCGAAGTTCCCCAGCAGTCATTTAAAATTTAAAAGTCATCTTAAAAATGTAAATTTCAAAAATTGTAGAATTATGCCTCTTTAATCCAGAATCAAATGCCCTTATCATTTCAAATTAAGCTTCATTCTTGATGTGACATGGGCTCATAACTGAGCCTACGCGGAGGTCTGAGACCAGTGATGTTCAGCAAGGATCAATCCTGGGATCTCTGTTTTTTTGTAACATTTCTAAATGATTTGGATGGAAATGTCAGTAATCCATTTGCAGATGACACAAAAATTGGTGGAGTTGTTGACTGTGAAGAAGCATGTAAAAGGATATAAATCAGCTGGAAAGTTGGGCAGAGAAATGCAGATGGAGTTTAATCCCGACAAGTGTGAAGTGATGCATTTTTAGCGGTCAAATGCAAGAGGAAGGTTTACTGTAAATGATTGGATCCTTAGAAGCATTGGGATCTTGAGGTCTAAGTCCAAAGTTGCAAGAAAGTAGCAACACAAGTGGGTAAATTAGTAAGAAATACATATAGTGTGGTTGCCTTCATCATTTGGGGCATTGTTTGTTCCTGCCACTTTTAGAGTACTGTGTATGATTCTGGTCACCACCTTTTAAGAAAGATGTGGAGACATCGGAGAGGGTGATTAAGAGGCTTACCAGGATGTTAGCAGGTTAGGAGTATATTAAAAGCTTGGACAAATTGAATTGTTTTCGCTTGAGCATTGAAGGTTGAGGGGTGACCTGATAGACGTATATAAAATTTTAAGAGGCTAAAAGCTAAAAGATGTTGTGCTAAAAAGCTAAAATATGTTGTGCGAGTGTAGGAGGTACCTGGAACATTTTGCCAGGGGAGGTGGTAGAAGCAGATACAATAGCAAAGTTTAAAATGTGCCCAGAATGGGCACTTAGACATGAACGGGAAGAGAGTAGAAGGATATGGATCATGTACAGGCAGATAGGATTAGTTTAGATTAGCATCATAGTCAGCACAGACATAGTGGGCCGAATAGCCTGTTCTGTGTTCCATAACTTAATATTGAAAACAAAATAAAACCAAGTAAGTGGATTTTAAAATTAATGTTAAAATTGATTGAAGAGTCCAATTTGTTTCTGGCAGTCAGACCTTTTTTAAAAGTGATTCCTTAAATTTTTTCTCTCTCATGAACATACTTTTTATTTCACTCTATTGTGAGTACCTTTGCTTATTCCTATATTTCTATGTCATCTCCCTATTTTTGTTTGTCTGTCTCTTTATTTCTACTTACAGCAGCTGTCAGATACACACAGCTATGATCGCTAAGTTTGCTCTGAAACCATTAAAAGTACCTTCCCAGTCAGCTCATACACTTATGTCTAATCTTTCTGTCAAACCTAACTTCTGCACCTCCCTTCCACACTCACTGCGTTCTGATATCCTGTCTCAGATCCCTATCATCTTTCCTCTTGGTTTCTGTTCACTTCTTCAATGAAAAGGATTGAAGGCAATTCTCGATCGATTGTAGAACACCCATTGAGATGTTTCGTACACGTTTTATTTCATGTCGAGTGATACAAATGATCATTCATCCTGATCGGACTTCTGGACAGTGAGACAGTTTGAAACTGTTGAAAATCCACAGCAAAAAAATGATGAATCGATGAGAACATCATAATAGCAGTAAAAGAAAGTTCACATATTTATTTCATACCCTCAGGACATCCTAAAGTGCTTTATCCCCAAATGATTTTTTTGAAGTGGACTTATTATAGGAACAGCAGCCAATTTGCACGTAGCATGCTTCCGTGTGTAGTAATATGATAACAATTAATCAACCTGCTTTTGTGATGTTGATCTTTGATCAGGACACCAATGATCACTCCCCTGCTTTTCTTCAAAGCAGTCTTGTTTATATTCAGCTTTGAGAGGTCTTAATTTAACATCCCATGTAAACAACAACACTCCCAACATTGCAGCATTTTTGTCACTGCTGTACCGGAGTGGTAGATGTGATATTTTTACTCCTATCTCTGGAGCATGTTTTAAGTCCTGAACTTTCTGCCTCAGTGATGAAAGGACCCACTCAGTTAAAGCTGATATGTAAATAGGATAAAAACAAAACTCTTCTCAAATGACAAAACATTTATTTAGTACATAAAGGTATCATCTTTGACTTCTATATAACATAAGTTGATCTCTAGGGTGTGTTTCTTTTCATATTCTGATACTCCTGTCCCAAGTAGCATGGTAGGATACTCATTACCTTCTACCACACTCCACATTAGATAATTCATTTTCTACTATTGCCACCAACATTATTGTGATGCTGTGACTAAACACAGTTTTGCTTTCCCGAGGGAGTGTCCTCTCCAAATCATCTTAATTCAATCTCACATTTACCTCTTCCTGTTAAACATTTGATTCTAAGCATAGGCATTTCGTTGAGGGTCACAAACATTTCTTCTGGTCAAAAGAATCATCTTCACTATTTCAAGTTATAAACTGCTCTCTTTGTTAGTCAGCTTTTGCATTGAAAGTACCTAATGGTTTCTTTAAGGCAATTTGTTCTTTATTCATAACGAACACAAGACGTGCACTTTGATATAAATCAAATTTATTAGCTTATTCTATTTTAGATATATGCAAACTAATGAGTGAATCTATTAAACTACTTTAGACATTTTCAACAAGTGAGTTTCACTGCTTTCTACCCTTCAGGGACTCACGGGTGACAGCTGGTGCTTGGAGCTCTATCTCCGTTTCCATGGCACTAGTCCTTGAACCCCAGTCTGATGATGAAGGTCCATGGCCTTGGTCTCATGAACACAGTTCAATGAGAAATGTCCGTTCATTGGGACAGAGTCCCTGATAAAAAGTACTATTATGGTTACATGCTGTATCACCATCTTGTACTACTTTCAGTACTTTTTCAGACATTCCATTGTGCAGAAAATGAATTGAAAGCATCTCTGTTTGGATTTTTGCTAACTACATAAGAAAATGGTTCCCACAGACAATCAAGGTTATGCAAGTACCTCCCAACCAAAACAGGTTGTTTCTTACACTATTTTTCACATATTTTTCCACTTTGCTTCAAGTGCTCATTGTCATGTCCAGTTAACCCGTACCCATTAACCCTTAATTGTCTGGTGTGAAGATGTCATTTTTGAGCCTAACACTCCATCTTTTCATCAGAAAAATGCAGATAAATAGGGATAAATGCTTTGCTTTTCTTTGAATATTGCTATTTAAATATTTACATTTGCCATACAGAGCAGATGGGGCCTAATATTAACATCTCATCTGAAAGGTAACACCTCTGATGGTGCAGCACTCCCACAGAAATGCATTAGAGAGTCAGCATTACTTCAATGAAACCTCAGGAACAGAATAAGCATAAAAAGAAAGAATAACCTGACAAAGATGTCAATTAACAAGAGCCAGTGCTGTCATTCTACCTGTGTAAATAGATCCCTGCTGAGCTAATAATTTAGTGAGCCTTTGAATTCAGCCAAGCATTCATAATGAAGCCATTTGTTTACTGTATTAATATAAACAGATAACAATGCATGTGCTTCTCCAGGTAGCCTTATGAATACTTGACGCGAGAAGGAATGGGAGTATGAGGACTCTGGGTAAGGCCTCTTCAATATATTTTCTAAAAGATCCCAAATTCAGACCATGGTTCATGGTTCCTTACAGGAGTGGTGAACCACATGTCCTCAAAAACCTGGCCTGTCTCCACAGTGTGTTTGGGTCATTATGACACATTGAATCCAGCAGTGGAACTGGCCATATCATGAATGGTACCCACATCTCTGCCTACACTGAACCAGGGAAAAAAAATGGCTGTATTGGGAATCCCAGAATCATGACCCACACGTAATACTTAGAGGCCACTGTGGTCAGCTCAAATCCACATAAATTCATTCCAATAACTCTGTTTCTCACCACACATGCTCACTCACCTGCAAAGTGTTTTCAGATTTATTGTGTATTTCCAGCATCCACAACATTTTATTTGTGTGTTATTGTGCTCAAAACATGGATCAAGGCCCGATGCTATCCTAAATCAAAGGTAAGAATATTACCCAGTGAACTGCAGCTGATACTGATGAGTGCATTCAATTTTATAATTTCCCCTTACACTCTACCTGTTTTTAAAAATGCTCTAATCTTTTACATTCTTGTCAAAATGGTTATGTTTAAAGTGTTAGTTCCCCAATTCTCCTATGGACGTTGCCTGACCTGTTCAGTACTCTCAGCATTCAGTTCTGCTATTTCAAATTCAAAGTTTCTGTAGTATGTTGCTTTGTGTTGAAAGAAAAATAACAGGACCTTATGGCTGCAGTGAATCATATTATAAACCTATAGAGTACTGGGACAAACTGCAGCTTTTTGGGCTTCATAACATGTACAAGCTTGCAAAACAAGCACTGACCTGTACAAAACATGGGCAAACTAATAATTATTTTTAAAGATTATTTCACTTATTGGAAACTGAGTTAATTTACAGGCATCATTGACTGCAAAGTATGACAACAAGAAATTGATGGCAGTAAGACACTAAGTGAAAAAAAAAGGAAATTACCAAAACTTTGATAAGTAAGAGGTCATAAACAGACAAATAAAAGTAGGTCATTCATTCCACTGAACCTGCTTCCCAGCATGAATTTATTAACATATGGTCGATTCTGCTATAATGTGCGTTTCTTCAACACGAATTGGCTACAACGCGATTGAGGAATTTAGACCATTATTTGTAGAACGCAAGCCTTCCTCACATGTATTGGTTAGAAAATGATTCCAGCCCCATTAGTTTAAATGGTTTTGCTATTATGAATTTTGCTTGTAACGAGGGGTAGCACGGGAACAGAACTGTTGCACTATATCAGCACTGGCTATATAACGTAACCTTAATTGACCAGTAAGTGAGAAAATAACATGCACTCTGCATCTGTAATTTGTTCCATTGTGTTTAATAGGAAAACTGACATGAACTGGTGGTTGAGTTCTGAAGGAGGACAGAAGTTATACTACGATAACCTTCATTCGTATAGCACCTTTACCAAATAAAAACATTCCAAGATCCTTTCAGGATAACCAGACAATTTGAGTCAGACTCACGCATTTAAAATTAGGCCACATACCTATTGACTAGATTAGAAAAGTCCAATTTAGGAAAAATCAATTTTTAAAAAAAGTGAGTGGGACAGAGGCACAGACATTAGACTAAGATTTGCAGGATAGGAAACTGAAGCAACTGAAGGTTCTCCCATCAAAGGTAGAGTGATGAGGATACACAGAATGTCAGATTTAGAGATTTGCTGAAATCCGAAAGTGTTGTGGGGTCATAAAGGACACAATCCTGGAAAGCTTTGAATACAAAATTAAATTTTTAAAATTGAGGCATTGCTTAACTGAAGACCAATATAATACGATGATTACTGGAGTAACAAATGAATAGAACTTGTTGTAACTTTGGATATGGGCAGTAGAATGGTTTTCGGAATTTTCATTTTGGAATGCTCATTTGACAAAGACAACATGTTACAGAAATGTATAGGCCTAAAGTTATCCAATTTTTGGATTCCCTATTTAGTGAACTTTGCTAATTTCCACAACATTGTTAAGGAGGAGTTTCAGATACCTTGTGTCTTCTTTCCTAGATGAGGAAAGGGGAAAAATAAAATCAGCTAGGGCTGCTGCCCCGATTGTGTCAGAAGGTAAATTTGTTAATTTCATGTACAAACAGCTTTAAAGAATATAATTGAGCTCCGATTTCAGGACTTCTTTTGCCCTAAATTTAGAATTTCCTCTGCCTGTTAATCCATTGTAATGGCATTATTCAGATGCCCAAATAATAGATTGTGGAATCTTGATCAGTTGTACCAGGGTGTACTTTTGAAAGAGTCTTGATGAGTGGTATAGGCAATTAGCAGCCAACTGGGCTCTGCTTTCCAGCAGTCAGACTTGTTGGACATTTCTAATGGGTACATCTAATGGGTGAAAAGGGTGCTACGATTGCTCTTGTTTCATTTACATTCTTTCACAGGTTATAGGCTAGGGCTAAATTTATTGTCCATCTATCACATGTTCTCAGCAGGTGGTGGTAAGCTGACTTCTTGAACTACTGTGATCTATATGATACAGATACTCCCCAAAAAAGAGGGCTTCAAGCTGAATAATTAGCTGAAGTGACACATTTTCAAATTGTTCCCAAGCTGGTATATAAGAATTGAACCTGATCTGAAAATCGATACAATTATTTGAATGCCTTTTATTCCTCACATCATCCCCATATATCCTTAATTTGTTGGTTTTCAGAATTTTACTAATTTCTATTCCATACATGCACTAATTAGCTCCTTTAGCCCTTTGGGATAATGAATTCCAAAGATTCACAACTCACTGAGAAAACAACTTTTTACCTGCATGTACTCTATCTTTCCTGTTAAGTATTTTGCTGGTTTCGAAGAGTTCACCTCTCATTCTTCAAAACACCAGAGAGTACAGTAGCAGTTTTCCCAAAATTTTGTTGCAGCGCAGTGGCACCAGGCAGACCAGGTCTGGTGAATCTTCATTGCGCTCCCTTTATCAAGCATAAATTCGCGCAATACTCTAGATGCGGTTCAATCATGATTCTTTTATTTTATTTTTCTTCATTACGTCAACTGTTTCATGCAGAGGGTGGTGTGTGTATGAAGTGAGCTGCCAAGTGGTGAATGCTGGTATAATTACAACATTTAAAAGGCATCTGGATGGTTATATTAGCAGGAAGGGTTTAGAGGGATATGGACTAAATGCTGGCAAATGGGACTAAATTAATTTAGAGTATCTGGTCGGCATGAATGTGTTGGACAGATGGGTCTGTTTTTATGCTGTACATCTCTATGGCTCTAATGAAATTTGGGTCTTGTGGCTCAGTGGTTAGCACTGCTGCCTCACAACACCAGGGTACCAGGTTCAATTCCAGCCTCGGGTGACTGTCTGTGTGGAGTTTGCACATTCTACCCGTGTCTGCGTGGGTTTCCTCCCACAGTCCAAAGGTGTGCAGGTCAGGTGAATTGGTCATGCTAAATTGCCCATAGTGTTAGGTGCATTAGTCAGAGGGAAATGGGTCTGGATGGGTTACTCTTCGGAGGGTCAGTGTGGACTGGTTAGGCTGAAGGGTCTGTTTCCATATTGTAGGGAATCTAACCTAATCTAATTTATTGCTGATTCATTGTTGCCCTTGAGATGGTGTTGATGAATTGCATTCTTGATTTGCTTCAGTTTGTTTTGTGTCATTAAATTCACAACAGTATTAGGAAGAGAATTCCAGCATTCTATTCATCATATTCTTGTAAATGGATTCTTTCAATTCCCCTCCTGATAGAAGGCTATTTCATCTATATTCCTGTTTTCTCTCTCCCTAACTTTCTCAAATCATGGGTGATATTTGCTATCTTCCAATCTGCAGGAAGCATTTCAGAATTGATAGAATTCTGTAAGATGGTTGCCAGTATAGCCATTATTTCCACAGAGACCTATTTTGACACTCTGCGATGTAGCATACCAGGCTCCAGGAAGGACCTAGGATACTGATATATGTCAGGGCCCAGTAATCTGGATCAAGGCCTTGTGCTCAATTTGAACATAAGACATGAGGGCTGAGGAGTGTTGACAAGAGAGTTTTTGTATGTAAACTTACAGAAGTGGTTTTTTGAGCAGATTTTGAGGTTAGTGGTTAAGTTAGTAGCTCCCACACATTATTGAACTTCGCTGCATCCAAACTTGCGTGGTATGTCTCTTTTGAGTTTCTGTCTTAAGGGCTTCCTAATGGACACAGGTGGGACATTAGAACATAAGAAATAGGAACAGAGATTGACCACTGAAGCTTGCTCCATCTTTCAATGCAGTTGTGTCTGATTTCCATCTGTTCCTCAGATACCTGTATGCACATTTTCTCCTCTGGCAATGACACATTATAATTCTTGAATCTATTTTTGGGGATTATCCAATGTTAGAGATAGAATAGAATTAGAATAGAATAGAAAAGAAATTTATTGTCATGTATACTTTGAGATGAAAAATGCAGTGAAAGGTTTTATAAGTCACTCCACCACGGTACCTACATCAATAACAGATACCAAAGGACACTGCCAAGCTGGGCCGAGACCACCACTCCTAAATGAGACTGCCTGCTGGGCCACTGGAAAACATGGATGCCAAAGATAAAGAAGCTCTCCACAAAGGGACGAGACCTCCATGCTGGACGGGACTGCCACACAGGGCTGAAACCGCCTTCCTCCTCCTTCAGGCGCCGTGTCATTTGCAGATCTGAAGCCTCAGCTTAGCCTGTGAGTTCGGGCCCAGGGGAGTCAGCCCGGGACCTGTTACTCGCTCACAGGCAGAGCACGGACTGGGGCGGAGCTGTATCCGGGTCATCCAAGTTTTATTGCTGCTGCTGCCAAAGGCATCCTCCTCCTTCACTTGTCAGTTTCCAGGCTTAAATGAAAAGAAAAAAAGCTAAAGAGTGAAAATAAGAAGAAAAGAAAAGAAAGCTGACAGGAGATGATGAGCTGTATTAACCTGCATATCACATGCAAGTTTCTTTTTATATTTCTTGTCTGAAGCAGCATTATATAAAGATAAATAAGTAGTGAACAGATCAATAAATGATTTGGAATTCTATTGAGGTATTTATGTTTTCTCCCATGATGTTAAGTCCTCCATTACCAGTTTTGTTTGTGCTTCAAAGGGTTAAACATTAGTGGTCACATTGTCCTGTAAATTGATGTAGCTTTCCATTGACCAACACAAAGTACATGTTAAGAAGCTGTGATGGACTATCCTGATTAGTTACAGTCTGTACTGCTTTCAGCATGATCCTTCCCTCCTATAAGCTGCTATTTGAACATCCTACTTTTCTAACAGGTTACTAAATTCAGGGATCTTGGCAAATATCCTTCCTGTCTTTCTTTTAAATCCTTGAAACCACATTTTTTATCTAAGATGTTTAAAAGAGAAAATGTGTCAGTCCTTGCGATAGTATTTTTTTTCAAAATAGCTTTGAGAGGAGGGATTTTCTTAAATAAATGCCATTATCCAACTTTATCCCCCATTTTCCTCCAAGTTTAACACTGTCATTTGGGAGATTTTTGTTGCGATTCAGTAGGCATTTGTGCTCATCATGTCTGCAGTGCTGTGTGCGGCAATGCATCTTTATATTATTTATTATCTTCTTTTTCCCTCCCAACCTGTATCAAACAGTCTTGTTCATTTCATCACATTGGGGAGTCCATCTAACTTATTTATGAACTTTTCCTTTTTCCAAAAGTGATGGTGGCCCAATAGGGACAGCCTTATAGGCCAGGATGGATTGAAACAATTGTGGATCTATGACAGAGTCCCATGCTACTGTGCACTTTATTTAAATGCAAGGATATTGCATACAGCTGAATTTAGAAGAGAGAACATGCCGGCAAATGGAAATAGCAGTGACATTCTCTTTGATGTTGTTCAGTTGACGCAGCAGTTGGATAGATCTTATTAAGGATGCTCAGTTATAACTCTATATTTCCTTCTCTTGTCTACGAGTGTCAGTCATGATGACTGTCCTCAGCAGAATTTTTTCGTAGTTTCTGTTTCAAAATCTACACTCAGCTGTATTAACATCAGCCTCTTCCATTGGGAGATTGTGATGTGAGCTGGTTAAAAATCCTTCCCATGTATAATCTGAGATGCCAAAGGCCTGATTACAGTTCTGACAGTGATTGCACTGGCAGTGTTGCTTGGCACCAAGGGAGGCATACACAGTCTATCAGCAGAATGCAGAGAGCAAGGAAAGAATAGCTTAATGATGATTCCATTGAATGGTGATAGACTGGGAAAGAGTTAGGGGGAGGTGAAGGGAGACCTGGATGTCCCTGTTCACCAGTTATTGAAACTAAGCATACAGTTAGTCGCAGCAGGTGGTGAAAAAGGCAAATGGTATGTTGGTCTCATGAGGAGAGTATTTGAGTACAGGAGCAGGAATATCTTGCTGCAATGATGTTAGAGCTGTGGTGAAACTACGGCTGGAATAATATGTGCAGTTTTATCTGGCTATGGAGGGAGTACAGTGAACATTTACCAGACTGATTCCTGGGCTGGCAGGCTGATGTATGAAGAGAGATTGGATTGGTTAGGACTGTATTCACTTTGGAGTTTCGAACAATGAGGCGAGATCTCATAGAAATTGATAAAATTCTAACAGGAATAGACAGAGAAAATGCAGCAAGGATGTTCTCGAAGACGGGGGGAGCCCAGAACCAGAGATCACAATTTAAGGATATTTGGTAAACCAATTAGGACTGACATGAGGAGGTATTTTAGTGGTGAGCCTGTGGAATTCTCTGCCATTGAAAGTAGTTCAGGTCAAGAAGATTGAATGTTTTCTCGAAGGGGTTGGATATAGTTGTTGGAGCTGAATGGATCGAAGGGTATGGGTAGAAAGTGGGAACAAGGTACTGAGTTTTATGATTGACCATGATCATTGTGACTGGTGGAGCAGGCCTCAAGGACTGAATGACCTACTTCTGGGCTTTTATTCTACATTTCTATATTTCTAGAATGCGGAATGAGTAGAGGAAGGAAAGGAAATATTCACAAACAAAAAAAACTGGAAGACATGAGGAACATAGATAGGATAAGTAGACAAGGTCTTTTCCCTGGGATGGGGGAGTCCAGAACTAGAGGGCATAGGTTTAGAGTGAGAGGGGAAAAGGTTAAAAGGGACCTAAGGGGCATCTTTTTAATGCAGAAGGTGGTGCATGTATAGAATGACATGCCAGACGAAGTGGTGGAGTCTGGTGCAATTACAACATTTAAAACATCCATTTGGATGAGTATATGAATAAGAAGGGTTTAGAAGGATATGGACCAAGTGCTGGCAAATGGGACTGGATTAGTTTAGGATATCTGGTCAACATGGATGAGTAGGACCAAAGGGTTTCTTTCGGAGCTGTACACCTCTCTGATTCTTTGACTCTATGTGCACTTACTACCCCACTAGCTCAGCCTTCCCATGTGTTGTGAGCAGTGATAATATCTATATCAATTGATAACATTAAACTGTAGGGTCCAACTCAGTAGCACCACTAGTGTCAGCTCAACGTAGTAATCAGTTTTGCTTAAAATAGCAAATGCAACCACTTTTGGCTAACTCAAACATAGAGTAGATTCTTATAACAACACATGAATATTTCACATTGGGCACTTATCAACTTGGAATGTGCAAGTTCAGTTAAGACCATGCATTAAAATACTTCCAAATAAAAGTCTATTGACCTGCATGTGGGAGCATCAACTCTCACCAACACCAGCATGCCATAAGAATTATTTAAAGAGATCTTAAAGTTATTTTTTTCTTTTACCCCTTCATAGGCTGTGGACACCATTGGCAAAACAATGGCTGGTCACTTAAATATTTTCATAAAGCTGTGTGTTTTCATTTTTACATTACACTTATTTTTACTCATATTTGGTCATGTTTCAAGAAACAAGTTCAGCAAATAGAAGTTAGAAGGGATGAACACATGCGTTACATGCCATTATAGGACAACTTATGGACAAAGAGCAGCAAACATACTTCCTCCCAGCCAACAGGTTGAGCAGTGACATAGCTACCTCCTCTTAAGATTATTCTGCATCTTCTCCCCAACTCAAGTGATTCGGATCCCTTCTTGATCAAAGACCTTCGACCACCTAGAGACATCAGTCAAGAACATTTGCACTGCCAGTGGCTTTCTTCTGCCCACTTTACCATCAGCTATCTTCTGTCAGGGTTAATTATTCCCTCAACCGTAATCTTAACCATAAACCATCATAATTTCCTTCATACACTTTAAGGATGGCTAATAGCAGTTGCATTATTGCTAATTAAAAATGAAAGGTATTTGAGTGGTCTGGTGCTTCATGAGAAAGAAGTGATAGGTCTCAGATTACGTAGGAAGGAAGCCATAGGAAAAAGATGTCCAGTTGTAGAATAAGGTTTTAAAAACCCTTGATTTGTTGGGGAGATCCAGGTAACCACATGGAAATCCTTATCCTTGCGTGCTGTCAAGTGCATGGATGGTATTAAGGGTGATGGTGTTGAAGGTTTAATTGTCAGAGGAGTTTGATGGAAGCAAGGAATTGAAAGCTATTAATCTTTGCCCCTCCCATGATGCCTCCAGAATCTTGTGACCATTAATTACAACAAAGGTGCCAGACAAATGCAAGCTATTGTCTTTACGTGAGCACTAGGACCGCAATTTTGTGTTTGATTTGACCTTATTCTCCTTTGGTGGATGCTCTGTCCACTACACTGAGACTATGTTTACTACATAGACTAGACTGATGCTGGAAAATCACAGCAGGTCAGACAGCATCCGAGGACCAGGAAAATCAATGTTTCAGGCAAAAGCCCTTCATCAGGATGAAGCCATTCCTGATGAAGGGCTTTTGTCCAAAGCATTGGTTTTCTTGCTCCTCGGATGCTGTCTGACCTGCTGTGCTTTTCCAACACCACTCTAATCTTGACTCTGATCTCCAGCACCTGTAGTCCTCACTTTTGCCTACTACATAGACTGTCTACTGCAATGAGACTCACTGACAATCATCAATGGATGCAGTACATCGACATGTTACCTCCATCCTGCATTGAAAAGTGAAGCGATAATCAGGAGAAGCTCTGGGCTGGTGACATCCTGATCAATTTCTGTTCGAACATCTAGTGAGGAAGAGCCACATGTCAATGAAAAGCCTCAGTTTTATCTGCAGTATAATTAAAACTAATGGTGTCAATACATATAATGAATTATTACAATGATACAACAGTGAGAGCTAGGTGTATATTTAATTTCAAAGGAGACACAGGTGCATAGAAGTTTGCATTTCGATAGATGAGTATAAAAGAGTGAAATAATAGTGTTAGGAATTCAAAAAGCAATCAGGGAGCTACAGCTAGTGCAACAGCATTAGCTATATTCTAAACATTGCCTATTGCCCTATTATTGATCCATTGCAACTTGTTGCCTTTCTGTGTTTCCTGTTCTCTGGAAGTCAATTAAGCAGAAAATGACCCTTAGACATATGGCAACTGAAAAAGACCACACAAATGCCTTTTAATTCATCATGCTTCCGGCAGTAATTGATGCTGATGGCAAGAATCACACTGAAAACAATGACATTAAAGAGAATTGCTCTGTTCAAGTATTCAAAACTTTTCAAAGCTCAAATCTATCGTTTGCCCATTTTAATTCACTTGTTTTTATTCTTTCATGACATCTGAACTTCGGTGATACAGCCAGCATATGCTCGCCCTCACTAATTGTCTATGAATTGAACATCTACCAGGTTGTTGCAGAGGACAATTGAGAATTAGTCGCATAATAGTGGGTTTGAAGTCACATATTGGCCAGACTGGGCAATCTTTATTCTTAACAACAATCAATGACAGCTTCCTGGTCATAATTCTGAGATTAGCTTTTAATGCTGTAATTTTATCAATTGAATTGATAGGGTGTGAACTCATGCCCTCAGAGCATTAGCATAGGGCTTTAGATTACAATGACATTACCACGATGCTATCTCTCTCCCATATCCTTAGATCAAGCTCCCGAATTGTAGATTCCATTATAGTGTTGATTGGCAATACAATGATTTAATGATGGGTCTCACGTGCTTTTTATTACTTATTGAAGAACAGTTTGCTAAAGGGAAACTATGATAAAATGTCTAAAATGGTATCTTTCAACATTATCTGATTACTTCGGTATTTCCAATACAAAGGGATTTTTTTGTGTAGATTTATTTTAGAATGGAAAGGAAAAAAAAAACGTGTTTGGATTCAGTTGCAATAAAGTGAGAGTGATACCTGACCTAGGACATAATAATCATGAAGAAAGTTGGGACAGAAATGGGGCTCTTTTCTCGAGATAAAAGATTAAGGGATGGACCCTTTAACAATCTGAAAGGGCTTGATTGACTTGAACTGGAGAAGATGATTCCACTTGTGGGCAAGAGTGCAAATTCTTGAAAGTGGAGTCACAGGTAGAGAGGACAGTGAAGGAGGCATCTGGTGTGCTTGCCATTATTGGTCAGTACACTGAATATAGGAGTTAGGAGGTCATGTTGTGGCTGTCCAGGACACTAGGTAGGCCACTTTTGGAATACTGCATTACATTCTAGTTTGTGCTCTCGGAAGAATGTTGTGAAACTTGCAAGGGTTTAGAAAGATTTGCAAAGATGTTGCCGGGACTAGAGGGCTTGAGCTAATGGGAAAAGACTGGGGCTTTTCTCCTTGGAGTATCGGAAGCTGAGGAGTGACTTCATAGAGGTTTATAAAATCATGAGTGGCAGATAGGAGGAAGAGCCAAGATCCTTTTCCTGTGGTAGGGAAATCCAGAATTAGAGGACCTATGTGTAAGCTGAGAGGGGAAATATTTAAAAGGGATGTCAGAGGCACTTTTGTTTCACACAGAATGTAGTATGTGTATGGAATATGCTGCCAGAGGAAGTCGTGGAGGCTGGTACAATTACAGCATTTTAAAGGCATCTGGATGGGTGTATGAATAGGAAGGGTTAGAGAGATATGGGCCAAGTGCTGGCAAGTGGGACTAAATTCATTTAAGGTATTTGGTCGGCATGGGTGAGTTGAACCAAAGGGTAATTTTTCCATCTTGTACTGCTCTTTGACTCTATCATATTCAGGAACCATAAATATGAGGCTTACAACAATAATCCAACAGAAATTCAAAGGAAACCTCCGAACCCACAGAGTGGTAAAAATGTAGAACATGTCACAAAGGGTAGTTGAGGTATTGAGTCAACATAAATAGTTTAACATATAAGGGAAAAAGATAGAAAACACAATGCTGGTAGAATGAGATGATAATGCGTGGGAAGGGGTAAGTGCGTAAAAGCACTGACCTAGATCTAGTGGGGCAAATGATCCTTTTTTTCTGTGCTGTAAATGCTTTGCAATATGTTGTGAACTGTTGAACATAAAAAACGTAGAATAGTTTTGTAATGCGTACTTGCTAACATTTGTACATACTCACCCATCTCATTGGAAGGATTTGAAATTTGTCATGACTGCTTACATTCAAAAATAAAATCAAAATTAAATCCAAGAGGAAATGTGCCCCAAAATAGAAAAGCTGCATATTAAATGGTATTACCTCAATACCACTCCTTGTAGAAATGTAACTGTTATCATATCATGTTTGGAGGGATCATGTTCATCAGCAAGGAACCAGGATGCAGAACTTGTGACTGACAGCTATTGTCAGTCTAATTTGAAGCATAAAGAAGTGTAGCTGTGTTTTGCTCTAACAATAGCTGCTGCATGTCTGCAATAAGCCTGCCTGCTTAGCAACCTAGTGTTGGATTTTCAAGTAAACAGAACCTCCAATCAATTACCAGTCCTGCTGTGAGATTAATAAGTTTGTCGGAGTAGTCACAGAACCACAATAGTAACCTCTGTCAATTCTTTCATTCCTAACTATCTCTACAAATTGTGAAGGATAGCACAAAATCTTTATAAACTTCTAGTGTTATGACTGGAACAGGAAGTATACATTAGCTGTCTCCAATTCTACTACTGCGTGGGTTACAATATTAATTTAGTTGCTTTATGTGATTCTTG
Organism: Chiloscyllium plagiosum; assembly: GCF_004010195.1. NCBI lineage: Eukaryota > Metazoa > Chordata > Chondrichthyes > Orectolobiformes > Hemiscylliidae > Chiloscyllium > Chiloscyllium plagiosum. The sequence continues at coordinate 106,726,749 of NC_057711.1, read as the reverse complement.
ATTTGGCTAATCATATACGTTCTTCATACAAGACTCAAAATAAAATGATCCTCCATGCAGGCTAACTGAATAAACACAAAATTACTGATTTATTGAAAAATAAAACCTATTCAGCAAAAATATAAAACAGGTTAATCAACTTAACATGTAATATGAAAACTTATATATTAAAACACACACTCATACATACAAAATCTCTGCAAAAATTCACTAAGGAAAAAAAAACTCTTGACCAATAAATCTTAGCTCCTGAAGACTAAAGAGGATAAGGTTTGAGATATTCAGATGCTGTTGGTCTAATGTTCTGAAATGTGCAAACAGCTGTTTCCATAGAAAATTGTCTCTAGGATCTTGGCAGATACAGCTTGCTCGGGAAATACAATATTTCAAAGTCTTATTGTTGCTCTTCAAGGTTTCACACTGCTTTTGCATAAAGGGAATTAAGTAATGGGAGACAGAAGCTGAGCAGCTCCAATCTTTCAGCAAACTTCCTCAAATGCAAGAAAAACATTCCCTGCCCAGCCTACAAAGCACAGGAATCATCTATCAATAATTTATGTTATCTCAGTATAGAATCTGGAAAAATGTAAAGGAACTGCCCTGAAAGCAAACAATACATAATTGAAGTGATATGATTTAGAGATGATTAACTTTCTTTTACACTCCTATCCTGTCCTCCCTCTTTGTGAGCTACTTCTGCATAATGATCTCTGTCTGAGTTGGAACATTATTATTAAATATCTATCAAGTGTTAAAAAGTAGGAATAATTATCTAGGTGTCCAAAACAACGTCAATCATGTCCAAATCTGATAGAATGATGCATTGGAAGGTTTCAAGCCATTTTCTTTAACTTTTGCAAATTCTATGCTTACTTTATTTAAAGTATTGATGGATCAACTTTACATTTTCTTCTGGAGTCAGTGAAAACTGCATGAGAAAGGATCTCTGGAGCGTTCACAATGGTGGCAAAATATTGATCATCTATTTTCATTTTCTATTATCTAATTTTCTTATCTGTGACCTTCACAGAGTGAAAGGGCTTTTTTTTAAAGGAAGAAATGTGCACCTAAAATGATTGCAATGACCACCTGACCACAGATTATGGCATGATCAGGAAACCAATTTGGAAGAAGTAAAATTATCTGAATTAAACATTACCATTTTATTTAATGACATTGAAACTCAGTCAACTATCAAGAAACTCACACTTGCATGAAAAGATGCACAAATTGGAGATAAAAAGTGTCATGTGCAACTATGCAGTTTGAAAAGAAAATGGAGCCTGTTTCAAGAATGAAGCATTTTCAAGTGAGGCGCTGGCCTACTCGTATTGTCACTAGACTATTAAAGCAGAGCCCCAGGTAATGGAGGCTTGGGTTTGAATCCTGCCATGGCAAATCATGGAATTTGAACTCAGTAAAAATCTGGAATTAAGAGTCTAATGATGACCATGAAACCAATACTGACAATTGAGAAAACCCATCTGCTTTACTAATGTCCTTTATGAATGGAAACTGCAGTTCTTACCCAGCCCAGCCTACATGTGATTCTAGACCCACAGTATCAGGTCGACTCTTAACTGCCCTCTGAGTAATTAAGGACGGGTACTGAATTCTGGAATAGCCAGCAATGCCCACATCCTGTGAATGAATAATGAGAAACAGTAGCTTCCTGGCAGAACAGCAGAAGTGAAAGAAGATAAAATGAACTTGTAACACCAAGGACTGGAAAATACTGTTTTTGCTTTTCCCATCTATATATTTATACCCTGTTCATTTTTGCCACTTTATAGCCAGCACAGGTGATAAAATAAAGCAGAGAAATGCCCACTTACCCTTGGAACTCAAGAATTCTGTAAATTTTGTTACTGCTGAGGATACAAAACCAGTGACTAAACATCTGTGGTCTCAGGTTCAACTACAACAACTCAAGGACTGCAATAAATCCTTAGACCGCATCTTCTTTATCTTCCCATTAGACTAGACTCCCTACCTTCCTTTACATTTCATACCTCTGTTAGTGCATATGTTTGAAAGAACATTTTATTATTTTTAGGATGGTTAGTAGCCCTTTTCTATTCACTCAAGAAAAACTTGCAATTCGCTTCCTCATTTTAGCTAGTACTACATTTAAGTGAAATGTAATATGGCTAAAAATAACAAAAAATCTTTGTTCTGGTGGTTAACAAAGCTGGGGGGGTGGGGGGATGTTGCAAATCAGCCCTCATCACCAGATCATAGTAAATTTGAGGACTTGTCTGATATGTTTCCATAGTTGACTGAAAAAAAAAATGTATGGGAGGGAATAGATTGTTCTTTTGAAAGTTTGTTTAAAGATGGCAGCAAAGTTGTCTGCATGGTAATATCAAAGAACAGATTACACCTAGTTTCAAAATAACAGTAGATTTAAAATTAAAAAAAAGTGTTAGAATCATTTCCTCAACTATTTGATGAGAAAAATGATTGTGACTTCAGGAAGCACATAATAATTGCAAAACAAACCTTCACAAAATATCAGACCTCTTTAGAAATATGGTGATGAAAAGCAGAACAAGATGATTAGAACATTATGTCTGATCAATATTACAATAAGGACGTGGGAGTTGGAATGGAAGATGAATTGAAGGCGACAGTGATTGTGGGTGGAATCTTGCCAGTCCCAGAATGACACTAGCATTGGCCAGGAAGTTTGGAAAATAGTGTGAGATCGGTAATAATGAAATTCTCAATATTGGGAGCAGAAGTTCTGATTCTGCAACCAAGTGTTAAATTTTGAGATGAGAATCTTGCATGTGAGCAGCAAGAGCCTGACTTGCATTAATATTTATGCATTAGCATCTCATTAATACCCTAATCCTGCCTCTGTATGCCATTTCCCATTCTCCCATCCATTGAATAGAAACTAAATCGTGTCAATTCCTGACATGGAGACCAAAACAAGTAGTCCTGATTGCTCAATGCACCTCTAGGCTTTAATCTCAGCCAGCAACATCTCAGGGTATACTCATGGACAGTAACTCCCACAGCCCTCCCATTAATGGATGGCACCTGAAATGTACCAGCCTCACTGCATTTTCATGGCACATCTCTGATTAATTTGCAGTACAGTTTTATCATTCAATACTGCACTTTGAAGAACACTTACATCTTTCATTGGAATACTGGTGCAAGGAAACTTTGTGCATAGGGACAGGCACCTAACTCGTGGATTGGACCTGGTGCATCTCAAGGCTCATCACTTTCTGTCTCTGCGTACTCACTTTGCATTTACTTACTTGCTTCCAGCATCTAAGCCTGGCCTTGAATTGACTTGACTTTCAGCAGAGACGCAGAAAGCCCAGCACCTGTCATGGTTGTCAGCAGTGATCAGTCAAAGGAGTGAACATGACACTGCGACATCAATCTCACAACTGCACCACTTGTCCATCAACCAAAGGGCCATGTCTCAAAGCCTAATGAAGACAGTCTTCAAACAAAGGACCTGGTACAATAAGTCAAGGGCAGATCCTGATAACAGCCAATTGAACCAGGATCACAGATGTTATAAAACATGACAAGGGGAATATGCTTTCCCCTTTCATGTCAGCTATTTTTGTTTCCCTTCTACCATAGTCGTAAGTCTATAAAACTCATGTTTATTCTGATTATTACCTACATAACTGCATATACACTTTTGCTAATCACAAATACAATGGAAAGATTAAAGGAAGGATGTCCAGGAGCTTCAGAGCTAGCTGACCGAAAGCATGGCTGCCAATTGTAGGATAACTAAATCAAAGATGCACAATATCCCAGAATTGGGGGAGTGAGGAGCTATGGGCCCTCACAGGACATGAGGAGGCTATGGGGATTATGAGAGGTGAGTCTACGGATGAATTTAAAAGCAGGAAGAACAGATAAAGAACAGGTTTATGCCATTCAGCCCCTTGAGCATGCCCCACCTTTCAATGAAATTATGGTTGAGCTGTGGCCTAACTCCAGACATCTACTTTCGACTCATATCCCTTCATATATTTGCTTAACAAAATGTTAATTATCTCAGATTTAAAATTAACAACTGATCCAGCATCTACTGCCACTTGTGGAAGAGTTTCAAACAACTACCATCTTTAGTGTATATAAAGCTTCCTAACATCTCTCCTGAATAGCCTGGCCCTAACTCTCAGACTGTGTGATCCTAGTTTTAGAATCCCCAACCAGTGGAAATAATTTGTCTTTACCCTGTGTTTTCTTGTTAATATCTTGAAGATTTCAATCACATCACCCCTTAACCTTCTAATTCTAGAGAAAAACAGCCCTAATTTGTATAATGTTTCCTTAGGCACTAATGTAGGCCAGAGGAAACTTGACTGATGGGTGAATGCAAGTTGGCATTGGATGGGTAATGGGCCACAGAGTCTTCATTGTTTTTAAGTTTAATCAGCATAATGTATACCCATATTTTCAGCACATAAAATAAAAGAAAGAGAGAAAGGTTATGTTTAAGTGTGGAGGGAGAATGCAGGAAGAAGAAAATGCTGGTTGTCATGCAGTGTGTGTATGATGAGCCTGACTGAAAAAGACAAGAAGAGGGTAAGAGTTTGAAGACACTGCTCAAGGAATACTCCAGTGTCGACCTTATCCACAGCCATGACTTTCACAGCACCCATGATGGACAGCATGCATTCTTCCACAAAGAACAGGATTCGTAGAAGGGTCACCAGACTCAAAATGCAATCTTTGCTTTCTCTGCACAGATACTGTTAGACTTGCTGAGTTCCTCCAGCAATTGCACGTCTGTAGCTGAGTTTGATCTCCTCTGGTGGCAGCCTTCTGGCAGAGTTTGTGCTTGAGTTTCTCCTTTAGAGAAAATAAGTAAAGATAAACATTGTTTTGTAGTGTTTCCAGAATTTATCTGTCAGGATAGAATAATTCATGAGCATTGTATAATATATAAATTGTTCTTGGGGCTCCATATCTATATTTTTGTAATATGCAAAAATTGGAACTTATTGAACAGAATAGACACTTTATGGGTGAAACATCATTTTACCAAGGAATGAGATCAGGAGTTCAGTGTGAACTTTGAGCCACCTGCTGAATGCAGAAAGGCTATCGCCTTTGGCAAGACAGCTAAACAGAGATTCAAAGCAGATAAGTGACAATGTTCATTGCTGTTCATTGCTGAAAACCTTATTTGGAGGAAACTAGAGAGCCTAATATAATCTTTAAAAAAATTATCATGTGGGACATGGTGTCACCGACTGGCCAGCCCTTATTTCCCGTCCCTTGTTGTCCTTTAGATGGTGGTGGTGAGCTGTCTTCTTGAACAGCTGCAGTCAATGTGCAGTGGTTAGATCCACATGTCTGTAAGGAGATAGTTCCAAGATTTTGACCATGCAGCAGTGAAGGAATGACTTTATATTACTAAGTTAGGGTGGCGAATGGCTTAGAGGAGAACTTGCAATTGGTGGTGTTCCCATGCATCCTCTGCCCATCTGAGACCAATGTGGTAGTAGGTTTAGAAGGTGATGTCCCTGGAATTTTGGTGAATTTCTACAATGCATTTTGTAGATAGTACCCAATCCTGTTACTGAGCATTAGTGGTGAAGAGAAAGAATGCTTGTGGATGTGGTTAAGCAGGCTAATTTATCCTGGATTGTGTCATACTTTTGAGTGTTTTTGGAGTTGTTCCATTCAGCCAAGTGGGAGTATTCCATCATACTCCTGACAACATTATTGAATGTCAATTGGCAGTGGTTGCATTATCTTATATTGGAGATGATCAAATAGGAATGGTTCATGTCTGCAATGCACTGCCTAGAAGTGTGGTGGAGGCAGGTTCAACTGAGACAGTGCAGAGGGCATTAGATTGATTATTTTAATTGCAACAATATGCACTGGTGTAGAGAAAAGGCAGGAAAGTGACACTTAGTCATGATACTCATTTGGGGAAGTGGTGCCAACACGTTGGGGATGAATTACCTACTTCTCACCATGGGTACTTCTGTCATTTTCATCTTTCATCTCTAATTGGCATTTTCTATTTTCTGAATTTCTTTTATTCTCTCAATCTTCTCAAGTTTATAGTACATTTACTACTTGGGTGAAATCTTAACAGCTCTGAGCGGTGTAGGCTATACTGAATTGTGTAGCAGAAATAGGCGAGTTGTTTGATGAGGCCCAATGTTGAGATCGTTTTTCTTCTTGTTTGCTTTGTCCAAGTGATGTGGTGAGATTTTTGCTAGGCAATAGTGAATTGCCAGTTGACTTCTTTATTGCTTATTAAGTAGGGTGACACTAGACCAGCTCGCCACAAGTTGTGATCTTACCGAATGTGCCGTACAAACTAACCATTAGAAAATCTCGACATGGAAACCACTATGGGATCTTGATTGATTCAATTCACCACTTGCTGTCAAAGACCTCATCAATGTCAGAGGTAGTTTCTTTACTCAACGAATAGTAGGGGCATAGAATGCACTGCCTGCAACAGTAGTAGACTTGCCATCTTTTAGGGCATTTAAATGGTCATTGGTTAAACATATGAATGATAATGTAATAGTGTAGGATAAATGGGCTTCAGGTTGGTTCCACAGATCAGCGCAACCTCGAGGACTGAAGGGCCTGTACTGCGCTGTAATGTTCTATGTTCGATGTACATTAGCATCCAACAGGTGCCAGCCACTATGCATCCCCATAGCACATGTTTGATCCACTTACAGGCTATTTCTGAACATCAGTGTTGCACCTTGGGCTTCTCTGGCCACTATCAATGTAATGGGGCAGCAAGGACACTATGTACTCAGAGCCACATTTCTAGCTCATGGACTGAACGAAGCAGCCTGTTCAGGCTCTTCACTTGCTGTCGCAGAATACACTCATTCTGAGCCTACCTGAACTTTCACAGAGTCACTGTCTTCCATTTTCTTTCTGTTTTGTGCATTGTCCTCTCAACCAGAGATTCCAGCTTCATATTAATACTGTCTTGCCATTTAGTGCAGACACAAAGCCAAGAGGCTTGCAGTCAGGTCTCAGCTAAGAGAACAGGAACAATCTTTGTTCAACTGATTCTAATGCAGAAAGGCAAGGGCAGCCTCTATTGTCAGTCTAGTCCCTACTTGGGTCAGGATCCTCTGCTCATCAGGGGTGAGGAATGGTAGGCAGTGTACACCTGGCTTGACTCTTCCTGCCTTATTGTTGGCTGTTTTGCTCTTGGAATGAGGGATGTCAGGTATTGCAGGAGATGAAAGTGGTTGGCACAGCCGTTACTCTTGGTGCTGGTTGTGAGGTGTTCTGATTGGGTGAGTAAACAGCATAGAGGGCATGCAAGCTTAACAGTGTTGGGGGTTTGTGTGGGTGAATACAATTGGAGAAGGATGTTGCTAGAGCCTTTGTGGGAGTTGGGATCAGTCGCAAAAATGGAGTGAGTGGTAGCACAGAGAAGGTGGTAGCATTTATGCTGGTGAAATGGAGAAGGATATTGACCTTCTTCCGACAGTGGTGGGCATTCCTCCAAAAGGTTAAAGCTGCTTTAACCTAGGTGGCAATCTTTGTTCAAGGTGGCATGGTCTGGTCTCATGGCCTTCACTGCTGGTCCTAGGGAAAAAGGAAATCCTTCCTCTGCACTAACTCATCTAGCATGAACTCCAGAACCACATCCACAAAGCAGCGCACCTATTTCCCTCTGTCTGCCCTGTCTGAGGCCAATGTCAAGAACCATGCAGTGCAGCTCCAGACTGCAAGTACTTGTCTGGGTTAACAATATATTTCTAAGAATTTACCTGCTCCAGGGGGGCCAATGAATTCCTGGATCTCTGTTGAGTGGTAGATTGCACCAGTAATGTATCATAGTAAGATGGGGAATAAATCAGATGTGTTTCTCTCCACAAGGACTGAAATGGCAATAAATACCGTGAGTTTGGTAAGATAGAGTGAGAAAACCCAATCAGCCTCATAGTAAGATTCATCCCTTGAAATGCGCCAGGACGTGGAACCACAAAACTTTAAGATTTTGTGTCTTGAAGTGGGGAATTGTGCACACAAATGCAAAATATTCTATTAAGTTAGGAAAGAAAGACTAGACAATGTCACTCCTCGTGAAAAACATAAATAAGAATCAATAAAAATTCCTGATATGTTGTCGAGCCTTTTCAACTTAATGAATGTTCTGAATGTTATGCTGCCTCTTGCAAACTCCCGCACCATCTCTCAATGTGCTTGGTATTACCATCCTAAACGTAACTATTTTCCTGTGCCAAAACAGATAAAGTATCTAGGACTGCCAAGTACTTTTTACATATTTTATGTTAGATGATTATGCCAGCATATTTTTAATAATTGATGTGTAATGTTATCATATAGATACTTCTATGTGTATTTTGTGTTATCATGAAGCTTTTCATTTAGTAAAAAACATTTGGACCGATACTGTGGATTAGAAATGACTGCAATATAAAATAGTTCTTCTCCATGGATGCACTTCATGTTAAAAAATAATTCAGAAAAGTAAACATTTTCCAAGTGCAGAAGATAATTTTCTGAAACTAGGGACATTTTCAATGTCTTTAAGTTGTCACTTAAATATATTAGTTGATATAAACTGAGGATAGCAGCAAGTACAAAACATATTATTCCCATTTTAAATTTTAGTTCATGAATGAACCTTTGCCATTGTTGTACATTATCACATTCCTAACCACACTTGCCATGCTCTGGAACTAATGATTCACCTGAATTGTTGAAGTTAAACTGTTTCCTGTAATTTGATGTTGTACGTTACAGAAAAGATTTTTTTGTTAAGCATTTTCTCACGAATCAAGCAAACAGCAACCTTATGGGTCTTGGGTAGAGTATAATCATCAGGTGCTATTCTTTCCCTCCAGCGTCATAATATTACTGGACAGAGATTCAGTTGCTTATCTACCACTTTCAAAATTTCACTTAAACTGTCACCCTTGTGCTCACTCACCCACTTTAATCTGACAGTATTGTGATTTTAAAACTCACATCCTTATTTTCCAGTCGTTTCATAGCCTCACTCATCCTTATCTCTGTAAAATTCTCCAGTCTTATAACTCTCTGAGATCTCAGTGCTCATCCAGTTCTGCATCTTGTTCATCATAGTTTGAGTCACTCCAACGCTGATGGTTGTGCTTTCTGCTCAGGAAGTTCTCCATCCTGGAATTTCTCCTCTGAGTCTCTCTTTCTTGCTTCTTTAAAGCTTTTGGCAAGCTTATTTCCTCATGTGGTTCAGTGTTACATTTTGTGTGATAATATTACAGTGAAGAATCTTAGGACTTTACTATGTCAAAGGTGCTACATTATTGCAAGCTGTTCCTGATCACTCAGATTTTTTTTGAATGTCTGACAAGTAAATGAACTTTAAGTTGGATAAATAAAAATAAAGGAATGGAGTTTTTTTTTACTAACTTATAAGTAGGTCAGTAATGGATGGTACACAATTAAGGTAATCCATTGCAAAGGCCGTGCTTTCTTAATTCAGTTCTTTTAATAAGTTATTAAGATGCTAATTCACCTTCTCAAAAAGCACAGGTCAAACAGGAAAGGAAAGGAATTCAGCAAGCAGCTCAGCCCATCTGGTGCAATTACACTTATGATACGTTGCTGGAAGAGGCTGCATATGGTTCCATTTGATATGATTTTAATTCCACAAATAAGTCCTACCTCCATGCCCTCATTGTTGGAATAAAAAAATCATGCCAGCTGTGCAGAATTGCAATACTTTGTTTGCATTCAGGTTTCAATTATCTTTTTTATGAAGCTTTCTTTCAACACATCAATATGAAAGGAAGCTAAAAAAAGGTTATATTTTCCTTATCTTTTCCAGTTTTCCCATAGGTTAAAGAGACTTGACTTTATGATGAGCATTCTTTTCTCACCAATAACTAGTTTCCATGCTATCCAGTTTCAGCACAGATTTTTTTTACAGTGTTTGTCCCCTTTAGAATGTAATATTTGGACTGGCCACATACCCACTCTGCTTTGTGACATGATACCTCTTTGACTATGTTTACTCAGATTCATTTCCCCTCTTACCTATTGGGTAACTTATTTTGTGGCTGAAGCTTGTGACCATAACTATTGCTTACAAAATGTCATTCACCCATCTGATTATGGAAGGGATTATTGAAAATGAAAACTATTATACTTATTGTTTTATTATTGTGTTTGGTCACCTAAAATAGAAATAAATACATGCAGTCTGATTTCACACTGGTTGGGAAAATAGCAAATTTTAGATTACTTACAGTGTGGAAACAGGCCCTTCGGCCCAACATGTTCACACTGACCGGCCGAAGCGCAACCCACCCAGACCCATTCCCCGAACACTACGGGCAATTTAACATGGCCAATTCACCTAACCCGCACATTTTCGGACTGTGGGAGGAAACCCACGCAGACACAGGGAGAATGTACAAACTCCACACAGTCAGTCGCCTGAGGCGGGAATTGAACCCGGGTCTCTGGTGCTTGAGGCAGCAGTGCCACTGTGCCACCGTGCCACCCACATTTTCATATGAGAAAGACAGACAAATACAAGTCACATTGCCCATCAAGTTTTTCCAAATGACATGGGAACTGGCGAATCATAGACATTTATTTACCCACGCAGTGATGTCACCTCTTTGGAAAAGAATAACCAAGAGGTTGTTAATGTATAAATATCTGGGAAATGTTTCTCTAATCCCCTGAGATGAACATAAGAGTCCTGCAGCAATACGGACAAAGTGCCATCTGTAAAATCATTTTTAACTATTTTTCTTTGCAAGAAAAAGAAAATAAGTAGATAGAAAATAATTGCCAGAAAACATTTTGATGAGTGCATCTACAAAAGGAACTTTTGTTATTTTGCCATAGTTTACTCAAGTACTTCTCATAAATTTATCTGTGGAGGAATCAGGTCAAAAAAACTGATTATCTTTAAAAATAGATTTTTAAATGATTCAATGGTGAAGCCAAATGCAGTTTATCAGTAGCACTCGCTAGGCAAAAAAAAAAGAGGGCTTTCTCCAATTCTGCTGATGTGGGGGGGGGTCACAATTTTGTGCAATAGACCCATTTCTGAAAACGTACTTTTGAGAAATTGATGAAATTAATTTCATCCATGAAAGAAAAATCTATTTCAAAGCCACTTAATGACACTGTGAGGTATCAGAGTCAAAAGTGTGGAAGCCTTCCAACAGGAATTGAATCTTTGGGAAAACACCAGCTTAAATTATTGCATTGAAATTACCATATTGAAAACTGATGAAAATGCACGATGAAGGTTTGCACCATTTAAAGCTTTAATCAAAAACTTTATTTATATTCAACCAGTTGGTAAACTCTGTAATTGCAGGGTAATGAAGTGTAAGAAACAATTCTAATTGTTGCAAGCAAAAAGCTACAAGCATGATGATTGATACTAAATCCTAAAAGTCTGTTGTAGATTATCGAGAGTGAAGTGATGTTGCTACAACAGCTGTTATAATCCACAATGAGAGAAAACTGTTCCTTTTCAATAGTTGCAGATAATAGACTCAGGCTGTAATGAATGCACTTAAAATTGCTTTCCAAAGAATGAACAACAGGAATTTTCTCCCCTTATAGCTACAGAACCATTGGGTCCAACTGCGTGATCACTATGGCACCAAACATCAACTCCGTTAAGTGTTAATAAGACAATACATTGACATTTTTCCCTTTCATCCTTTAGAACAGAGTTATTGATTTCCTTATCTGTCTCAACATGTGGTAGAAACACATTATTATTATGATTACTCCAGATTACGTTTTAAAATCTTAACTAAGATATTGATATTGTAATTGTGGTTTGTATGTGGAATAAACTGCCAGAGGAAGTGGTAGATATGACATTTAAAAGACATTTGAATAGATACATGAATAGGAAAGATTTTGAGCATATGAGTCAAATGCAGGCAAGAGGGACTAGTTTAGCTTGGGAAAATTAGTCAATGTGGACCAGTTGGATCAATGACTCTGTTTCCATGCTGTATGACTCTATGACACTATGGCTGTATGAAACGGGAGTTACTTGGGCATCTTCTATCTGTATCTCTGAGGAATATTTGCCTCTGTCTATGAGTATGGAGATGGTATTCTTAATCATGTGTTCAAAGATATTGTGCACTTCAAAGTTTGTCAGTGTTCTTCAAAGCTGTAGTCTTGGGAAGATTTATTCATAACTGAATGTTGAAGTAAAAAAAAATCCATATCATAGTGGCAGATGTCTAGGGAAACAGCAGCACCTCATGTGGCTCAGAGTATCCTGACCAAAACTAAGTGTGTGGCTGCTGGGATTGTTTCAAAAAGGTTTCATTATTTTATTTCTTTATTATTTTATGGAAAGCGGCTATCCATGGCAAGGCAAGCAATTATTGGCCATCCCTAATCTTCAACTGACTGAACTGGTCCTCACCCTGAACAACTTCTCTTTCCAATTCTCCCACTTCCTCCAAACGAAAGGAGTAGCCATGGGCACCCG
>NC_057711.1:106703270-106713267 GCF_004010195.1 Chiloscyllium plagiosum | reverse complement strand
ATCTTCTTCCTGACCTCTCTGCCCCCACCCCAGTCTGACCTATCACCCTCACCTTGAGCTCTTTCCACCTATCGCATTTCCGACGCCCCTCCCCCAAGTCCCTCCTCCCTACCTTTTATCTTAGCCTGCTGGACACACTTTCCTCATTCCTGAAGAAGGGCTTATGCCCGAAACGTCGATTCTCCTGTTCCCTGGATGCTGCCTGACCTGCTGCGCTTTTCCAGCAACACATTTTCAGCTCTGATCTCCAGCATCTGCAGACCTCACTTTCTCCTCATCCCTAATAATCCCCAACTTGAATTAAACTATTTCAGAGGGCAGTTATAGATAATAGTTCAATCAGAGGGTCGATTAGCTCAGTTGGCTGCAAAATAGTATTAAAGATGTGGATGTGAATATATAAGGTATAGTTAGTAAGTTTGCAGATAACACCAAAATTGGAGACGTTGTGGACAGCGAAGAAGGTTTCCTCAGAGTACAATGGGATCTTGATCAGTGAGCCAGTGGGCCAAGGAGTGGCAGATGGAGTTTAATTTAGAAAAATGTGAGGTGCTACATTTTGGAAAGGCAAATCAGGGCAGGTTTTATACGCTCAATGGTAAGGGCCTGGGGGAGTGTTGCTGAGAAAAAGAGGTCTTCGAGTGCAGGTTCATAGTTCCTTGAAAGTACAGTCGCTGGTAGATGTGAATAGTGAAGGATAGTGAAGAAGGCATTTTGTATGCTTGCTTTTATTTGTCAGTGCATTGAGTAGGGAGGTCATGTTATAGTTGTACAAGGCTACTTTTGGAATATTTTATGAAATTCTGGTCTCCCTACTTTAGGAAGGATTTTGCAAAACTTGAAAAGTTCAGTAAAGATTTACAAGGATGTTGCCAGGGTTGGAGGGCTTGTGTAATAGGGAGAGTTTGAATCGGCTGGGGCTATTTCCCTAGAACGCTAGAGGCCGAGGTGTGACCTTATAGAGATTTATAAAGTCATAAGGGGTATTAAAAGGGTAAAAAGACAAGGTCTTTTCCCTGGGGTAGGGGAGTCTAAAACTACAGGGCATAGGTTGAAGGTGACAGGGAAATTTTGAAAGGGACCTAAAGAGCAACCTCATGCAGAGGCTGGTGCATATGTGGAATGAGCTACCAGAGGAAGTGGTGGATGCTGGTACAATTACAACATTTAAAAGGCACCTGGATGAGTAAATGAATAGGAAGTGTTTAGAGGGATATGGGCTAAATGTTGACAAATGGGACTAGATTAATTTAGGACATCTGATCAGCATGGAAAGTTGGACCAAACGTTCTGTTTCTATGCTTTATATCTCTATGACTCTCTGGCTCTGTGGCTGTTTTGTGATGCAGAATAATACCAATGGTGTGGATTCAATTCCCACATTGGCTATGGTTACCATGAAGGAATCAACCTCTCCACTTCCCTGAGGTGTGTGATCCTCAGATTAAACACCATCAGTCATCTGCCTGTACAAAGACAGAAGCTCTATGGTGTGGCAGGTCTGTGGTGATTTTCCCTTCATCAGCCAACCACACTGTTGTGTGTCCAGCATCATATGCAAATCAGGCTCGGTAATGATGGCAGATAGCCTTCGTTGAAAGGCGTCAAGAGGTAGATCTTCTATCTGAAAACACTAGTGAATTAAGCAAGATTTTCTTTGTGCCTCATCCTTCTCATTGCCTTCACTTTTTATATTTACTTTATTCTTTAATTAAAGTGGAGGTCACTGGTAAAGCTAGCATTCATTATAACCTCTAAATGACATAAAGAAAGTGGTGATAAGCTTCCTGAAATCTGTTCCATTGCCCCTGCTAGCTTTTTCAAGGCGTGTGGCAGGATTGGGGAATCTCTTTCTGTGGTGTGTAATTCCCCTCTTTGTTTCCCTCACACTCTGAATCCCCCAACCCACCACCACCACCATCCCTGATGCTCTCCATCTGAACAGCAAAGTCCTTCTGACACAACCCTGGCTATCAATCCAACACCTTGCTTGTCTCCATGAACAGTCACAAAGTCACATGTTGTTCTGCTCCATCTGGAGACTTTTGCCATTGAAATTTAGCCAATCCAGTCTTTGGATGTAGTTTTCAGTTGTACCTTCAGTCATGGTCAAATCTTACTCGCATTATAGAGGTTTCTTATGGAAAACTCTCTGCACCTTCCCAGTATGACATGGAGTTAAAACTGATGCTATTATCTTTTTTTGGTAATTTCATTCATGGGATGTGGGTAATATCTGTGAGGCTAACATTTATTGCCCAACCATAAATGCCTTTATTGGGTGAATTGCCAGGCTATTTCAAAGGGCAGTTAAGAGTGAATCACAATGCTACTGGTCAGACTGGGTAGGGCAAGTTGCATTAGCAAAGTGAGTTGATAGCAGGAAAAAGTTTGATAAAGGAAAATACAAAGATATCAGGAAAGAAAACAAAAAAAAGGCTAGGAGGAACTAAAGTTAAATGATTAAGGAACATAAAACGTATCATATGGTTTGGAACCTGGATAGTTCATCGTGTTCAGTGATGTGTAGTTTAGGGATAAAAGTAGAGTAATTGGGTAAGGGTTTGGGTGGGATACTCTTCAGAGGGTCGGTGTGAACCTGTGGGGCTGAAGGGCCTGTTTCCACATCGTGGGGATTCTAAAAACAGTACATGAATCGGAAGGCTTTAGAGGGATATGGGCTAAATGTTGGGAATTGGGACTAGAACAGTTTAGGATATCTGGTGGACATGGACGAGTTGGATCGAAGGTCTCTTTCCATTCTGTACTTCTCCATGGCTCTATGAGCACATAAATTAGAAAACTGTTAGGATGGGGAGATATCCACAAAGCAACAGACAAAATAAAATTGCATACAGCTTCCTCTGCCTGATTTCCATGTTCCTGCAAGTCATTTCCATTCAGGTAGGTGACCATTCCCTGTTTCGAGTGAATTCTTTCTGATTGAGTCTCCCTCTGAGAGTGATATTCATCTCCATCGGCACCTCTGGTGATGACTTCATTGATGTTCATGTACAGATGTAAGGATCTTCTAAATTCCATATCATTTGCTGCGTAGAGAGAAGGAATGGATTTTTACGGCACAAGGAAGAAGCTGAGACAGCTAAATGAGGGAAAATAATTATTGTGATCAACATTGAGAGTGTTGCTGAGATAGTATTTGGGGTATTGTGGACAGATTTACTCTCTTTTATAAGGAATAATCCTCTTGGCAGAAAGCGTGGAAAGGAGTTTCACCTGACTCATTATTGGAATGATTACCCCATGTACCAATAATTGTACCCTATTGTCTATTAAGTCATCCCAACATGTTTTAAATCACAATTAGACCATCAACGTGATCAATATTCCTGACTGATTGCTGTTCAGAACAAAAGGAATTCACACCTGTTTTCATCATTAATAGAAAATACTCTTTTTTGTAGCACAATTAACTTTAACAAATGTGACATAACATAAAAGGTATGCTAAGCAACTCTCCAACACAAGTAAGCATCAGGTAGTAAAAAAAAGATACATAATCCATAATCGAGAAGTCTCGCTCTCACGCTTGAGCAGAATATATGTCTTGCCCTCAAGCTTCTTCAAAAGGTCAAAGAGGTTACAGCAGCAGAAGGTGGAGATCTTCATTGAATAAGAACATCCTAAATTATTTATTCATTAGAGAAGCTCATTACTGAAGACAGCATCACATGGAATGAAGATGCACAACCATTATGTCTTTCTGCATAAAGAAAATTCCATATCCTTTAATTAAACAAGTTGAGAAACAACTTGTAGAGATAGGCATATGAGGATAGTGGGCTAGTGTTGGTTAGGTGGGCTTGGATCGGCGCAACATCGAGGGCCAAAGGGCCTGTACTGCGCTGTATTCTTCTATATTCTATGTTCTATAACTAGAATGGTTCTCATTTCCCTAGTTCAAAACCAACTGTGCATTTCTGAGACATGGTTACTGCATCCAAACCTAATGGATCCATGTGAACTTACATTGATCTCACACAGCTCAACAAGTCAGTGCTGAGAAATACCCTCTATAGTGAGGATTGATGAGAGCTTGGATAAATTATCAAACAGTCAAATTCGTCTGAAACTTGATACAAATGGTGGATTTTGATTGGTGCCATTGAACTAATAATCAAGATACTTGTTTCATTTATACTCCATCAGGGAGGTTTACTTCAACAGCTGCCATTTGGGATTGCTTCAAGGCAAGACAAAGCAACTTACTTAATAGGCACTACATCCGCAAACGTCCACAATCTCCCTCCACCACCAATGCTCAATAACAGTATCATCTACAAGATGCACTGAAGCAATTCACCAAGGCTTCTTAGACAGCTCCCACCAAACCCACAATCACTACCATCTAGAAGGATAAGGAGAGCAGCAGCACCTGTAAATTCCCCTCACTATCCAGACTTGGAAAAATATTCTTGTTTCTTCAGTGTCACTGGGTTAAAACCCTGGAGTTCCTGCCCTCTATGGCATTGTAGGTTTACCTACAAGAAATGGACTGCAGTTCAAGAAGGCAGCTCCCCATCACCTTCTCAACTGCAACAAAGGATGGAAAATAAATGTTGGTCTAGCCAGTGATGTCCGCAACTCATGAAATAATAAAATAAAGCCTTAGAGATTAGTGGACATGTTTTAATCCATGTCACCCCTTTATGTAGTTTAATACACACAAAAAAAAGCATCTGAGTAAAATTATAATAAATTGAACAAGAAGTGTGTGCACACATTTATATCAAACCAAGCTTCAAGATAGCTGAAGACTCCTAAATATGTTACTGACATTACCTGTAGATGCAGCATGTCAAAAAAAATGAAATCACTGGGATGCAGTAAATGTGAAAAATGTCTTTTTGTTCAAATGTGTTCACAAATTACAATGGCCTGATATTGTCCAGTAAAAGGCATCACATATGATTGGGAATTAGCTCTCAATGACCTTGTACTATTTAGCACGCTGTCAATGGACAAATACAGTGAGATCTTCCTTGTCAGCAATTTAGTCAAACATGTTTCCTTGTTTTTGTGTTGGTGTGTGAAATCCTGCAGCATGCTTATAGACTTTGCAGCTATAGGGAGTTGAGTGGACAGATATTCATCAGACTCCTCAGGAAGATAGAACTTTACTTCCATTGATCCATTGATCCAAACCTCAGAGAGTGGTGAATGAGGGTTGTTTTTCAGACTGGAAGCTTGTTACCAACAGTGTTCATACTGAGTCTGCTTCTGTTTGTCATTTATATAAATGATTTAGATGAGAATATAGAAGGCATAGTTAATAAGTTTGTTTATGATATCAACATTGGTAACATATAGGGAACAGTGAAGCAGGTTATCTAAGATTACAAAGTGTTGGGTCAGTTGGGTCCATGGGCTGAAGTACTGCAGATGGAGTTTAATTTGGATAAATGTGAGGCATTGCATTTTTGTAAAATAAACAGGAGCGGGACTTGTACAATTAAGAATAGGGCCTTGCGTTGTACTGTAGAACAGAAAGACCTAGGGGTTCAAGCTCATAATTATTTGAGATTTGCATCATATTTAGACAGGGTGGTTAAGAAGGCATTTAGCACGCTTACCTTCTTTGCTTAGGTCTTTGAGTATAGGGGTTAGGACATCATGTCAAGGTTATACAGGATGTTGATGAAACCATTTCTGGAGTACTGAGTCCAGTTCTGGTTGCTCTGTCATTGAAGGATATTATTAAGTGGGAGAAGGTTCAGAAAAAAAATAACCAGGATATTGCCAGGAATGGAGGGTTTGGATTATAAGGATAGGCTGCATAGGCTGGGACTTTTTGACTGGAGCGTAGGAGGTTGTGGGATGATCTTATAGAGGTTTATAAAATAATGAGGGGTGGAGGTAAGGTCAATGACAGGTGTCCTTTCCCTAAGGCAGGTGTTTCAAGACTAGGGGGCAATTCTTTAAGGTGAGAGGAGAAAGATTTTAAAAAGACACATGAGGCAACATTTTTTCCATGTGTGGAATGAACTTCTGGAAGAATTAATGGATACAGGTACAGTTACAACAGGTAAAAGACATTTTGATAAGTACACGAAGAAGAATGTTAGGAGAGATACAGGCCAGGTGCAGGTAGGTGGGATTAGTTTAGTTTAGGATTATGGTCGGCATGGACTGATTGGACTGAATGGTCTGTTTCCGTGCTTTATGACTCTATGATGCAATGATTCAAGACTGCTGGAGGTCATATCACATGCTATGGATGTGGTGTCCTGACATTCACAAAGCACCGTGGCTTCTTGAACTTTCCTATCACACAAAGTGGCAGCTTTTCAGTGCCATTCATGTTGGCACAGATCGTAGCAGTGGCACATTCCTTGCTTAACCATCCACCATTAAACAGTTCATCATTAAACATGAGCAATCTAGCAAAAAACAGCTTGGTTTTGTCTGTCTTTAAAATATCTCTCAGGCAAACACCTTCAGGACATGAGCAAGACCATTTGCTCCCATTTCTCGAGGCTTGCCTGTGATTTTATTGGTTATACAAGATGTGTGCGTGAGTTTAGCTAATTCAGCATTACCCCTTCAGATCTTCAGCTCATCACAGATATCCTTCCACTAGATTTCCAATTCTGCCAGTGCAAATGGCTGACAAATTCACCATAAACAGAGTTTTTGGTCATCCAAATTTGTCTCATGACAATCACACCGCATATAGTTCCTTTTAGAACTTGCTGTACAGCTAATCATGTTCTTTGAAGTGTATTCACTGCTCTGAAATAGGAATGCAGCAAAAGTCAAATCAGGTGACTTCATATTGGATATTCTATCAGTAGATTCTGATTAAATTATAAAAGTAGTGTATTTTCATTCATGGCATGCGAAGTTTAAAGATGTTATCACTTCAAGAAACCCTTTCATAAATTAACCACTTTGCCATCAATTTGTATGAGTTTTCCAAGAACCTTTGCTCTGCTCACTGGTTTCTGTTTTAAATAATGAGTTTAAGTTTTGCTGGATTTGGCATAATCCTCACAGTACCCTGATTATCAATAACCACCCTACAGGGCATCTCCACAGCTCAAAATGATCTACCTTATGGCTGTTAAAGCCTCAAGGCTAGCTGGATCAACCCAGCTAAGGAACTAGTAAATCATTCAGTTGCTGAGGTGTCATAAGTCTCAGACATAAATAACATCTGGCATCAACCTTGCCAACTCAAAGAGATGAAAACCTCCCCATTCAGGATTCCCACGAGAGCTTCAATGGCACAAATCCTATGTTTTAACAGGAATCTCAGATACATTTTCCCAGCAGAAAACAAAGATTAATCAAATCACACCCATCCATTTTTTCATGTGCATTTCAAGAAAGATGTTCTATGTGAATAGCTGATTTTCTTTTGTGGAGTAGCTGGCTGTTGAATGTTTAAATATAAATTGCCTTGCACGTGATACCTATGACACCCTCAGGACTTTCCAAAAACTTCTGGAAGATGTTGTGTTGACAAAATCAGCAGCCAATTCCTGACAAACAATAATAAGATGAATAAATCAGAGAACATACTGTTCTGTTGTGACATTGGAAAAGTTATTCACCAACGCATTCACTGCAGTGTAATTCAGGTGAATCTCTATTTAAATGATTTAAATTTATTTTATTAAAACTTTTACTGTAGAATATTATTTAAATTTAAATGGTTTATTAGCTAAAGCATAAAGGAGAGTAACAATTACAGTTATTCTTGAGTTAGTGTTAAATATTTCTATTCTTCTCTACTCAATAACCTGGTGCGATCTCTGACATCATGCAATTCTAATGTTTTGAGCAGCCCAAATTTATTGTATCATCAATAGTGAATCTGCTTTTAATTAAATAAATCCTGATTTTTTTCATTCATATTTTAGGGTGTGGGTGTTGCAGGCTGGCCAGCATTTATTGCCCATCCCTAGTTGCCCTTGAGAAGGTGGTGGTGAGCTGCCTTTTGAACCACTGCAGTCCATCTGCTGTGGGTTGACCCACAATGCCATCAGGGACAGAATTCCAGGACTTTGACCCAGCGACAGTGAGGATGGGGGGGGAGTGAATGCTTGTGGATACAACGTAAATCAAGCGGGTTGCTTTGTCCTGAATGGCATCAAGCTTCATCAGTGTTGTTGGGGCTGCACTCATCCAGGCAAGTGGGTTGTATTCCATCATATTCCTGACTTGTACTTTGTAGATGGTGGACAGGCGTTGAGGAGTCAGGACGTGAGTTACTTGTTTCAGTATTCCTAGCTTCTGAACTGCTCTTGTACTCGTTGTATTTATGTGGTGGATCCAGTGAGTTTCTGGCCAATGATAACCCCAGGGTGTTGAGAATGGGGGTTTCAGTGATGGTAACACTGTTGAATGTCAAGGAGTGGTGGTTAGATTGTCTCTTATTGGTTATGGTCATAGCCTGGCATTTGTGTGGCCTGAATATTACTTGCCAGTTATCAGCCCAAACCTGGATATTGTCCAGATCTTGTTGCATTTCGACATGGACTGCTTCAGTATCTGAGGAGTTGTGAATGGTGTTGAACATTGTGCAATCATCGGCGACCTTCCCCACGTCAGACCTTACGATGAAGGCTGGTCATTGATGAAGCAGCTGCAGATGGTTGGGCCTAGGACACGACCCTGAGCTATTCCTGCAGAGATGTTCTGGAGCTAAGCTAACTGACCTCCAACAATGGCACAGTGGCTCAGTGGTTAGCACCACTGCCTCACAGTCCCAGGGATCCAGGTTTGATTCCCACCTTGGGCAACTGTCTGTGTGCAGTTTGCACATTCTTCCCGTGTCTGTGTGAGTTTCTTCTGGGTGCTCTGGTTTCCTCCCACAGTCCAAAGATGTGCAGGTCAGGTGAATTGACCATCCTAAATTGCCCAGTGTTAGGTGCATTAATCAGGGGTAAATGTAAGGCATAGGTCTGGGTGGATCACTCTTCAGAGAGTCAATGTGGACTTGTTGGGTTGAAGGGCCTGTTACCATACTGTAGGGAATCTAATCTTTCCTCAAACCATGATCATCTTCCTATGAATCTAACCACTGGATCTCCCCAATCCCATTGATTCCAGTTTTTCTAGGGCTCCTTAACGCATCACTCGGTTGAATGCAGCCTTGATGTCAAGGCCTGTCACTTTCATCTCACCTTTGGAATTCAACTCTTTTGTCATATTTGAACCAAGGCTGAAATGGGGTCAGGAGCTGAGTGGAACCCAAACTGAGTGTCACTGTTCAGGTATTTGCTGAGCAGGTGCTGCCTGATAGCACTGTTGATGACACCTTAAATCACTTTACTGATGATCAAGAATAGACTGATGGGGCAGTAATTGGATGCATTATATATTTGTCCTGCTTTTTATGTACAGGACATACTTGGGCAATTTTCCATATTGTCGGGTAAATGCCAGTGTTGTAACTATGCTGGAACAGCTTGGTTAGGGGAGCAGCAAGTCCTGAAGCACAGGTCTTCAGTACTATTGCCGCAATGCTGTCTGGGCCCACAGTCTTTGCAGTATCCAGTGCTTCCAAACATTTCTTGATATCACTTGGAGTTAATCGAATTAGCTGAAGACTGGTATATGTAATGCTGGGGACCACTGGAGGAGGCTGCGGTGGATTATTCATTCTGCACTTCTGGCTGAAGATTGCTGTGAAAGCTTCAATCTTATCATTTGCATTGATGTGTTGGGATCTTCCATTATTGAAGATGGGGATATTTGTGGAGCCTCCTCCTTGCCTTGGCAGTGAGTTTAGTGGGTTTATCCATCACCATTAATGACTGCAGAGCTTAGATCTGATTCATTGACTGTGGGATCACTTAGCTCAGTAGACAATAGACAATAGGTGCAGGAGTAGGCCATTCTGCCCTTCGAGCCTGCACGACCATTCAATGTGATCATGGCTGATCATCCTTAATCAGTATCCTGTTCTTGCCTTATCTCCGTAACCCTTGATTCCACTATCCTTGAGAGCTCTATCCAACTCTTTCTT
>NC_057711.1:106694680-106702451 GCF_004010195.1 Chiloscyllium plagiosum | reverse complement strand
AGTTACATCCTCAAAATATTCCAGAAGATTAGTCAAGCATGATTTCCCTTCATAAATTCATGCTGACTCTGACCTATCCTGTTACTACTATTCAGATGTGTCGTAATTTCATCCTTTATAATTGACTCCAGCATCTTTCCCACCACTGAGGTCAGACTAACTGGTTTATAATTTCCTGTTTTCTCTCTCCCACCTTTCTTAAAAAGTGGTACAACATTAGCCACCCTCCCATCCGCAGGAACTGATCCCGAATCTATCGAACTCTGGAAAATAATCATCAACGCATCCACGATTTCTCGAGCCACCTCCTTCAGTACCCTGGGATGTAGACCATCAGGCCCCGGGGACCTATCAACCTTCAGACTAATAGTCTCTCCAACACCAATTCCTGGCAAATATAAATTCCCTTAAGTTCAGGTCCTTCAGCCACTGTTACCTCAGGGAGATTACTTGTGTCTTCCCCAGTGAACACAGACCTGAATTACCAATTCAATTCTTCTGCCACTTCTTTGTTCCTCGTAATATATTCCCTTGTTTCTGCCTTCAAGGGCTCTTTGTTGCTTATACTGTTGGCGTGCAAGTAGTCCTGTTTGGTGGCTTCACCAGCTCGACATCTCATCTTCAGGTATCCCTGGTGCTGCTACTGGCATGCTGTCCTGCATTTTCCATTGAGCCAGGTTGATCCCTTAGCTTGATAGTAATAGTTGAGTGTGGGATATACCTGGTCATGAGGTTACAAATTGTGCTGGAGTACAATTCTGCTGCTGTTGTTGGCTCACAATGCGTCATGGATGTCCAGTCTTGATTTGCTAGATCTGTTCAAAGCCTGTCCTGTTTAGCACGATGATAGTGCCACACAGCACGATGGAAGTTATTCTCAATGTGAAGGCGGAACTTTGTCTCCACAAGGACTGTGCAGTGGTCACTCTTACTGATACTGTAATGGACAGATGCATCTGCAGCTGGCAGATTGGTAAGGTTGAGATCAAGTATGTTTTCCCTCTTGTTGGCTCCCTCACCACTACCCAGTCTAGTAGCTATGTCCTTTAGGACCCGACCAGCTCAATCAGTAGTGTTGCCGTCAAGCCACACTTGGTGGTGGATATTGAAATCCCCCACCTAGGGTACATTTTGTGTCCTTGCCACCCTCAGTATTTTCTCCAAGTGTTATTCAACATGGAGGAGTACTGATTCATCAGCTGAGGGAGGACGGTACATGATAATCAGCAGTTGCCCATGTTTAACCTGAAGCCATGAGACTTCATGGGATCTGGAGTCAATGTTGAGCACTCCCAGGGCAATTCCCACCTGACTGTATCCCACTATGTCGCCACCTCTGCTGGGTCTGTCTGCCTTTTGACAGGACATATCCAGGGATGGTGACAGTAATGTCTGTGATATTGTCTGTAAGAAATGATTCCATGAGTATAATTATGTTAGGCTGTTACTTGACTAGTCAGTTTGACAGTTCTCCCAATTTTGGCATTAGCACCCTGATGTTAGTGAGGAGGAGTCGGCAGGGTTGACAGGGCTGTTTCTGCCATTGGATGCCTGGGTCAATGCCAGATGATTCATCTAGTTTCATTTCCTTGAGACTTTGTAATGATTGATACAACTGAATGGCTTGCTAGGGCATTTCAGATGTCAATTGAGAGTCAACCACATTGCTGTGGGTCTAGAGTCACATGTAGGTCAGACCAGGTGAGGATGACAGATTTCCTTTCCTGAAGGACATTAGTGAACTAAATGTATTTTTTTTCGACAATCGACAATGATTTCGTTGTCATCAGTAGATTCTTAATTCCAGATTTATATTTTATTCAAATTCCATTATCAACCATTGTCAGATTCAAACCTGGGTCCCTGGAATATTATCTGTGTCTCTGGATTAATAGTCTAGTGATAATACTATCGGGCCCTTACCTTCCCCTGATGTTCACCATTCTGTTCTTAAATCTCTCTGCTTCTTTCTTCTTGTTGAAGACTCTGGTCAATGCCTTGGGAGATTTTCTTACATGTATTTATCCTGTGCAGATAAGACCACTAGACCATAAGACACAGGAACTGAAATTAGGCCATTCAGCCCATCGAGTCTGTTCCACAATTCAATCATGGCCATTCAGTAAGATAGTGACTGATCTATTTATGTTTTGAAATCGACATTCTCATTCATTCTAACAGCAAACAATTCCAGCAATTGTCTCGTTATAAAAAAGAGCTTCCAATGTCCAAAGTGATGTTTAATTAGTACAGTATTCCAGACAAATAAATTGAAATAAATTATTTTCCACAATCCTTCACAACTCAAGCATTCAATAAAAATAAATGTCTTCGTAGCAATCTCAACAGCACTGGGATTAGTTGAGACAAATAGAACAGACACATTCAAATTGAATGAGGACAGGACATGTATTTGACAGTTGTACTGGATGTGTGGAAATCTTGGCATGCAAAGCAATCTGGCAGAAGCATATAGGTTATAGATGTCTGTCAGCACAAGAGTAATGTGAAGAAGGCTTGAAGTGATAGGCTTCAGTTGGCTGAGTGCAGCATGATGAGGGAGTGGGTTTGGTTGTTTACCAATGTCAACTTGCATGATCGAAGGTCAAGGATGGTGGTGACCATGAGCCGGCAGAGACATAATGCAGGAAAAGGAGTTGCATGGTGCCTAGCTCGGGCATTCAGTGAGCTAAAGCCACCATGAACTCACTCTATTTTATCTGCTGTGAACCTGCATCATCTAGTTTCTTGGTAGAGAAAGGGAGAATTGGAAGTGGGATGTAAATAGGGCTCGATGGGTGTTTATGAGGTACAAATGCATGCGTTTAGTCACTACCAAAGGGCGAGACATTGAAGCTGCCCTTCAAGTCTCAAGGGGAAAACTGGGAGTTTTTTTTTCAACATTAAAGATTTGATGTTTTCATATAAACCTGTTTTGTCACCAAACTTGCCATTACCTTCACCACATTAGGGAGGTGAAAATTCTACCCTAACTCACTGGCAGTCATACAACCCAGGCAGATGACATTCAAATATATGAATTAAAAGCAGAGATTAGCCAGAATAGGAAAGTTATGTAAGATCTGCACAAAACTTTGATTAGACCACAGCTGAGGTACTGTATGCATTTCTAGATGTTGCACTATTGGAAGGATATGATTGCACTGGAGGGGTCCAGAGGAAATTCACCAGAATGTTACGTGGGATGGTGCAGTTTAGCTATGAACAGAAGCTGGATAGGCTCAGATTGTTTTCTTTCAAGCAGTGAAGGCTGAGAGTGGACGTAATTGAGGTGTATAAGATTATGAGGCATGGACAGGGGTGGATGGGACGGACCTGTTCCCATTAGTTGAAGGGTCAATAATGTGAAGGCATAATTTTAAGGTAAATGTCAGGAGGGTTAAAATGGATTTGACAAAATGATTTTTCATCCAGAGGACATTGGAAAATTTGGAATGCACTGCCTAGGAAGGTAGTAGGGATAGGAAACCTCACAACCCCTAAAAGTTACATGGATATGCACTTGAAACATTGTAACATTCAAGGTTATGGTTCAGTGCTGGAAAACAGGATTAGTGTAGGTCGGTTAACATAAACTCGATGGACCAAATGGCCTCTTCTGTGTTGTATGACTCTATGACATGCAGGAAAAAAAAGGGTGTGTTTATGAAGTTAAATGAAGTGAGGTGGGAGGAAACTTGTGTGAAGCATAATTATAAGCATGAATCTGTTGGGTTGAAGAGCATATTTCTTTGGTATAAATGGACAGGGGTGGATGGGATGGACCTGTTCCCATTAGTTGAAGGGTCAATAATGTGAAGGGATATTTTTAAGGTAAATGTCAGGAGGGTTAAAATGGATTTGACAAAATGATTTTTCATCCAGAGGGCATTGGAAAATTTGGAATGCACTGCCTAGGAAGGTAGTAGGGATAGGAAACCTCACAACCCCTAAAAGTTACATGGATATGCACTTGAAACGTTGTAACATTCAAGGTTATGGTTCAGTGCTGGAAAACAGGATTAGTGTAGGTCGGTTAACATAAACTCGATGGACCAAATGGCCTCTTCTGTGTTGTATGACTCTATGACATGCAGGAAAAAAAAGGGTGTGTTTATGAAGTTAAATTAAGTGAGGTGGGAGGAAACTTGTGTGAAGCATAATTATAAGCATGAATCTGTTGGGTTGAAGAGCATATTTCTTTGGTGTAAAATATTTTGTATTGTTTTCAATAGCAAAGCCCAAGGAAGTCATAAACGAAAATGACTGCTGTTATATTTCATTGTCTGTGTTTTGCATTTGGAATAAAAACATTAAAAAAAGATTTATTTGAGGAAATCAGGCCATCAAAATAAATTATTTTCCTTTCAGGAGAACCAACTGGACTTCATCTACTTTAGGATCAGATTTTTGAAGATGGTAAGGGTTAAGTAGAACATGCTATCTCAACATTATATAAAGATATACACATCATAGCACTTTTGGTCTTTATAGCAGTTGATGTAAAAGACTCCAATATTTGAACCTATTCAATTGCCTCTTCAGAATGAGATACCTATGCCATGTATAGCCTGCAATGATAGAATCGAGTTTACTTGAATGTTTGTGACCCTCGATAAAAGCTGTATGTTCATCCTTCCAATTAGTATTTATCCCACATCTGCATAATCCACACATTTCCATTGTAAGAGGGACAATGCTGCAGCAGAAGAAAGCACTTTTTTTCATCTTAATCAACAAAGGTTTTTCAGTTTTGTGCCACGTAAGAGTTCAAAGGGCAGTCTCATATAGTCATGCAGCATGGAAACAGTCCCTTCAGTCCAACCAGTTCATACCGAACATGTTCCCAAACTAAAGTAGTCCCGCCTGCCTGCGCTTGGCCCATATCCCTCTAAACCTTTCCCATTCATGGACGTATCCAAATGCCTTTTCAACATTGTAACTGTACCTGCACCTGACAGTTCATTCCACATTCAAATGATTTTCTGTGTAAGAATGTTGCCCCTCGCATCCGTATTTAAATCTTTCTCCTCTCACCTTAAAAATATGTCCCCTTGTTTTGAAAGATTTGAACTCCCCCACCCAAGAGAAAAGACCCTTATCTATGCCTCTCATGATTTTATAAACCTGAATAAGGTCACCTGTCAACCTGCTACGCTCCAGTGAAAAAAGTCCAAGTCTTTGAAGCCTATTTTTATATGTCAAACCCTCTGTTCCTGGCAACATCCTGGTAAAACTCTATCCAGTTTGATAATATCCTTCCTATAACAGGGTGATCAGAACTGTGTATAGTATTCCAAGGGGGACCTGACTTGGCGTCCCAACTCCTATACTCATAGGTCTGACCAATTATGCCAATTGTAGTAAACACCTTCTTAAACTGTCGCCATACTAAACGCCTGTGTACCTGTAAGCTTTAATGCTTTGAGAAATCTGGGTACTCAACATGGTGGCTGAATTACTGGCCACAATAACTATGTTTGAAGGATGGATCATTTGACGTCAGTCTGACTGAAGCCTCTTCATTTTTCATCAACAACATAGACAGTATATGTGCAAGTTATTACTTTCAGTCAATTCTTTTAAAGTTTTCAACCTGCAATAGGAGGGCGATTCTCTGAATTTCTGCAGCTACAGATTTTGCAGCAGGAACTAATTTCCTTTATTTATTACTGTTTTGTATGCTGCAGCGACATAATTGAGCTCTTTGATGTCATGTCGAAAAAGTCAGATGTGCATTCTGAAATTGCTCCGGGAAATGTCTCAAGGCACTTCACATGATAGAGCAAATATAACGTGGCTACACTCCTGAAGTGGAATCACAGAATAATTGAGCACAGATGGGAATATGGAAACAGCATCTTATCAATTTACTTTGCAATGAATTACACTGCAGCACAGGGACAGATTCTTTTGTTGGCTAAAAATGCAGACAGCCAAACTCAAGTGCAGTTATTTGTTCACTTTAGGGGTGCAAACCTGAATTGAATGATATTACATTAACTGCACACCCCATATATTCTCCCCAGTTCCATTGGAGGGGAAGCAAGACTGTTGAATGAATTGCATGAAATTACAGGGAAAACAGATCCAATAATTAAAACAAAGGATAAAATGAACGGGAGAAAAAACTTCAATTTACTCACTATGCTGTATTTATGTCTTGCAACTTGCATGTGACTTAAAAGTCTCCCTCTCACTCCAGATTTGCTTAAGTACACCTTTCCTTCTGACTGCTAACTCTCTGCTGCTTACCCATCAGTTGATAAAACCGACTGTAGCATCAGAATTGCTTAGGAGGATGATGGCAGAGATTAATTATGTCAGCCAGGTGCACAAACATATGGAGAAATATGATTTTATTTGGGACATATGTATTAATTTCTTTCAAAAACAGTTATTTTCCATCTTGCTAATAATAATTATTGAACTAATGAATTGTTCGGAGCACTTCACATTTTTGCTGATGAAGGTAATGATTTGTACAAAGAGGAACTTGACAAATCATTGTGATGTGGCTGATTATCTGCACTGGTTGTAAATGCAGGATGCTCTGTCAATGTGCCTGTTGCTATAGAAACCAAGGCACAGACAGTGATTGCTGCTTTTAACCAGTGAATCTAGAATAACTGTAGAACCAATTTTGGATAAAGGTCCTTCAAAGAGATTCGTGGTGAAGTTGAGGTAATCTTCTTCTGCTTTCCCTATCTTGGCCAAAGAGACAAAAAACATGTATTGCCTCTTAACTGATCTCAAGGAGGTTGCACCAGTGAGAGGGAGCTAAACTGAATCTCTGTCACTCCCAAACTGAGGGGTGAATCCAAACTTTGGCCTGAAGTTTCTTTCCCAGATTGAGAGTTTCCCTGCCAGCACTGGGTGGTTTGAGAACTCTAAGGAAAGAACCATAATCA
Source organism: Chiloscyllium plagiosum (assembly GCF_004010195.1). Classification (NCBI taxonomy): domain Eukaryota; kingdom Metazoa; phylum Chordata; class Chondrichthyes; order Orectolobiformes; family Hemiscylliidae; genus Chiloscyllium; species Chiloscyllium plagiosum. The sequence goes on along the minus strand of NC_057711.1, from coordinate 106,695,540 downwards.
TAATATTAAGGTGAAGCAGTCTAAGTTAATACTGAAGCCATAGAAGCATTTCCCAGATTATCCTGGAAGGGTTTATAAAGCTGTTTCTAGCCCTAAACATATGTCTAATGTAGATAAGACAAGACAGCATTAGAAAAGAATGCTGTGCAGGTTTTACATCACTGCTGAGAAGACTGCACCAGGTTGGGGCACTGCTCACTGGAGTTTAGATGCATGAGAGGATTCTTAAGGGATTTGACAGGGCAAATGTTAAGAGGACATTTCCTCTCAAAGTTAAAAATCACACAACACCAGGTTATAGTCCAACAGGTTTAATTGGAAGCACTAGCTTTCATCAACCACCTGATGAAGGAGCGACGCTCCAAAAGCTAGTGCTTCCAATTAAACCTGTTAGACTAGAACCTGGTGTTGTGTGATTTTTAACTTTGTACACCCCAGTCCAACACCGGCATCTCCAAATAATTTCCTCTCAAGGCAGGGTCCAGGATCACATGGCATAATCTCAGAACAAAGGGGTGCTAATTTTCGATTGAGTTGAGGAGGAATTTCTTCTCAGAGGATTGAGAGGCTTTGGAACGATTTGTCACAGAGAGCTGTGAGGGCAAAATCCTTGAATATATACTTGAGACTGAGATAGTTAGATGCTTGGTCAGCAGGGAAATCAAGAATTACAGGGAAAATCCAGGAAAGTGGATTTGAGGAATGTTAGATCAGCCACAATCCTATTGAATGGCAGAGCAGGCTCGAGAAACCGAATTGCCTACTCCTGTTTCTATTTCTTGTGGTCGTATGACTTATGGTCTCGGATTTAAAATTGTTAAAAATCCTTCTTCTCTGGTTGCACGCTCAGCACCAATTGT
>NC_057711.1:106671882-106694180 GCF_004010195.1 Chiloscyllium plagiosum | reverse complement strand
AGGATAATTTTTTTTTCCTGATTTCTTTAAGAGTACAATGTTAGATGGGCATTTAGCTCTCTGGCAGCTTCTCTCTCTACGGCAGTTGCTCTCTGACCAATTTTCAAAATGTCTGCATTCTAATATTCTCTCCAACATCAGATCATCTGATTATTTCAATGTTGGCAAAACAATAAATTCAAACTCCATTGGGTTTTAGTATCCCGGGGCATAATTTAAACTGTTTGGTTAAATTTGAATTGTTATCAAAGCAGCAACCAAAACTCAGGTATCCATTTCACAGCTAAATGTTTCATATTTTAAATTTTCCAATACACTCTGTGACTGCCACCCAGTTGTTCACACAGGTGCCTGCAATCTCTCAGTTCAGAACTCTCTTAAAGATACAGTGCATGCCTTCACCTTCATAACATTACCATCCTCTTTTCTTCTTATTCTATCTCTCACCCACTGCATGACAAAGTGGGTCTGGTTTGCACTGCAACTAATCAGTTATTTGTTAATAACTATGAATCCTTGCACCAGGTTACACTGTTCAGGCTGCAACCTTGCATATCTAAAAGCCATTTGTGTCAATCTAGGGACCAGTGGCTGACAATCCTGACCTTTAATGAAATTTGGAGGTCTGGCACACATTTTAGGACATATCGTACAGAAATACACCATTTGATTCAACCAGATTGTATAGTCATTTGCACTCCTCCCATCTTTTCTCACCAAATTCCTTTCGTATAGCTCTCCATTTCCTTCTGCTTGACCTACTTGTTTTACCTCAATTTGTCAATGGACATACCTGCTTTACCCACCAGCAAGGTAAGCTTATGTAGTTGAGCACATTGTTAAGTCAAAACCTCATCGAGGAGAGATTTCAGATCATTAAAGGAACTTTCGCTGTGTTGCTGGCTATTTATTTTGTCCTATAATAAAATGATCTCCTTCATATGAGTCTTCAAATAAGCAAAGCTATCTATCACAGGATCAAATGTCTCCACAGGTATATTCTACCAGGAACAGCATATCAACGTTAACTAAGATCAGTTTATAGAGTCTTAACTTAAGAATTTTAGAATTTTATTTATTAGCTTTGGTCCTTGAGGAATTTAAGATGAGACAACAAACTTTTGATAAATGCAGAAGAACACTTATAATAAGATTCAATTCTTGATTACTTTCTTGTATAGTAACAATATCATACAGCACAGGGTAACTGAAGATAATCAATTCAAATCTATATATTAATTGATCTATATGGATGTAAATATTCAATAATCTTTCAATGTAACAAGAAGTATTGGCCTTATGTTTTACTTTAAATTTTAATATAACCTTTATATCCGCGTAGAAGTTAATCATACATTCAAACTGCTGGAAAATATACTTATGGATTATGAGAATTAGAAAATGAAAGGTTTGGACATTTTCTGGGTCACTTGTCTTCTTTATGAGTCCTTGGATCTCAAAAGTCAAAGGTCAAAGAAAACTGGGAATTGTCTGCTGTTTGCAAAAGTCAACTGACCTTGTAGAGTATACAAACCAAAGCTTTTAAGATAAAACATGGGTTAATTGTTGGACAAACAGACTTGAAAGAGCATTAGGAATCTACTCTGTTATCTAGAAACAGCCTCTGGAGAAAGGTGCTGTGTTTTCTTCAGAATACAACTAGATGTGATTCTGGAGATATTGACAAGAAAAGTGGTTCTTGCTTTGTCTTTTTCTTTTTCAATTAAGTAATTATGAGCCCTGAAAGTTTCAAATATCAGAGTTCTGAACTGTTTTCCTGCTATATGTGAACTCTGGTCTGAAAATCCTGCATCAGTCTGCAACAGCAGTAAGATCGCATTGAGAAGAAATCAAAGGAACTTTAAGAAGTCAACTAATTTTAACTTCTGTACTCAAACCATTGTTATGCAGAGTATTGTTTTTTTTAATCTTTTTCCTTCTGCCCTATAATACCTCTGCGGAGCTATATCATCGTGTTCTGTTCATGTATGAATGTGCATGTGTTTGAGATTAAAGGGAATATGGTGTAACTCTGCTCAGTAGTTTAGTTAATAACTCATTTTCCCACTTCTGTAAGAATGCATTTTGTGTTTAATAAATGTGTAATTTTTGAGTTTACTGAAGAACCTGATGAAAATATTATTTGTCCTGGAGATCATAAGGAAAGTGAAATATATTTAGCATTCTGGTTAATTAAGTCATTTTCATTTTTGGTATGACGCATGGAATAGTAGAGTTTGATTTCCAGTGCAGTCCTCCAGTTAGTCATAACAAAACAAATATGTCAAAACAATTCTACACACAGTGCCACTATGATTTTGCAATAGATAGATGTGCCTTTGTCTCACCTTTTAAAAGTAGTTAAAGAGGAGATTTGCGTAAGACATGACTGTTTTGCAGTTAAAACATGCTTGCTCCAGTTTGGTTTTTCTTGTACAATGTTATTTTCAGTAAGATTATTGGAATTTTAAAAACAGCACTTGGAAAATGAATGCTTTTGTCAATTTTACACTGTCTAGAATGCTGAGGGTCAAACATAGACTTTTTTTTGTACCTGAATCTGTGTGCAGGCGCCTCTCTGTCTCAAGGTAACCCTTTCAGTGTTTAAACTTAATTATGAATTTATTTTTTCCAAAAATTCAGACTTACCTTATGGCTGATTCTGTTTTAAATTTAGTATCTTAACTAATGGATTAATTTGGAGATTTTCTTTATACATTTAAATTTATCTATGTTATTTGTTTAAACCATGCCCTGAGGTAGCGAGTTCACATTCACAGCATTCTATGTAAAAATAGATGCTGCTGAATTCCTATTGGATTTCTTAATAACTTTCTTATATTTATGGCCTCTAGTTATGCTCTTCCCCACTCTATCAAAACCTTTCATATTTTTAATCACTTTTTATCGTGAAGAAAAAAAGAGAGACACATCCTGCCCATTCTTCTGTGATATGTAAACCCATACAGTATGCATTGGGTAACATGGGTGATGTTGAGATTTGTTTTTTCTCACAGAAAAATAATTCAATAGGAGTCACTGATTTAGGAAAAGATGAAATAGGAGAAGGAAGAAAGGATATTTCCCACATGACCAGGAGCTTTGAAAACTATGTGAAAAAATTATTGAAGTATTTTTGAAAGGTTATAGTTTGTTCAATCAATATGTTGCCATTGTAAGGGTTGACGTTTCATCAAAAAGAGTTTCCCAATTTCTCAATTGACATCAAATCTCAAACCAAATATGTATATAGCCAATTGTTACTGATTGGTTTGAAAAGCCTCGATTTAAAGATTTCCTCATTTCAAAGATTATTCTTTGGGATGAATGCACTGGTCTTGATAAGCAGACATTCTGACTCTATTTCTGTCATCATATAAATATGCCATCCAAAAAAAACATATTTTCTTGCCATATATGCTGAGGAAATTGATTTTTCAGCCACATATATGTACACTAGTGGTTTGCTGCCAATGCTGTATTACTCAAAGTTAGACTGCTTTCAAAACAATAATTTTGCCACAAGTGATGTGAATAATCCCAGACCCATTTAGTACCATCTTGCATTATTTTAAATGTCCACATTTCACTGAAGCCAAAAGGGTGAGAGCTGTTTAATATTCAAGACACTCAATTGTTCAACATTCCCAAATCGGTCCCTATCAGTCTCTATCTCAATACCTTTGTTTAGCTCTAAAATCGATAATAATTCCCATAGGTGTTTTGTATTCATTTTACTGTGCTTTATGCTTCTTTTCATCCTTTCTTTACATTTACCCTTCTATTAGATAGTGTTGTTGAATCTGAACATGCTTTAAGTTTGAGCTTTTTTGTTGCCTGGAGTCATTGCAGAACTTTTTTTTTCCCAACCAATGATTCTTTTGTCTTATAAGCTAACAAAAATTTTTAAATTCCTTATTATAGGTTTGTACATCTGGGGTGACATTTTAGCCTAGATTGTGGTAACTTGCTTGCTGGGTTTCACATGGAAGGTGTGGGGACAGATTCATTGGTAAAATAAAGCCACATCCTACACAGAGTGAAGAGGCATTTCAGTAAGCTGGCCCAAGCCATCTTCAGCTTCAGGCGTCATGTAAACTTAACCTCAAAGTTTCAGGAACCAAAACCAGATGGCTTTCTGCTGGAGCCAACAGTGGAGTGGAATGGTGTGGTGGGGGTTATTGGACAAATGTGTGGGAGTGTGCTTTGCGTTACGACACAACAGTGAACCCTTCTACTAATTAAACCAAACACCCAGAAAGGTTCCCCTCACCTTGTAATCTTTTAAAGTATGAGTGACAGGGAACTCCCAAATTCCGTTATTTAAAGAAAAGAAAATATCAATTTATTCTTTAACTCTAAATGTGAACATTAAACAATGACCAATTACAACTCTAAGCCTCCATTCTCCAAACTGCTTGTTGTCTCCAACTCAATAACCGTATACTTCCAATAACTACATGTATTAAAATTTCATCAACTTAATTTCAAAACCAGACAGCAGCAGTCATCTCCAGTGTCCTCCTGTCTCTGGCTGTAGATCTCCTGGGGTCATCATCCATCATTTGCTACAAAGATGTTTCATGTGAAAATGTACCTTTGATAGAGAGTGTTTTGCTGGCAGTTACTCTGGTGATGGCAGTTGGTTACTCTCTGGCTATCTTTCAAAGTGCCTGCTTCTTTATACCCCAAACATCAGATCGTCTGGATGTAAGTTTGCTTGCTGAGCTGGAAGTTTAATTTTCAGATGTGATGATGTCATTTCCTGTTCTTTTTCTCAGACGGTGGTAAGTGGGGTCCAAGTTAATGTGCTGTTGATAGAGTTCTGGTTGGAATGCCATGCTTCTTGGAATTCTCGTGTATGTCTCTGTTTGGCTTGTCCTTCGATTGGACAAACACATTGACCTGGTCTTCATTTACCACCCTCTGAGAAAAAGAACATGAAGTGACATCACCAACCCAAAGAAACCAAAACACAAAAATAGAATGTAGTTCACTAACACAAGTGCTTCATCAGAGGCTCACTGATGATGTTATCTAGTATGGTGACGAAACATGTGAAAACGAACCTTCCAGTTCAGTGAGCAAACTTGCACCCAGAACCTCAACCTGGGCTACAAATCTTCTCAAAACTCGCTATTGGATTGTGTCATTGGTTCGAGGTTGGCAAAAACAATAAATTTAAATTCATTCGAGTTTTAGTATCTTGGGGCATAATTCAAGCTGGTTGGTTGAAAAAATAGCAACCAAAACTCAGGTATTTTTTTCACAGCAAAATGTTACATATTTTCAATTTTCCAGTGCGCTCTGAGACTGCTAGTCAGTCTCATGACAGGTGCCTGCAAGCTCTCAGTGCAAAACAACTTTTACTCTCTCTTAAAGGTACAGTACAAGCCTTCAACTTTGTAACATCTGTGTGTAAGATATCTGAAGTTGGCCTGAGTGAAAATAAGTTGGTGTTAATCGAGCTTAGTTTTTAATTAAACCACCAGAAAGCTGAAAATCACTTGAATCTTGTCATCACTTTAAGCATTTTCTGTGGTTGAAGAATAAACAGCAGCTGAACACTTTCATTTGAGAGTTCTAGAGAATGTTCTTCCAAACTGTATAGCTGTATCCACCTTGCTCCCTCCAAAACCAAATATTTACCAGTTAATTTTAGAACCACTGTTCATGAATCATGGATTAATTGCTTGGCAACTAGTGTATCTGCTCTGAGTGCCCATCTTGCTCATTTGCGTGTTAGAATGATTTTCAGAGACTTACAATTCATGTAAGACCCTAAATTGCAGACTTAAACAAGCTTCTGATTGACTTTGAAAGAAAGGGCTGTGACCCCCAATTAAGGGACTTCCTGAAAATCGCATCTGAGGGCCTTCTTGTGGTGCAGTAGTAGTGACCTTACCTCTGATTTGGGATGCCCATGTTCAAGTTCCACCTGTTCCAGAAATGTATAATAGCATCTCTGAGCAGGTTGATTAAAAGAAAGGTCCAGCATCATCTTTATGATGTATATTGCCCTTAACAGACTTGCACATAAATTAATCAATTGGAAACATGCGTTATTTACTAAACACAAAATTGCATCTGTCTCACTTTGAAAGTCACCAAGATGCGAACCCAATTTTTGTCTGTCCATCACCAATTTTTAAAATTATAAGTGGCAGTTCAAAATTGGGTCCAGAATGCCCATTGAATTTCCTGTGAATTTGGAAGTATACACAAAATATTCAGGCTGTTTCATGCATGCTACCTTTATCTGTGGAAACTAATTTCAAAATAGAATGTTGTTTACAAATCCAGAAGTATTAAAAGAAATTGCAAAACACAACTCTAAACAAAAATAACGATAAAAGGAATCTTAATGCTTGTACTTCCATCCTGATTTGCTATCTTTTTTAGCATATATTTTACAGTCATTTGTCTAATTTTAGCTTTCCCAAGTAACATGATTAGTGTGAAGATCCCAAATATCCCTTAACCTCATTCAGCATTCAGTTAAAAACTCTCTTTTTCTTCCTCCCAATATCTATTTTTGACAGTGAAGCAATAAAGGAGCAACTAGGAATTCATATTTCTACAAAAATATAAATATTACTTGAGTTTTTCTTTATGATCGAAGTTCACAACTAGTCTGCAAAAAGTTGCAATTGAGACCCAAGGCTGAAGTTTTAAGTGATTCCCAGGCCCTCAATTTCTAGCATACTCTCCAACGTTGTTATTCTATTTTGAGCTCAAGAAGCACTTAAGCTGAATTTCCATCCAGCTATGGTTTACAGGACAAGTTTCATATTTGTACTACTGCCTCAAAAACGAAAGGTAGACTTAAATGAGTTGAATTGTACAAGACAATTGACAATTAATAACAATTATTTTTGTAGATAATCTGCCATCAGAATTGATGAGAGATTGCTGCCTTGAAATGATACTCCTGCTTCTCTCTATTCACAGATGCTATGGGATATGTTGTGTATCTCCAGCATTCCTGTGTATTTCAAATTTCTAGCCTCACAATAGAATAATTAACTTACTGTTTCTAATTATAAGACCCAATGACGTCTTCAGAATTTTTCTTCTACCACATGACTTAGAACTGCATTCCTTATGTTGATCAGATTCCAGAAGTCAGTCTTAATGTTTAATTTCTCTAATTTGAACCCGGATTATCTGAGCATGCTGTTTTAATTAACATGGAAATTATATTCTAAGTATTGTTATTCTGCAAAGTTTGGCTTCGTACATACTGAAATAACTCCATGAAAGCAGATATCCCAATGAACTCACACTTTATTTACACATGCATGACACTGACCCAGCTAGCTCAGATCCAGCTCCTAGAGTGAGCAGAATCCCCAACACTCCTGGTTATATATATTAGAGAGGACTCCTTGATTAGTCCAGGTAACAGCCCCAATCAGGGAACTCATATTCTATGACCTCCGCCTTGCTGACCTCGTTTCAATCTTCCAAAGCAGAAGAGAATAAATTGCATTTGCATAGCAGTATTCAAAATTAAACTTCTTTTTACCTAATTAAGTACTTTGGAAGTTTTACTGCTGTTGTAATGGTCGCTAAGTTGTGCATGGGGAACTCCAAAAAATTCAATGTCACCATGACCATGGCATCTGTTTTTAGACTTCTGTGCCTTAGTGATCATGAGGTGCTTTCATCATGGTCTTCATTCAACTTTCCAGCTGAATGAAGATAATGATGAAAGGACCTCATGATCTCTAAGTTTCAGTTCTATATTCTATGTCATCCCTCAATCTTTGTATCAGTATCATGGACATTTTCTGATGCTTATTTAGCTTTGTTGAAGAGTCATTGATTGATTGATTCAGCCTGGTTGAACATTGAGAATTTCCTAGATAGATTTGAATTACTTTCTTTTTGTCCACAAAACTAACTTGGGCCTCCACTGAGTGTTAACCTGTGCTTACTTCAGAAGCAGGATTGCCTAACCCCACAGGCAATTTAGCATGGCCAGTTCACCTGACCTGCACATCTTTGGACTGTGGGAGAAAACCGGAGCACCCAGAGAAACCCACACAGACGCAGGGAGAATATGCAAACTCCACACAGACAGTTGCCCGAGGCAGGAATTGAACCCAGGTCCCTCGTGCTGTGAGGCAGCAGCACTAACCACTGAGCCAAAGATAGTTAGAACTTTGGTGAAACAAGAAAATCTAGTTTCATTTTTTTCTCTCCTGAAGCATGTTAAGTATTCTAACTCAGCAAAAGGCGTTATTTATTTTAATAATCACTGTTGAAGGTCTGATGAAGGCGTAAGCAGTTTAGAAACCCTTCTGTAGAGAAGAAGACTATTGTACTACAGTAGTGAAAGCAACAAAGATGAGCATGAATGCATTGTGATAAACTGACTCATTCTTTTAAATTAATTGTTCTGTTCTACAATGCCTTCTAACCAGAGAATGGTTACAGCAGCAGTCTTAAAATTATAGAATTAGACAGAGAATGAGGAATTCATTTTATTCCTCATATCTGTGGCTACTCTTGCAAAGAACTGCCAATTGGCCACATGGTCCTAATCTTGTGCCATAACTTTGCAATCATTGTTGTTTTAAAATCAAGATCCAATTCTCTTTTGTTTGAGCAATCACCAGCCTTTTTGGTGAGGGCATTCTGGATCATCCACACCTCACCAATTGAGGAAAGTTCTCCATTGAGTTGTATGCATGAGCAATCCTCAGCACTGACCACCATGTTGTATGTGGTTGCCTGCAACATTGTTCATAATATAATAGGTTGACTATCACCATCTTTTTTTAAGGTAGGGATCTGTGATGTTACTAGGTCTGATGTGCCAAAGGCAAACCATTTGCGAGTCTAATGAAAAGGTAATAAGGTCAGATATGATTTGGCAAAGGTGGACTGGAAGCAAATACTTTTAGATAGGTTTGTGTTAGAGCAATATCAGGACAGAACAGTTAGAACAGCATTCAAGAAAGAAATAGAAAGAGAAATCGAATAAAGATAATAAGTTGGGACCAACAAATCAAGCAAACCCTGAATATTGTAGGATATACTGGGTTGGATAAAGAGAAAAAAGGAGGCTTATGGCGGATACCATGGGCTTAAAACGGCAGAGGCCCTATAGTATTATAGAATGTGTAAGAGAGAATTTACAAGGGAAATTAGGAGAGCAAGAAGGGACATGAAAGAATAATGGTAGGACAAATAAAGGAAAGTCCTAAATTATTTTATAATAAATTAAGGACAAAAGAATAAATGGGGAAATAGTAGGGCCCATAAAAGGCAAAAGTGATCATTTTTGCATGGAGCCAGAGGACGTGGGTAAATTGCTAAATGAATACTTATATTGGTGTTCACTAGTGAGGGGGATGATGTGGGTATACTCATTAAGGAGAAGGATTGTGAAACAATTACATAAATTAGTAAAGGAAGAGAAGAGCTTCTAAGTGGTCTGGCTGGCTGAAAGGTAGATAAATCTCCAAGGCTGGGTGAAATGTAACCTAGGCTATTGAATGAGGCAAAGGAGGAATTAACAGAGGAATAGCCAATCATTATCAATGCATTTCTGGCCACATAGAGTCATAGAGATGTACAACATGGAAACAGACCCTTCGGTCAAACCCGTCAATGCTGACCAGATATCCCAACCCATTCTAGTCTAACCTGCCAGCACCCAGCCCATATCCCTCCAATCCCTTCCTATTCATACAAATGCTTTTTAAATGTTGCAATTGTGCCAGCCTCCACCATTTCCTCTGGCAGCTCATTCCATACATGTGCCATCCTCTGTGTGAAAAAGTTGCCCCTTAGGTCTCTTTTCTATCTTTCCCCTCTTATCCTAAACCTATGCCCTCTAATTCTGGACTCCCCCCCCCCAAATCCTCCAACCCTATAAATCTTTTTTGAATTCTTTCAAATTTCACAACATCTTTCTGATAGGAAGGAGACCAGAATTGCATGCAATATTCCAACAGTGGCCTAACCAATGTCCTGTTTCTGATAGGAAGGAGATATTGCATGCAATATTCCAACAGTGGCCTAACCAATGTCCTGTACAGCCACAAGATGACCTCCCAGCTCCTGTATTCAATACTCTGCCCATGAGAGGAACCAGAGGATTCAGGTCAATGTGGTAATGTTATTCAAGAAGGGATGGTTTCACCATAGTTTTTGATGAGCTTAGAAACCCATGGGACACGAGGTAATTTGGCAAATGAAATCTAGAATTGGTTAACTGGCAGGAAGCAGAAGGTGGTGTTCAAGGGTGCTTTTGTGACTGGAGGTCTGTGTCCGATGGGGTCTTGCATGGAACAGCATTAGGGCCTTACTGTTATTGGTCTATATTAATGACTTAGACTTGAATGTAGGAGAATTGATCAATAAATTGATTAGATTAAATTCCCCACAGTGTGGAAACAGCCCCTTTGGCCCAACAAGTCTACAATGATGCTCTGAAGAATAACCCACCCAGACCCATTTCCCTCTGACTAATGCACCTAACACTACGGGCAATTTAGCATGGCCAATTCACCTGACCTGCACATTTTGGGCTGTGGGAGGAAACGGGAGCACCCGGAAGAAACCCACGCAGACACAGAATTGGTGGAGTGGTAAGTCATGAGGAAGATATCCTTAGATTGCAGGAAGATACCGACATGCAATTTCACTTATTTAAAAGGGAGATGAGGAAGGATTTCTATTATTGTTTTACTGCAGAAGGCAATAGACATCATGTCATCAAAAATATTCAACACTGAAAGAGATGAATTTCAGTCAGTGAGGCAATCAAAGGTTATGAGGCAAAGGCAGGAAAGTGGATTTGAGAATTATCAGAAGAGCCATGATCTCATTGAATGGTGGACCAGACTCCATGGGTTGAATTATGTAATTCTGCTTTTGTATCTTATGGTCTTTTAGTTGCAATTTTCCATCTTGTTTGCATCCTGAAACAAATTTCTTAACCAACATAATTTATCTCAATAGGTTTTGTCTTCTGTTTGGGTTCTACTCCTTGAGTCTGGGGAACCTATAAAATCTTCCATCTTTGTTTTGACCAATGGTTTCACTTTGACTATTCCTTAGCCAAATGTTCCTTGAACAGTAATTCCATGTCTGACTGTTCTTGGATCTTTTTGTCCTCATTATACCTTTCATACTTTATTAGCCACTTTGTGTGGGTAGTTATTTGGTTTCATATTTTTTCTGTGACTGTGTCCTATTTTAGAACACTTTCTGGAAATTATCTATTGTGATACAAACAAAACGTTCTGCTTTAATCACTGAGTTGTGTCTGTGCCTGCAAAGTTTGTTTTAAAAGTGTTGATAAGGACCTTTAGTATCTGATATCTAACCTACTTTCTCTTTTGATTTATTTTAGGTTTGTCTTTTGTAATTTTATATTTAATGACTGATGATCCTGCTGATCTCCTGTGATTGGTTGATCTCCTTTTAAGATTACTCTTCTGTAATGATACTATGGTTTTAAGAGTTGTGTTCTTTTTTTATGAAGGAAGATTGAGACAGGTATTGAGCAGTCTGCTTCAAGCCAATAAAGTAAACAGCTTGTGTGGCCTGGGTCTTTTTTTAAAACACTGGAACGATAGAAGCAGCTTGAATGGGTGGGGTCAAGCTCCCACATAATGAGGACTTTAAGTTTAACTTTCGGTAGCTGTGGGAGTTGTGAAAGCTGCAACATCTCTCTTTCTCTTTGATTTAGTTAAAAGCTTGGGTTCTCTTCCTGCTGCTAAATGAACTCCATATCCTGTGGTTTTAATTGTGATATCTGCTTTAATTGCAATATTTTCTGAGTAATACTTGCTGTCAGCAGCTCCAAGAATAATCTCTTTTTCCTTCATGGTATTGCTAGACTTGCATGTGAGACAATTATGTTATTGAATTTGCCTTTGCCAAAGTTGTGCTTATGTGATGTTACTGTATTACAACAATTAATGAACAAAATATTATTTTGTTAAGTATTTTGATAGAGTTGCAGTTGAACCAATTTTTTTCTTTTACTTGTATCTTGACTGCATTTCAACTCGAGAGGATGAACAAAGTGTGTTTTGCTGCATGTCTGAGAGGTTGATCAATCAAATTGTGTTGGGACCAAAATACCTGGCACTTGCCTTTAAAATAAGAAAACATCAGGGTGTAGGCTATGTTCTTGATATGTTTTCAGAGAGTTTGGTCTGGTCCATTACCCTTCATGCTGGACATTGTTTGTGTATCATTGTCTTTTGACTATAACAAATCTGACAAAGACTCATCAACAATTCAAACAACAACTCTGACTCTTATGAACTCTGACTATCAATCATTATATTCAAATTTCTCCCTTAATCTGTACAGAATATTAATTATGTCATTTATTGATTCACTGGATGTTGAATTCTGCTACTAAATCTTGCTTAATCATGAATTGCATTTGCTTTGAGGATGAAGTCATTGTCAAAGGCTTTTAGTACTGCTTCAAAACTATCTGTTGCTTATTTTACATCTTGGCAATCTATAACATTCAAAGTTATATTCCCAATTATGGTTGAAGTGCATTAACTTATTGAACTTCTGTTTTAATACCTTTAATGAAAACTGTCCTGTATCTTCAGAACTGATTTTATTCTAAGTTTCCAACTCTATATTCTATTTAGCTGATCTGCAAAATAAAACATACCTGCTGATACCAGGTATTTCTATTGCTCTGTCAGCCTCATGTGATTATTTATTTTTCTTCCTTAAAAGACTTTTGATTTTGCTATAACACTGTTGATTATCTGCATTGATACTGAAAGGTTTTCCTATGTATTGCAGTGAAAATGGAAGAAGCCTGATTGCTCTCGTTAAAATAGAGGATCCCAATCTTTCAGGGTGAAATAGTGGATTCCTGCATTTTGCAGGTAAAATTTCCATCATTTTTGTGGTAGAATCTGAAAGAATCTTGCTTTTGGCAGCTTGAATAAATGATTCCTATTTTCTTAATAGCTTTACTAAATGAACTCCATATCCTGTGGTTTTAATTGTGATATTTGCTTTAATTGCAATATTTTCTGAGTAATACATGCTGTCAGCAGCTCCAAGAATAATCTCTGTCTTTTTCATGATATTTTCCCAGACAATTACTGTTATTTACAAATTCAATAAATGCTTCACATCTTAAATGTTGTTTAAAGTAAAGATCAAGATCTTTTCCAAAATTTTACAATTCACATAATTTATTTTACAGTTTGGATTTTGAATGAGTTACGTGCATTTTTGTCTATGTGCATGAAGGAATTAATAATTAATTTGTCAGTACTTTTGGAGCCATGACTTCTTTTAAAACCAGTATGAGAGAGAGAATTCCTGAGGTGATGCTGGGAATTTGTTTTCATTGTGGAGATGTTACAAGTGGGCAGAGTAAACATTGAAGAGTATTAACTCGCTTTCAGATAGAAGAATCAGGAATTGATTTTTCTTTTGTTTAAGAAAATAATCCAATTATTGAAAATATTTTGTTTCCAGTTCACAGAAGCCCTGGTTGTGATTGGATGTATAAAACAGTTCAGTTGAAATCTTCAGATCCAATGTGCTTAGGTAGAAGCCTGATGGCGTTATTTGAAACTAACAATCTTTAAACTTAGTTGTGTGACTAATGAGGAAAAAGTCAAGTTCTCAAGACTAGGAATTGAAATAAATAGTTAAGTTAAACCTGTAGATGTGAATGATACAGAAGGATATCTGTGGTATCTGAGTACTGTGTAATGATAGTGTTGGAATTGATGGGTTTGCATTTTTATATGTGGCTTGAGGCTTTGCCCTCTTGTCCTGGTTTCACCTGCCAGATGAAACATCCTCTCTACTTCTATCTTGTCTATTCCCTTCCTAATTTTACATGTTTCTATAAGATTCCCTGCTCATTCTTCTGAATTCCAATGAATATAATCCCAATCTACCCAGTCTCTCCTCATTGCAACCCCCTCAACTCAGGAATTAACCTAGTGAACCTCCTCTGCACCCCCTTCAGTGCCAGTACATCCTTTCTCATGTAAGGAGACCAAAACTGCACACAGCACTCCAGGTGTGGCCTCACTAGCACTCACCACATCTGCAACACAACCTCCCTGCTTTTAAACTCAATCCCTTTAGCACTGAAGAACAAAACTCCAATTGCCTTCCTAATTACTCGTTGTACCTACAGACTAACCTTCTGTGATTCATGCACAAGGACACCCAGGTCCCTCTGCATAGCGACATGTTGCAACTTTTTACCATTCAAGTAATAGTCCTTTTTACTGTTACTGCTACCAAAATGGATGACTTCACATTTATTAACATTGTATTCCATCTGCCAGAACTTTGCCCACTCACTTAAAGTATCCATGTTCCTCTGCAAAGTTTCACAGTCCTCTGCACACTTTGCTATGCCATTCATCTTATTGTCATCTGCAAACGTTTACACACTATATGTGGTCCCCAACTCCAAATCATCTATATAAATTGTGAATAATTGTGATCCCAACACCGATCCCTGAGGCCCACCACTCGTCACTGATTGCCAGACAGAATAGCACTCATTTATCTCCACTCTTTGCTTCTTGCTAGTTAACCAATCCTCTATCCACGCTAACACTCTGCCCATAATGCCATGCATCCTTATCTTATGCAGCAGCCTCTTGTGCAGCACCTTGTCAAAGACCTTTTGGAAATCTAGGTACACCACATCCACTAGGTTCCTGTAGTCCACCTCACTCATAATGTCTTCATAGAAATCCAAAAGATTTGTGAAGGATGATATACCCTTCATGAATCCATGTTGTGTCTGCCCAATGGGACAATTTCCATCGAAATGCCTTGCTAGTTCTTCCTTGATAATAGACTCAAGCATCTTCCCACTACAGAGGTTAAGCTTCTGTTTTATTGGTGACACCATATCTACAGCGTTACATGCTTGCATTTCAGTCAAAGGCCACTCATTAAAAGAAAGCAAACAAAATATGATAACAAGTCAGATTTGTTCAGGAATCTGACTTGTCTAATAATAACATCAGCTTGGATCATATCACTAAAATCTCCTAACTTCATCTCCCATTAGAACTGGCCTGCTTAAGGATATATATACCCTTTATCAATATAATTCTAGCTTACAATGATGTCCTGAATTTTGCAATCTCAGCTTAGAAACATAGACAGCGACAAAGAGCAGGAGGAGGCTATTCAGCCATTTAAACCTGCTCTGCTATTCACTATGTCTGTGGACGATCTTCTATCTCTAAACCATATTCCTCCCTTTTCTTCTTACTCCTAAATGCTTTAATATTTAAAATAACTTATTAATATTTTTCTTGAATATGCTATGACTCCACAGTCTTCAATGGAAGTGAATTCCACAGGTTGACTAGCTCTGAGTGAATAAATGTTTCCTCTTCTCAGTCCTAAGTAGCTGACTCCATATCCTGAGATTGGGACCAATGTTTTCAGTCTCCCCACCTGGTGGAGCATCCAGTCTGCTCAACGCTGCTGCTCTCATTCTTCTAAATTCTATTGAATACAGGCTCAGTTGAACCAATCTGTCCTCGTTGAACAGTCCTGCCATCCTCACTATCAGACTATTAAACCTTCACAGCACTCTCCCTATGGCAAGTATATCCTCCCTTTGGTAAGGAGACCAACACTGCTCATGATAATCCAGGACCTTCCAAAGGCCCTGTATAATTGCAGTAAGACAGCAATTTAAAGACCTTAGTTTTCCCACCCATGTGTTTGATGATGCCCACCAGAAAATCTCATCCACTTCCCGCACCTCTGCCCTCGAACCTCTCCTGTCCAACTGCAACAAGGACAGAACCCCCAATGGTCCTCACCTTCCACCCCACCAACCTCCGTATACATCACATCATCCTCCACCATTTCCACCACCTAAAAATAGACCCCACCACCAGAGATATGTTTCCCTCCCCACCCCATCCGCTTTATGTAAAGACCATTCCTTCTGCAACTCCCTTATCAGGTCCATGCCTCCCATCAACTCACCCTCCCCTCCCGACACCTTCCCCTGGCACCGCAGGAATTGCAAAACGTGCACCCACACTCCCCCCCACCTCCGTCCAAGGCCCCAAAGGAGTGTTCCACATCCATCAAAGTTTCACCTGCAATTCCACACATATCTGGGACACCCGGGACAACAAACTCCACTGCCCCATGGCCGAACACTTCAACTCCCCCTCTCACTCTCCCAACGACATGCAGGTCATGGGCCTCCTCCATCGCCACTCCCTAACCACCTGATGCCTAGAGGAAGAACGCCTCATCTTCCGCCTTGGGACCCTCCAACCCCACGGGATCAATGTGGATTTCACCAGTTTCCTCAATTCCCATCCCCCATCTTATCTCAGTTCCAACCTTCCAGCTCAGCACCATCTGCATGACCCATCCCATCTGTCCATCTTCCTTCCCACCTATCTGCTCCATCCTCCTCTCTGATCTATCACCTTTACCCTCACCTCCATTTATCTGTTGCATTCTTAGCTACCTTACCCAAGTTCCACCCCCGTTCCATTTATCTCTCCACTCCCGACGCTCCCAGCCTCATTCCTGATGAAGGGCCTTTGCCCAAAACGTTGACTCTCCTGCTCCTCAGATGCTGCCTGACCTGCTGTGTATTTCCAACACTGCACTCTCAGCTCTAATCTCCAGCATGTGCAGTCCTCCCTTTCACCTATTGTGTTGTATGAGGCCTCACCATAGGGTAGGTTTGGTGTCATAATCCTCCATCCATCATAGGATAATACTAGCCACAGCAGGATGAAAGCCTTAAGTGGGCATTAATGGTTGGCAGAATGGGAAGGCCAACATGACCCTTCCGTATGATGATAATTTAAGATGCATTCACTGATTTGTGTAAGATCATTGAACCTTTTGCAACCTGCATTCTGATCTTTGAATTGACACTCCCACTGCCTTTGTACTATTAATCTAAAGTTCCCTTCTCTACCTACAATGCAGTTTTGGAAAATCTTGATGCCATTCTCTACTGTGTTATGAATTCTCGAGTCTATTGCATGTCAAATCAATTCTCGGTATGACATGCAGCACATGATGTTACTGCTACAGTGCACCTCCAATTTAGATGGTTCAGGCTGGCTTTAAGTAGGTTACATTATCATGAACTGGTGCTAGTACATGAATCTATAGCCCTTATTGAATGGTACTTACAGTTGGTCTAGTGTGTATAAGGTAATTTAAATCCAATGATCAATTGCATTAGCAGGTAACTCATGCGGCCTATTTTAAAAGCAGCATGTTTGAGTTAATACAGCATCAAAGTTCTCACCCCTATTTTCAGAGCTGTGGAATTGCAAGCCTGTTACATCTACACATTAAATATCTGCATCATAATAAAATGAAAATAAGCACAGCGGATTCAAAACACAGCAGGAGTATTACTGATTTAGTTAGCTCTATTTTGAAAAGAGTAAACTGCTGGGGGTCTGAAATGCTTGTCTATTTCAGCTGATATGCCACTTTTAATATGCAATCTTTTCTGGGGTAGAATTTCAGTGTAAACAGATCTTATGTAATTTTCCTGCCACAGAGCAGACTCCTGTCCTGATTTTGTGCCAAAATTAGATGGAGGGGGAATTGTCATTTAGTGTTTCTTTTCCTCGTTCAAAGGGTACATTGACCAAATTCCTGTTCCACAGGGAAATACATTCCAATAAAGAATGACTCAAAGTATTTAAATTATAGTGTTGAAACCCACTCTGCAATCTGAGTTCCTTTTGAGACCTATTCACTGCAGGTAACAGAGGATCAGTAAATTTATTGCTACTGTTTCAATTTTTAATGAGAGAGGAACTGACATTTATATGATGCCTTATGAAGTCACCTAAAATATTCCAGGGTAGTTTACTTTCAATAAATTGCACTCAAATGTGGTATGGCAGCAATTCTGTACAAGGAAAGGTCTAACAAATGACAAGGTGGGTGACCACTTGTCTACTTTGATCATGTCTGTTTTGTGTGTGTAAAAATGCAGATGTAGCTTTGACTCAGTTTTATCATGGTTCGCCACTCGCTCATATCCTACACTACGAGACATAAGAACACAAAATGTCACAGTTAAAACTTCAGAGTGGTATTGAGGGAGCTCTGCACTGTATCATCTCGTGGTGAAACATTATACAAAAGTTCAATCTTCCATTTCAAATGGAGATGAAGTATCCAATGACATTTTGAAGAAGACCAAAGAACATAGAGCATAGAACATTACAGTGCAGAGTAGGCCCTTCAACCGTTAATGTTGCACCAATCTGTGAAACCAATCTAAATCCCATCTAATCTACACTATCCTATTATCATCCATATGTTTTCCAATGAACATTTAAACACCCATAATGTTGGTGAGTACACCACTGTTGCAGGCAGTGCATTCCATGTCCTTACTACTCTCTGACTAAAGAACCTACCTCTGACATCTGTCCTATATCTATCACTCCTCAACGTAAAGCTATGTCCTCTTGTGCTAGCCATCACCATCCAAGGAAAAAGGCTCTCACTGTCCACCCTATCTAATCCACTGATCATCTTATATGCTCTATTAAGTCACATCTTAATCTACTTCTCGCTCATGAAACTGCCTCAAGTCCTTCAGCCTTTCCTCATAAGATCTTCCCTCCATACCAGGCAACATCCTGGTAAATCTCCTCTGAACCCTTTCCAAAGCTTCCATATCCTTCCAATAATGCGGTGACCAGACTGTACACAATACTTCATGTGTTGCCGCACCAGAGTTTTGTACAGCTACTGCATGACCTAATGGCTCCAAAACTCAATCCCTCTACCAATAAAAGTTAACACACTGTATGCCTTCTTAACAATCCTATCAACCTGGGTGACAACTTTCAGGGATCTATGTACATAGATACTAAGATCTCTCCGCTCATCCATACTACCAAGAATCTTACTATTAGCCCAGTACTCTGCATTCCTGTTACTCCTCCCAAAGTCAATCACCTCTCACTTTTCCAGATTAAACTCCATTTGCCACCTCTCAGCCCAGGTCTGCAGCTTATCTATGTCCCTCTGTAAACTGCAACATCCTTCTACACTGTCCACAACTCCATCGACCTTAATGTCATCCACAAAGTTACTAACCCATCCTTCGATGCCCTCATCCAGGTCATTTATAAAAATGACAAACAGCAGTGGTTCGAAAACAGATTCTTATGGTACACCACTAGTAACTGAACTTCCCATCAACACCACCCTCTGTCTTCTTACAGCTAGCTAATGTTTGATTCAAATCACTAAGTCACCCTCAATCCCATGCCACCGTATTTTGTGCAATAGCCCACCATGACTTACTGAAATCCATATACACAAAAGCAATCGCTTTATCCTCATCCACCTGTTTGGTCGCCTTCTCAAAGAATTCAATAAGATTTGTGAGACATGACCAACCCTTCAAATAACTGCGTTGACTATCCCTAATCAACGTATTCCTTTCTATATGATTATAAATCCTATATTTTATAACTTTTTACAACACTTTACCCATAACCGAAGTAAAGCTCACTGGTCTATACTTACCAGGGATCTCTACTCCTCTTCTTGAACAAGGGAACAACATTTGCTATCCTCCAGTCTTCTGGCACTATTCCTGTAGACAATGATGACATAAAAATCAAGGTAAATGGCTCTGCAATCTCCTCGCTAGCTTCCCAGAGAATCCTACGACAAATCCCATCTGGCCCAGGGGATTTATCTATTTTCACACTTTCCAGAATTGCTAACACCTCCTCCTTATGAATCTCAGGCCCATCTAATCTAATAGCCTGTATCTCAGTATTCTTCTTAAAAAGGTTGTCTTTTTCCTGTGTGAATACTGATGAAAAGTATTTATTTAACACCTCTCCTATCTCTTCAGGCTTCATGCACGACATCACACTACTGTCCTTGACTGGCCCTAATCTTTCCCTAGTCACTCTTTTTTTCCTGATGTAACAATAGAAAGTGAGTTTTGAGAAGATTTGTAGCTCAAGTTGAGTTTCTGGATGTAGGTTTGCTTGCTGAGTTGGAAGGTTTGTTTTCAGACGTTTCGTCACCATACTAGGTAACATCATCAGTGAGCATCCGGATGAAGCACTGATGGTATGGCCCATGTTTTATTTATGTGTTTAGGTTTCCTTGAGTTGGCTGTGTCATATCCTGTGGTGATGTCATTTCTTGTTCTTTTTCTCGGGAGGTATGGTAAATGTGATCCAAGTCAATGTGTTTATCGATAGATTTCTGGAGAGAATGCCATGCTTCGAGGAATTTCATGTGTGTCTCTGTTTGGCTTGTCCTATGATGGATGTGTTGTCCCAGTCAAAGTGGTGTCCCTCCTCATCTGTATGTAACGATACTAGTGAGAATGGGTCATATGTTTTTGTGGCTAGTTGATGTTCATGTATCCTGGTGGCTAGTTTTCTGCCTGTTTGTCTAATATAGTGCTTATTACAGTTCTTGCAAGGTATTTTGTAAATGACATTAGTTTTGCTTGTTGTTATAAGTTATAACTTTCTGTAGTTGTAACTATAGAAAGCTTTAAGGTTTTCCTTGATCCTACCTGCCAAAGATTTCTCATGTCTCCTCCTGGCACTTCTTAGCTCTTTACTTAAGTCCTTCCTGGCTAACTTGTAGCTCTCAAGTGCCCTAACTGAACCTTCACACCTCATCTTTACATAAGCCTCCTTCTTCCTTTTGGCAAGAGATTCAACTTCTTTAGTAAATCATGGCTCCCTCGCTTGACCACTTCCTCCCTGCCTGACAGGTACATACTTATCAAGGACTCGCAGTAGCTATTCCTTGAACAATCTCCACATTTAAATTGTGCCCATCCTCTGCAGTTTCCTTCCCCATCCTATGCATCCTAAATCATGCCTAATCGCATAATAATTGCCTTTCCCCCAGCTATAACTCTTCCCCTGCAGTACATACCTATTTCTTTCCATTACCCAAGTAAACATAACCACGCTATGGTCACTATCACCAAAGTGCTCACCTACCTCCAAATCTAACACCTGGCCTGGTTCATTACCCAGTACCAAGTCCAACGTGGCTTCACCTCTTGTTGGCCTGTCTACATACTGTGTCAGGAAACCCTCCTCCACACATTAGATAAAACTGACCCACCTAAAGTACTCAAACTATAGCATTTCCAGTCAATATTTAGAAAGTTAAAGTCACCCATAACAACTGCACTGTTACTTTCGTTCCTATCCAGAATCATCTTTTCAATCCTTTCCTCTACATGTCAAGAACTTTTTGGAGGCCTATAGAAAACTCCCAACAGGGTGACCTCATCTTTCTTGTTCTAACCTCAGCCATACTACCTCAGTGGACGAGTCCTCATCAAATGACCTTTCTGCCACCGTAATACTGACCTTGATTGACAATGTCACTCATCCCCCGCCTCTTTCGCCACCTTCCCTGTTCTTACTGAAACATCTAAACCCCAGAATCTGCACCAACCATTCCTGTCCCTGCTCCATCCATATCTCTGAAATGGCTACAACATTGAAGTCCCAGGTACTAATCCATGCTGCAAGTTTACTCACCTTATTCTGGATACCCCTGATGTTGAAGTAGATGCTTTCAAACCACCTTTCTGCCTGCTGGTACACTCCTGTGACCTTGAAACCTTATTCATGACCGCATTACTCTCAACCTCCTGTACACTGGTTCCCATCATCCTGCTGAATTAGTTTAAACTCTCCCGAAGAACATTAGCAAATTTCCCCCCCAGGATATTGTTACCTCCCAGTTCAGGAGGAGACTATCCTATTTGTAGAGGTCCCACCTACCCCAGAATGAGCCCCAATTATCCAGGTATCTGAATCCTTCCCTCCTACACCATCCCTGTAGCCACGTGTTCAATTGCTCTCTCTCTCTCTCTCTCTCTCCCTATGACTCGCCTTGCTAGTACTTGGCACAGGTAACTAACCAGATATAATAACACTGCCTGTTCTAGTTCTAAGCTTCTACTTCAGCTTCCTGAATTTATTCCTGACATCCCGTCCTTTTTCCTGCCGATATCGTTGGTGCCTATGTCGACCCCTATGTTGAACACCATCCAAGACATCACGAACCCTGGCACGTAGAAGGCAACACACCAACCATGGGTCTCTGTTGTTCCCATAGAATCTCCTATCTGCCCCCTAACTGTGGAGTCTGCAGTGACTAATGATCTACTCCTCTCCCCACTTCCCTCTGAGCAACAGGAATACACTCTGTGCCAGAGACCTGTACCCCATGGCTCACCCCTGGTAATGGTAATTCATACTGCACCC
>NC_057711.1:106612953-106671812 GCF_004010195.1 Chiloscyllium plagiosum | reverse complement strand
CAGCCTCCCCACCAACAGTATGCAGGGAATTTCTCCCAGGCTTTCTGTTGACTATTTACCACTCAAACAACAGCACTGAAAAAATCTCATCATCTGCTCACGATGACATTATTGTTTGTTGGAACTTGCTGTGTGCGAATTGTCTGCTGCAAGTCTCAGTTTCCAACTGTGAATACACTTTGCAAGTACATAACTGGCTGCAATAGCTTTGGGATGCCCTGAGCTTATGAAAAGTACTATCAAAATTCAATTCTTTCCCCATTTTCGTGAGAACCAATTACATGGATCATTCTTGCTTCAGCATCTCCACAAATATACCAACCCCTAAGTGATGCACCATAGTGACACTCAAGGTGATGTGCACAAGTCCCAACATTTGACTTGAGCTTTCAGTGTTCTGTTTGAGAGAGATTGGAATTGCCAACTCTTTCCTCAGCTTCTGATACTTTCATTGTAGCTTAACCCAAGCTCAAAGATCAACAGCTTATCTAACCAGAAACATTGTAACCTTCCAGGTTTAATCATAAGTTCAGCAATTTTATATCAGAATCATTGCTCCTATTTCCTTGGGAAGCCAGTGCCAGTAATGGTTTTATTTTAACCATTTACACTTCTTCAAGAACTACTTATGTTCTGAATTTGTTTCAGTAAAAATTCCTTTCATTTAATACTATCATTGCTTTTATCATTCTGCTATGTGCCTTCCACCTTAGCACAAACCTTTCCTTCACTATCTCACCCTTCTTTGGCTTGCATTGCACACTATTCAGGTCACTACGTTTATTAACAACCTTAATTGTTCTGCATCTATTACTTTAAATATGACAGGGGTGGAGGGGGGTGGGGGAGTGTTCATTACTGTGTCCTCCCATTTAGGGTACTATGGATGCCAGTTTGGGGTGAACAGGCAAGTGGTAGGCTAGCCAACCAAGATAGCTTTTATGACCACCTCTCCATGTCAAAAACTATGGCTGGCAGCAATACATGAAAATAATCCCGACAGTGTGAAAAAAGGCTATTCAGTCCATCAAGTCTGCACCAACACTCCAAAAGGCAGCCTAACCCCTTCATCCTGCATCTTTACCAAATCTAATTCACCTGGCCTGCACATCTCTAGTCACCACAGACAATTTAACATGGCCAATCTACCTTAATAGGCGAAAGTGGGAATGGCAGATGCTGGAGATCAAAGTCAACAAGTGCAGTGCTGGAAAAGCACAGCCAGTCAGGCAGCATCTGAGAAGGAGAGTCGAAGTTTTCGAGCATGAGTTCTTCATCAGAAATTAATGTCATCACATTCCTGATGAGGAGCTCATGCTCGGAACGTTGACTCTCCTGCTCCTCGGATGCTGCCTGACCGGCTGTGCTTTTCCAGCACCACCCAGTCCACCTAATGTGCACATTTGGACTGTGGGAGGAAACTGGAATACCCAGCAGGTACCCAGACAAACATGGGGAAAATGTGTAAACCCCACACAGACAGTCACCCAAGGCTGGAATCAAACCCAATTTGCTAGCATTGTGAAGCAGCAGTGCTAACCACTAAGCCACTACGCTTCCATACGTTAGAGTAATCAATGCTCTTCAATAACATGCTTTGGAATATCTTGGGGTTGTGAAAACACTTTAAGCAGGTCTTCTTTCAGATATTATGTAACTGTCAGCCTGAAGAATCTAGTTGATATTTCTAACTCATAGCCCAGAGCACCTCTAATACTATTACTCCACTACTTCAGTAACCACTCTACTCAGGAACACCCTGTAATTGCAGGTCTTGATATCCGCTGGAAGAATTTATTTAACCGTCAGCAGGGAGCTTGGCAAAGTATTGTTTAAACTGTTGGTAATGTCAGGTTAAATTTTTATTCTAATACTGCATGAAAATAGAATGACACATAATTACTTCATCTTATCACAGAAATTGGAGGCAAGTGGAGATACTGGCGCTATTTTGAGCAAGGTCAACATCTACAAGGATTGCAGACACATCAAAGAAAGAAAATCAGCGACTGATTTTCTTAAAGAAGTACAAGGCAAAAGAAATGTCACCAATTTTCAAGTACGATGCACTTTAACATGAAAAGAGGAAGGACAGACAATTTCTTTTCATTTGCTTCTGCATCATCTCAACCTAACATTCTCCACATATGACAATACAAGATGAAACTTGAAACTTTAAGGAATTAGCAACTATTCATTTTTTTTAAAACATTGTTTTCGCAAATCAGATCTATACCCTTTCCTTAAGAAACTTAATTCATGGGAAAAAAAGATGCTGGTTAAAGAATGGTGAGCCTTTATTAACACTTCTGTTGATTTTAAGTTGCATAGCATCTCATGGCTAATGAAATATATTTGAAGTGGAACTGTGCAATGCCCTACAAACAGCATAGCAGTCATGATGAAACAATTTTTTTAAACTAGTCTTGACAAGGAAATAATATTGCCTGAACCATTGAAGATAATTCCATGATCTATCTTACCTGCACCTAAGAGAGCAAATGTTAACTCTGAAATCTAGCAAAGCACTCTCTTAATATTAGCAGTGGGAATGTTAGCTGTATATGCTATGAAGATTGTGGCTGGTATGTTTCTATCTGCAATTGTCTTTTTTAGATATTTTTGAAATAACCTGAGCAGAGATGCTTTGACACATCTCTGGAGCAGTTGGAACTTGAACAAAGACTGTCTTTTCCACTGCCACTACACCAAGAGAGCCCCAAAATCATAAACAAATTAATCCACCACTTCCCCATTCTTGATTTTTGGCAAGATTCAACCTCAGGTTACCCAGAAGATTACCCGGGTCTCTGGATTAATAGTCTAGTGATAGGCCATCATCTCCCAAATTTATTTTTTTCTGCTGAGTCAATGGGCCTATTACTTAGCAATGGCAGATGATAAGCCAAGATAGAGTCTTCATAGGAAGAGGCGCTTGTCTCATGCAATGAGGTGTAGTTTATTGCTAGATAGTAATAGATACAAGTTACATTGATAAGTTTGGCATAATCGCAAATATTGTCAGGAGCCAGAGAGGTCACATCTGTCTTCATTGGGGCCTTGTATTGAGTTCCTTTTCCACTGAAGGATTATGTGATTTCATCAGATTGGATGAAATGAATGTATCTTCATCATTAACTTTTCCAGTCCCTTATAAAACACCACTATAACGTGTTGACTTGAATTGACTGGAAAGGGACTTTGATTCCACAACAAGGTGATGCAGAGAGAAGCATGACTTTACATTTATTTTGTTCAGAGATATGGGATGTCATGTGCTGGACCATAATGTAATGCTCACTCTTAACTGAGTTTTTTTTTTATCTTTCCTGGAATCTGGGATATGATACTAGCTAATTCAGTATATACTTTCCATCCCAGGTTGTCTTACAGTTTGTGAGTCTTTTTCAGAGAGCAGTTAAGAATGGATCTGGAGGCACATGCTAGATCAGATAGAAAAACAGATTCCTTTTTATCAAGGTATTTGTGAACAACATGTGATTTTACATCGATTGAGTAGTTTTTGATCATTATTACTGGTGGTCAGTTTGTATTTCATAATTTTCTGTTAAATAGAGTCATAGAGTCAAAGAAATATACAGTACAGAAACAAACCCTTTGGTTCAATTCGTCAATGCCAACCATACATCTCAAATAAATCTAGTCCCCTTTGTCAACATTTGGCCCATATCCCTCTGAACCCTTGCTGTTCATATACTCATCCAGATGCCTTGTAAATGTAATTATACCAGTGTCCATCACTTCCTCTGGCAGCTCATTCAATACGCACACACCTTCTGTATGGAAAAGTTACCCCTTGGATCTCTTTACAATCTTTGCCCTCTTAACTTAAACCTATGCGTTCTAGTTCTGGACTCACCCAGCCCATGAAAAATGCCTTGCCTATTTCCCCTATCCATGCCCCTCATGCTTTTATAAACCTCTATGAAGTCACTCTTCAGCCTCCAATGCTCCAGGGAAAATTGCTCCAGTCAAATCAACTTCTCCCTATAGCTCAAACCCTCCAACCCAGGCAACATCCTTGTAAATCTCTTCTGAACCCTTTCAAGTTCACAACATTCTTTCTATAGGAGGGAGACCAGAACTGCACTTAGTATTCCAATAGTAGCCTAACCAATGACCTGTACATCCACAACATGACCTCCTAACTCCTGTACTCAATGCACGACTAATAAAGGCAAAGATATTAAATGCCTTCTTCACTATCTTATCTACCTACGACTCCATTTTCAAGGAACTATGAACCTGGACTCCAAGGTTTCTTTGTTCAGCAACACTGCCAGGACATTATCATTAAGTGTATAAGTCCTGCCTTGACCCAACATCAATCCTTGTGGCACATCACAGGCCACCAGTTTGAAAAGCAACCCTCCACCAACACCCTCTGTCTTCTACCGTCAAGCCAGTTCCGTAGCTACATGGCTAGTTCTCCCTCTAGTCCATGTGATCTAACCTTGCTCACCAGTCTACCATGAAGATCATTGTCAAAAGCCTTACTGAAGTCCATATAGATCATGTCCACCATTCTGCCCTCATCAATCCTCTTTGTTACTTCTACTAAAAACTCAATCAAGTTAGTGCGATATGATTTCCCATGCACAAAGCCATGTTGACTATCCCTAATCAATCCTTACCTTTCCAAATACATGTAAATCCTGTCCCTCAGGATTCTTTCCAAAAGCTTGCCCACCACTGATGTCAGATGTATTTTAAGTGCTTGAACTGCCATGCTGGGCTTTGAACTCAAGACTCCAGGTCATTAATTCAGGCTTCTGGATTGAATCTAATAATTTCAATACTGTGCAATTGGTCCACATGACCAAGAGTGATTAGAATATGCTCATGCATGTTTACTCAAAAGTAAGATCAGAGTAACTTCCTTATGTATGGCAGAAGTCAGTTATCGCAATTGTTTAGTATGTGGAAGAGAATGATGTCATCAATATGAGGTCAGTGTTCAATGTGGTTGTACCTGCCTCTTCATCCTACCTAGAGTGTGGAACAGAAAACCACCACTGACAAAAGGCTGCCAAGAGAAATAGTTCAGGGTGAATTGCCAGTAGATGGTGACCCAAGAACTTCATACATTGAAGCAAATGAATTTATATTTGCACCTTTTATAGGAAGGAAAACTCCAACCTTCTTCACAAATAGTTGGAAAAGAAACAATATGAAGATTGTTGTTAGTTTCCACCAGTAATAGCAGAAGAAGATCCCAAAATTTCACCAGAACCACTGGTATAGTATTGTGCAGAGGTCACCCCACAGCGAGAGAGTAACCATTGCTGATTATGGTACAGTGCAACAGAAGCTTGAGGGGAGGCTCACTCATCTCAGATTGTGGAGGATGATTGTTGGTGGAGTGAACTACCTGAGGGCAAGGGTGTTCTACAACAAATACACATGCAGAGGAGATTGGTGTTTTCTGCCAAGAGGAAAATAAAACAAGTCCTGGACAATTAGTTTCGGTAACATTTCTATTATGCTGCAGATAATGCAAACTGGGTGATAGCAATTCTTGGTTTTGGACGATATGGACGCGAGGATGGCAATTATAGAGACCTAACACAGGCATAGAAATTCAAGGTCACCCAATCCAAATGTTGAACAATGTAAACCTATGAGAATGACATTTAGGCAAACTGATGAATATGTCCCCCCAATTTTCTTGCTATCCAAAAGGAGAACAGGCTGCCAAATGGAACCCGCCAAATGTAAACACTTACCAAATTATAAACAAACCCACCTGGTCTTGGTATTTTGGCTCTTGATTCAGGATTGAGCTATATCCGAAACATGTGGTAGGACACGAAATGTCGGCTTGTTCAAAAAAATGAAAGTCATCAGCATTACCACAATTACATACAACTGGGAATTATTGCAGCTCTAAAGCTTGCAGCAAACATTTACTAACCTGTTTGAGAAGTGCTGACATTACTTCACACAAAGCTACTGTTGCCAGACCTCTTGCTTGGATCCATGTGCTGACTAGTAGGTAATTGTTTTCCAAAGACCAGTCATCCTCTTTCTCTAAGTCACTTTTGTCATTCTTCCCTTCTTTTTAATATGTTTTTTTTTAGATGCCACCAAAAACATAAACCTTGTATTACCAAAATTTTCAAACTAATTAAGTGCAAGCTGTTACTCTGTGATCCAATTACAAGAAGATTTTAAGAATGTTCACCAATGTTTATGTCAGATGATGACTTTTTACTTTGCACCATATTAGCCTAACTGAAAAATCATCAAAATAACTGGAAAGACTCAAACTTTATAAATTATTAAATGTTAATATTTCAATTTTTTTCTGCATTGTGAAATATTATGATTTTTAATAGTTTTAATGAATGAGCAATCCTCACTCCAAACATAAACCTCTTTTGGGTTTATCATGTTAAGTGTTGTACTGTAGACAGAAATATGGGAATAAATCCTATTGATTACTCAAACATTTAGAATTTTTGCCTTTGACCTCAGAGATGACAAATATGTCGAACACAAACAACTATTGTTACCCCAGTACCTAAACAACTTACTGTTTTTCCCTCCCGCTCCTTTATCCGGTCCCACTCCAAAAATATTCGCACAACATTTAAGTGATTTTTTGAGTGCCAATACTGAAGGAGTGCTCACACAGTCAGGTAAGTTGTCTTCTGATAAGGTGGAAAACCAAGGCTTTGTCTACCTTCTCAGTTACCCCTTAAAAATCCCATATTGTCATTTTGTAAAAGAAAGGGTGAGCTCTGTGCAGTATCCTGCACACCATTAATCTCTCAGACAACATTTTTTAAAAACCACACATTTGATCATTCATGAGAAGATGTTGGCTAAGTCATAATTACAGAGAAAATGGTTATGATCTAGAATTGGCTAAAATTTCAGAAAAGGAGACACTTGAATGTTTTAAATTTACATGTCACCAAAGCCAGATGAAATGCAGTCAAGAATCCTGACTTCAGGATTGAAATTACGGAGGAGTTAGCCATAATCTTCCAATCCTGCTTGGATTCAAGAGTAGTGCCATGCCTCTGAAGATTTCCAAATGTCCCGTCTATGTTCAGAAAAAAAGGTGTAAAGATAAGTCTAACAAATATAGACCAGTCAGTTTAGCCTCCCTGGTTGGAAAGTGTTTTGTTTTAATATTGATTAATTAAAATGAATTTGCATGAACTTGGTTAAGTGCAAATCATATTTAATTAACTTGCTTGAGCTTTTCTGATGAGGTAATGGAGAAAATTAATGATTGTTATACTGTTAACTTGTGTACATGCATTTCCAAAAAGTACTTGACAAAGTTGCACATAACAAGCATGTCACTAAAGTTGGAACCAGTGGAAAGAAGAGAATAGTGGCAGCATGGAAATGAACTTGGTTGATTGACAGGAAACAGAATAATAGAAGAAAGTGAGGGCCGCAGATGCTGGAGATCAGAGTCGAGAATGCGAAGGTGGAAAAGCACAGCAGGTCAGGCAGCAACCGAAGAGCAGGAGAATCGACTTTTCGGGCATAAGCCCTTCATCAGGAATCCTTGTAGAGAGAGAAGGAGCACTTCTTCAAGATAGGCATCCTTGGAAGAGGCTTCTCAGTGGGGCTGAAATCAACTAGGAGAAAGTGAGGACTGCAGATGCTGGAGATCAGAGTCGACAGTGTGGTGCTGGAAAAGCACAGCAGGTCAGGCAGTATCTGAGAAGCAGGAGAATCGATGTTTCGGGCATAAGCCCTTCATCAGGATTGAACTTCCTGATGAAGGTCTTATGCCCAAAACGTCGATTCTCCTACCCCTCTGATGATACCTGACCTGCAGGGCTTTTCCAGCACAACACTCTTGACAGGAAACGGAGTAAGGGTGAATTGTGAGACTGGTTGAAGATTTGTAGCAGGTGTTAGTATTAGGATGGTTTTGTTTTTCCTCCTCTATATTAATGACCATTTGGTGTAAGGGCACAATTTCAAAATTTGCAAATGACATCAAATCTGGAAATATTATGAGCTGGACTTGGTCTGGTGGAATGAGAAGCCAAATGGGAGATGAAATCTAATACAGATAAATATGAAGGGGTTCATTTTGCTAGAAGGAATGAGGAGAGGTAAGATAGCTGTACGGTCTGACATAACGTGATAGTCTCGTTCATATGCGATCCTGCATGAGAAGAAAATCACGCAATAGCTGGGTCATTTAAATAAATGGGGTCAGAATCGTGTTTTCGCTAATACAGGTAAGGAAAGTTCACACTCTACAAATAACGGTCTAAATTCTTCAATTGTGTTAAACTCAATTTGCTTTGAAGAAACATACATTATAGCAGAACCGACCGTAAAGGATATCTGCCCAGGTGTAGAGGGACCTTGTGTTACATGTGCACAAATCATTGAAGATGACAACTTGAGAAAGTGGTTCATAAATAATTTGTGATCCCTTGCCTTTCAAATAGGACCATGGAACACAAAAATAAGGAGATCATTATAAATCACTAGTTCTAACTCAAACGGTGTGTCATGTCCAATGCTGGTCATCAGAATTTAAGAAGGATGTGAAGCCGGTAGTGCGGATGCAGAAAGATCCATAAGAAGAGTTCCAGGAATGGGGAAATTCAGATTTAGGGGTAGGTTGGAAAAAGTGCTTGTGTTCTCATCAGAGATGGGAAAATTAAGAGGACATTATATATAAATTTTCAATATCAGAGAATGGGGATAGGACCATTCTCAGAAGTCTATAAGGAGCAGGACGGAAGAGACTATTCTTTATTGTGTTGGGTCATGAGACAGTGGATTCTAATTTAAGATGACTTTCAAAGAAAAAAGCAAATTTAACATAATGAAAATATATTTTATGCAATGAATGGTTTGTATCTGGAATGCACTGCCTGAAGATAAATTGGAAGATTATCTGAAGTGAACATATTTTGGTAGGAGGTAGGACTGGGTAATTTGCTCTTCCAGAGACCTGGCACAGACATAAGGTTGACATGACCCTCTTCTGCTCTGAACCTATTCAATGATTTTATGATTATCACATTGCTCAGTGTAGGAGCTTTTAGTGCATAATTTTCTGTCAAATTTCTTGCTTTGCAACATTGACTACAATTCTAAAGGTCACTTCACCGAGTGTAAAGTGCTTCAGAAAGTCCTGAACAGGCACAAAAGAGAAATAAGTTATTTTTTGTGTAACCGGAGTTAACGGCTCGTTCCTGTTCTGATGCCATATTTCCTGGAGACCTCTGCTTGGCAACAGCTTGAATCAGACAGGAAACTCATGAACCCACGGAAGTCTGGGTTCTACAATTGGCATATGACTTAGACACAGTATTGATGGCCTACCAGGTACAGTATGCAAAGGACTGCCTGCTCACTAAAATCTGCTTGGCAAGGGGAAGAGGCATGGAAAAGGAAATTCCAACAGTTTTAATGGACCAGCAGAAGAAAAGGAAACTCCTCAGGTTCCACCAGATTAAAGGAGGGAACTGCCACCTTGGGTTATCTCAAGAATTTCTAGACTGCAACCCTACTGGTCCTCATTTAAATACATTTAGTGCTGTCCAGCATGAACTTGCTGGGTAGTTCATGAGAGGAGCCAAAATCCATATGGAGAAGAATGAGTATTTTTAGAAGAAATAGCTTCTGCACCAATTTATACAACTTTTGCTTTGCTGAGAAGAATCACTGAAATAGGCTTGAAGCTATATGACTGAATCTAAACAGAGCAATAAGGTTAACTGTTAAGTCTTCACAAAGAAGATGGGAAAAGTGGCCCATTTCACAGGAAGAACAGCCCATTGTGCAAAGCAGAACCAGACACTGCTAATTAAACAGATTCGGGCTGGTAATGGCTGCTTGATCTTTGTGGTTATCAAGGTTACTAAATTAAAGGCAGAAAGGAGGACAATATAACAGACATAACTTCTTGGATGGTTTATCTCAGAGATACAAGGGTCCTTGGCAGGAATCAAACTTTCTGGATCATCAGAGGAAACATATGAAAATAAGTACTTTTTAAGATATCAAAAACAGTAACCTAAGAACAAATACCACAGATCCTCATCTTGGATCTCAGAGAAGAGGAACACAGCCAGCTAAGTGACTGAAGTCTGGCCAGCTATTCCTCACCAGTGTGGGTCATACCTAAATCTCTGTGGTGAGTCAGAGGCAGCTTTGTGTTGTAACCTAATGCAATGTTTTGCTGTAGTGTTAAACTGTTCCAGTAATTACAAAATAAATAGATTGCAGTAACAGTACAGGCTGTAATAATTGTTTCCACTGGTGGTTGATCTGGAGAGGGTAAGGAACAACAGGCTGAGACAACTTTTTTGAAATAATTTAAACAGCTTATACATGTCAATGTCTTGTTTCAAAGGTAATCCATTTCCATATATACCTCCTTATAAACATATATTTAAAATTAAGTAATGCTTATTCAGCCAAATAACTTAACTCCAACATACTCTTCAAATTCTGTGACTCTTCAGTTGGTTCACTAACTTTTAGTGTGGAATCATGTCAAATAATTTTAGATATATAAATGTCTAACATAAATTGCATTTCTCTTATCTGGCATGGGACTTATAAGTTTTTACGTTCAAGAAAGCTCTCTCCTGCATGATAGATTACCACAAGATATTACCATATTGTTTCAGGTGTCTCTGGTCTACATAGTTGACATTCAGTTTTAAATTTCAGGTAATTGGGAAACTACACCATATAATTCAGACAAGACTGAAAACATTGGACTCTGAAAACCATAAATAGAAGAGAGAACAAAACATCTTTTCATCAATTTTGAATGGCATTTCTGCCAGGGACATTAAAGGCACCATTGATTCATTTGTCTGGATAATGCTGACTTGGTGTCTTGCAGGCTGTTCAGTCTTGCATGCAATAGCCAGTCCCACAGTTTGAAAGCTGGGACTGCATTACAGAGCATCTGTTTCATCTCTACACTTTCATTATTTTAAAATGCCACATCCTTCTGTTTCTCAAGCTAACTTTGAAGCATTCTATTGCATACAACCGTGTTTGTCCTTCATACCTGTCACAGTAACATTTATTGCATTCAGGTTTGTGCAATACAGACAATTTACACATCCAACTTAAAGTAATTGGTTGCATCCTCTGATATTCTCCTTCCCACTTCAAGTCATTCATGAGGCTGAGTACAACTGCACAGTAGGTACTTTCACAGGACTGAACCAAGTCCCAGTGAGGAACAAGTTCAAATAGCTCTTTAATGATGTGAAAGTCAGGAGCTCCATAGAGATCAACTCTACGACTGTTCCTGATGTGATTGCTATGGGCAAGTTGATATCTTTGGACTTGATCTTTCTAGCTGTGATGTTCTTGGGTATACAGAGGAATATCGATTATCCAAATTTCGGACTATCTGAAGATTTCAAGGTCCCGCAAAAATGTTACATTAAAGACGTAAGTGTAACAGATTTACCTGTACTGAAGAACATGTGAAAACACTAGCAAAAATAAAGAAACACAAGCATCAGTGACTGGAATTTTTTTAGGTCAGGGTTGTTACACAGCCCTTTGCAAAAGTAAGTGTTTACAGCATTCCCATCACTTTACCGGGCCGTTCATGAAAAAAATGGCCGAGAACATAAATGCATGCGTGAGAAAGTGCTTCTGTCTTTCTATCATGAGACTGAATTCCCGGAAACTGACAAATGCACTTGCAATCGTAGACCTTGCTTAATGCTGTCTTCACCACTCCTTGCCAAATGCTAGCTGCTGCTGCATTTTTAAGAAGTTTTCTCGTGTTATCATTGCTTTATTTTGTTCATCATGTAAAAGCTGTGTTCTCTTGCACTCAATACATTAAAATTATAGATTTAAATAAATTCACCATTAGAGCACAGCATTAGATCAGCATGGCTTCTCTTGTTTAAGTTAAAATCGATTATCTGAATAATCAATTATCAGAACGAAATTGTGCCCGCCCATCGTGTTTGGATAATCGAGGTTACTCTGCATAGAAACACAGGAATATCAGAACAGGAAGCAGGCCATTCAGCCCCTTGACCCTACTTTGTCATTTGTTAGGACATGGTGGTGAACCCTCCAGCAAATTATGCCAAACACCCAGTAAAGCTCACCTCGCCTTGTAATCTGTTAAAATATGAGTGACAGAGAACTCCCAAATTCCACTATTTAAAGAAAATAATATTAATTTATTCCTTAACTCTAAAAGTGAACTATTCACAACTTTAAGTCTCCCCTTTTCTCTTAGCAGCTTATTATCTGCCTCCAACTCTCTAACAATATACTGTTCCAATAAAAACTTGTATCAAAATTACATCAACTTAATTTCAAAACCATACAGTCATCTCCGGTGTCTGTTTTCTTTCAGCTGAAGATCTGCCTAGGTCATCTTTTTTCTTTTTATGTAAAGATGTTTCATATGAAAAAGGTTTCTTTGATAAAAAGTGTTTTTGAATGGCAATCTCTCTCGATGGCAGTTACTCTCTGTCTAACTTTCAAACTGCCTTCTTTTTTTTAATACCCCAAACATTGGATCATCTCATTGGTTCGAGGTAGGCAAAAACAATAAATTCAAACTTGATTGGGTTTTTGTATCCAGTGGCATAGTTTAAACTGATTGGTTAATATCAAATTGTTGTCAAAACAGCAACCAACCCAGGTATCTCTATGACATAGTTTGAATTTTCCAATACACCCTGAGACTGCTAACTAGTCATCACAGGCGCTTGTAAGCCCTTGGTGCAGAACATCATTCACTCTCTCTTAAAGGTACAGTTGAAGATCATTGACAGAGCAGTTGAAGATGATTGAATTGGATCTTGCTGGAATCAGTGGTTGTTCTCAAGAACGATATGGGGCCAATACAAATATTCAAAAAATTAAACAAATTACAATTGGATAATTATATCTCTCTAATTGGCTGTGGCAGGAAGCCAGTTAGGGTATTGAATAGGACAATCAGTCCCTGTTGTGGAAATGGATTGAAATTTTTCTGGCTATAAGTTTCT
The DNA here is from genome assembly GCF_004010195.1 of Chiloscyllium plagiosum. NCBI lineage: Eukaryota > Metazoa > Chordata > Chondrichthyes > Orectolobiformes > Hemiscylliidae > Chiloscyllium > Chiloscyllium plagiosum. The sequence goes on along the minus strand of NC_057711.1, from coordinate 106,658,802 downwards.
GAACAACACAAATATTATGCTGGTAATTGAATTGTGGACTCAAAACATGACTATACTCCAAATGCAACTCGCCCTCTGTCTGATAAATTATATTGAGCTTCGATAAATATGTTGTTGTGTACATCCATATGGCTAATCTAAGGTGTATTATATACAGCATAGAGCTCTAAATTGAAGTCTGTTGACCAAGTAGGGTGCTGAGTGCATGACTGTAAAGGTTCATGACTTGTTCTGTGAGCGTATAGTGAAGAATAAACTATCAGGATGCATTACTAGGACCATTCAATGTAAATTAAATGCAATGCAGGTGCATGTTATGGCACCTGCCACATGGTGTGTATTATTAACTCTTATATCCAGCAAAAGAACTGCGAGTTGACTCAGCAATAATAAACAATAATATTCATTTATTTGACTCAATTAATACAAAATTGTATAATACACTATAAAGTATGATTCACAATACAATTTTATCTTGTGCTTTAACTTAACTCTTGCTGATCATATACCACCACACTAGATCTTAGACTTGATCCATGTAGTAATGGTTGTCTGGTCTTCTCACAGGGGTATCTTCTCTTCACAGTAGTTTGTCTCGCGTTATTGTACCTGAGGGTGGTGTTGCAGTGATTCTTATACTCATCCTGATCGATCAAACCCAACCAGGTATAGACATGTCAATGGCAGGGTGGTCCTTAGGCAACCGTTCCCGAATGCGCTGGGTGTGTGTAGCCCTCTCCAAATAAGGGTATGTGATGCTCCATGTCTGGTACACACTCCAATGTTTCCAATTGCCCTGAGGAGGGAATTCCAGTCAACTCTATTCAAACCCAAATTCGGGTGTGTACTGTTTTGTCTGCAGCTACCAGGTTGATTACGTACTGTCTGTTGGTAACTGCAGCTGCATGGATTCTGCAACATGTTTATTAGCACAGTCACTTTGGTCAAAGTTTGCCTTGATTTCCCAGCATGCTTCAGTTATTGTCCAATCTTGTTAAATCTATCATAAATTCATCATTTTTAGCAGCCCATCCAGCCACAATGTATAAGACTTTGCACTATCTAAAATATTGTATCCTAAATATGGCTCCTTCACAAAGTAATTAATACAAATTCCTGTAAAAGGTATATCCAATGGCCATGACAATATTATCCAGCTTTAATTCTTATTCTGATTAGCTTAAAGAACCATGATTTCCAAGAATAGAAAGAGGCATGGTGAAATTTAATCAAAATTAAATGGGGAAACTTGTGATATATAAAATTGATGCTGCTAATGGTACCTGTTCAATTTACAGCATTAGGCATTATTTTCATTAAATTACGAACAATGAGGATTGATGGAAGACACTTGTGGGTTACTGTTTGAAATATTTGCACTTGAACTGGTATCCTGTACTTTCTTTAACATTTGCTTTACTAAGGAGTTTTGAACTAAGGCAGAAAGATGCAAAAATGTTTGCTCATGTATTTTTGAAGGCACAAGCAGAAAGTTCGCAAGCAAAACTGAAGTGCGCTGGAAGCCAGTGAAATAATTAAACCATATGATCAAAAAAATGTTCAGTCTAATTAAAAATAAATGCTTTGGCAATGCCCACTGCCTATAACAAGGAATCACAACATAATGCCAGAGAAGGGAAATGGGAAATTGTGCATAAATAAGCAATTCAATTATACTCCTATTAAATCTTAAATATAACAACAGCACTCTCATATCGCTTAGCAAATTGATGGCATTCCATGTCACCTGATTCATCTGCCCATCTTTAGCAACCAGAGTAATCTTAAGGTCAAATTCTAATCAATACATTTTTTTCGCTTGATCCAGGTTTGGTGACAAATTAGGAATGAAGCAACTGATCTCGCTCATAGCAAAATACTGTATTCATCAAAAAATGATTGCCCGTGACTAATTTTTTGGAAACTTCATCAGTATTTATTTTGATGATAAGATCCTTTTCCATGTTATGGAACTGATGTCTGTTCACAATCAAAAGGAGATTGTATTCTTTGTCCCCATGGACATTGCTTTTAATGTGTGGCTTTGTTGTGTCGGATCAATGCTGACACCAACATAAAGAAGACTTTACTAGCTGCTCTCAAAAAAGTAGAGTCTTTGGTTTTAGTCTTTAAAGATTTTGTGACCACAATCTTTTCAGATCTTTTGAGTGACATGCACATTGGAGCAAGAATTGTTGTTAATGATATGTTAGTTATCTTGTTAAGATACATGTATGAAGGACCTTGTTTAATTAATTGTTTGGAGTACTTATAAAGAGAAACTGCTGAGCTGCTGAGTTCATTCAGTAGGAAGCAAACATAGTATTACTGCATTCTTGAATAAAGCTAATATCAAGAAAACTATTTATGTTTAGTTTCTGAAATAACTACAGAGGCTGGTATCCTGTCATCATGACACCCTTTACTTTTAAGGGGAACAGTACAGCTCGGAGTCCGTCCCAGAAATGAGGACATTCTGAATCTCCTGTTTATGTTCATTGCCCAATGCTCCTTGACTGATCCAGGTTAATAATCCCGCTCAAGGATCGTATAGTCAATGAGATCCACTTCACTGAGTTTTCTATGTCGTCAATTGGCTTGGAGTCAAAATTACAATCATACCAACAGATTCTATTCATGCTGGCAATGATTAGTTTATGTGATGCTCCAATGTTTCCTTAGGCTTTACTTCATGAGAATGATGCAAGATTAACACATGATTAAATCACGAGGATAGGTTAGGTTGGTTAGCCTTGCATTCCCTCAAATATATAGGATTAAAGGTTCAATCAATTGAAATATTTAGGTTGATTGAATGAGTAGATAAATAGAGAGAGAGAGAGAAAGAAAGAAAGAAATAAAGAAAGAAAGAATGAATGAATGAATGAATGAATGAATGAATTTCCTGTGGTGTAGGATGTTTAGTAGATACACATTTACATAAAAATTGATGGAAATATCAAACACTCTCACTCAAAAATCTCTTGAGACTGTAGTTGTATTGAAAGTTTCTAAAACGAGACTGTTGGAATATTGTAAAAGTGAAGGTATTAAAGGTCACAGAGCCAAGGCTTGTAGAGAAGGTCAAGATGCTGATAAGCTAGAAAATAGCCAAATTGATAGATCATTGTGATTTTAAAGGATTAAGGATAGCAAAGGTAGCTAAATGTTTCCTAAAAATTATAGTATGTATTTGAAAGTGAGTCCTTTTATTATTTGCTGGAGAAGGTGACAGGTAGTGCTGTTCCTGTTGCCCATACTGAATGCTTCAAACATATATTAGGGTATATCCATGTTAAACAATGTGTATATTGCAGATGGATGTGGAAGTACAAGGGAAACCACAGATGAGAAGCACCAGAGTCAACCACATTTTGACTGATCACTGTGTTATCTTGCATTTAAGTATAGATGGGGGTGAATTAAATATACCAAGTATGGCAACATTATCCCTTTTTGTTATTTGTCCACTTTCTCCTAAGAAAGACTACTTGTCTGCTGACCTCGTCATTGAGGACACTACAAATTGTGCTCATAAATAATATGGATTACTCCTACAAAATCACAGAAACTAACCTTGACTTTATAGTGTTTTGAAATGATGCATTACTATAAATCCAAGCCAAATGCTACATCAGTTTGTCATTTGGGTACTTGATGGACCCCAGCTCAAAGCATCTAAATAACACAGCCTTATATATGAGCTAGAAATATGTAAGTGCAACACGTACATTTCAGTTGCAAAATTTCTGCCTTTTTGTCTAATTATTACAGTGGCATTCATGTACTTATTGAGTTTGGAAGTACAACATATTAGAAAGGGCAACATTCAGGGATGAATTTTTAGTTCAAAAATTGGGATGTTGTTCTTCTTGCTTACATAAAATCCATAATGTCAGATTGTCAACCTAATGCTTTAATTTCAGCTCTCCAATAATATGGAATCTGGCAGGGAACCAGGTTGCAGTGACCTGCAACTTTAGAAAATTAATTAATAAGGTATTAAGCTTGTTTAAAAACCCATTCAACTGCAATTTTATGTTGTCCAACAGATTTTTCAGGTTCTGGATTAGTGGTGCTGGAAGAGCACAGCAGTTCAGGCAGCATCCAAGGAGCTTCGAAATCGACGTTTCCGGACAAGTCATGGGGACAGTGCTGAGCTGGAAGTTTGGAACTAGGGTGAGGTGGGGGAAGGGGAAATGAGGAAGCTGTTAAAGTCTACGTTGATGCCCTGGGGTTGAAGTGTTCCGGGGCGGAAGATGAGGCGTTCTTCCTCCAGGCATGTGGTGGTGAGGGAGCGGCGGTGAAGGAGGCCCAGGACCTCCATGTCCTTGGCAGAGTGGGAGGGGGAGTTGAAATGTTGGGCCACGGGGCGGTGTGGTTGATTGGTGCGGGTGTCCCGGAGATGTTCTCTAAAGCGCTCTGCTAGGAGGCGCCCAGTCTCCCCAATGTAGAGGAGACCACATCGGGAGCAATGGATACAATAAATGATATTAGTGGATGTGCAACAGGTAAAACGATGGATGTGGAAGGCTCCTTTAGGGCCTTGGATAGAGGTGAGGGAGGAGGTGTGGGCACAGGTTTTACAACAGATTTTTCAGGCATTGGACTTCCAAAGATTTGGGAGTGTTTTCCAGCAGCCATGACGAGGTAGCACAAGAGTGGCAGAGAAGCCCAAGGAGACTGTGGTTGAATGTTCTGATCAAAGAATATCTACAGTGCAGATAGAGGCCATTTAAGTCTGCACTGACCCTCCAAAGAACATTCCACTTAGACCCACCCTATCCTAATATTTACTATGACTAATCCACTTAAGCCTACACGACCCTGGACACTTTGGGGCAATTTAGCATGGCCAATTCTCCTAACCTGCACATCTTTGGACTGTGAAAGGAAACCTTAGATGGCATTGAAGACCAGGCATCCTCCCCACAGCTCATAGCATTAATAAACACACATCATCATGACATTAAGAGTCTCCACATTTCTCAGAACATCCTGCACTAAATCTCCTTATAACTTAGCTAATTTCAGTGTTATTGCTTTCCATATTCCTCAATATCTGTGTTCTAAAAACTGTAGCCATATCTGCATGCACCATAATAAGATTTCAGACACATCAGTATGTGTCTTCGTGGTTTTCTATATGTTAGTCTGCATAACCTATATCAGACAATCAGTTTCTTGTTGAGGTAGATGTCTAGAATCATAGAATCCCTACAGTGGGGCATGTTTAACCAGTATCCAATGTAGGTCACCGAGCACAAGGCAAATTTGTGAATAAGACTTGGTGTGATTTAAAGACAGGGGCAGCAAAGTTTTCTTATTAAATCTCTGGTTCATAAATTTTGCACAACTTCTAAAACATTTTTCTCTGTTACTTTTTCATTGCCAATCCACATCATATCATAGAAGCTTTCTGGATTGTTAGCCTGCTTTGAACATTACTGCTGTTAGAGGCAGTACAGTCCCATGGTGCAGATCCCAAATACAATTGAGTTCTACCATATCGCATGAACTCACTAAGGAAGCAGATGGAGATAAAAATCCAAAGTACTGCTGGGACAAATCTGTCCTTAGTAAATATATTCTGTTTGCAAATGAAATATTTAATACCAGGGCTGGGAGAGAAGCAGCAGACTGCACTTTAAGCTCAGAGACTATAAATCCAGCCAAGAGTGATAGAAGCAAAGGCTTCTCTCACCATTTATTGTAAATGTACTGTGTAGGATGAATTTAGGCAGTCTCCATCTTGGTTGATAGTGAGCACTGTCCCACGGCACAAATTTATTCATAATTCATTTCAAAGTTTACAGAGCCAGGCAGCATGGAAGGAGGACATTGGGATCATTGCAGCAGTGCTAGCAGTTTGAAAGTGCTATCCAATTAGTATTACTCTCAGTATTCTTTCCCTGTAGTTTTGTTTCTTGTTTTGAAAGCTGGTGAATTTGCTTCCACCACTCTTTCAGGTAATGTATTTCAACCTGCAACAACTCATTCCACAAAAAAAACCCACCACATCGTCTCTCCCCCCACCCCCACCCCACCAAAATGATTATTTTTCTCATTCAAAGAACCTACAGGAGTAGATAATGTGGGAAGTGGAATAAATTGCAGTGATGGAATAAGGGCGTTGTTCTTAGGTTGTGATGCTGTTTAGATGCAATGACGTGGTGGAGTAAAAGGAGTCATTCTATATGCCTCATCCATGCTACATCTAATCGGAATATTGAACTCTAGGAACAAAGGAAAAATATTCCATTCACAAGTATGACTAAGAAAATAGTCAGCAAAAGAAAATACAATCTCAGTGTCATTGAGTCATAACAGAATAGGAATCCATTCAATAATTCAGTCAGTCCCATTCACCCCATTCTATCCTTCTTCAAAGGAGCAAAAGAGACAAATATATTGTATAAAGTTATGGTTCTGAAAGAGTTACTGTTGAAGTTGCATGAGCACCACCTAATCTGCTAATGTCACATAGTCTTTGAGTGGAGGTGGGAGATCTACACCAGCCTTTAAATGGGGGAGAATGTATTCTGTACAGCTCTGACAACTCCTCAGTAATTATCCCTAACCAGTGATGTGGACTGTACTAATTACTATCATGCAATAAATCATCTTGCTAATTAAAACAATTGCCTTTTCTGTTTGGACTCAGTAGTGACCTGTCCTCTACCACAGATAATTACATAGGGTTGAAAGACAATAGAGACAATAGCCAATTAATGACAAAGAAGTACCTCAAACAACCCTTATCATATACCACAATACTGGCAGAAGTACCATGGAGTGTCACCAATGACAATCAAGGCAAATATCACAAATGGTTGCTTGAGAAACTACATCTGCTAAAGAAAACTAATCAATAATCATGCCAAAGATTGACTTTAGCTCATGAAACATGAGAACTGGTAAGCATTGATCACAGGATCAGTTGAAAGTGGATTTCAAGCTTCTAAATAATAAATTTGTGAATGCAATTTCAATAAAGATAAACGTTCAATTAAAATATTGATGAACTTTATGCATCAGAAGTTTGTTAAGGATCGGGAAAAATGCTTTGAACAGGAAAAGGAATTTTTGATGAACCACAGCAGTTGAGTCAATACAAAATTAAAAGCTAAGACTGACAATCTAATAAAATTTTCATTGTGAAAAATGTAATGAATTTTTAGAATTATGATGCAATCTGGAGAATTGAGAGGAAGAGATGTGCAGCATGAAAGAGCAGAAACAAGCAGACACGAGAGAAAAGTTTTCAGCAATGGTTTGAAAGCTTAATGAGTAAGTTGAAAAAGCCTAAGGAGCAGTCAGCAACCATGGAAGAAAGATTCTGAAATGAACTCTATGCTCGTGTTGAGTTGTGCAGAGGCCTGAAACAAAGGCCACTGAACAGACAGGAGCATCTACCTGGCAGAATGCAAGTGTCAACAAACTTGAAAAAGAATTGGAAGTTAAGAGGATAACCAAATAATAGGATGAAATTGTGATATTTGTGGGATTGAATTTTTCACTTTTGAAACATCAGTGAGAAAAAGACGAACGTAGTTCGAAAGCTGTGGCACATCCCTTGGCTAAACTAGATGACTTGAAAAAAATGGAGAGAAAACCCTGTCATGAAAGATTGATTTATCTGGTCTTGACCAAAACAATGAAATGATGGAACCTATCTGGAAGGAAGTGTTTGAGAAAAATATCTTTTGAGCTTTTTAATTGGATATACACACTTGCTGTAACATATTACAGGGTCAAGCAAGGGCATGTTTTCATTAGAGGGGAGAAGAGGAAGGAAAGCCTAAAGTTCTTCAGCACTATTGTTGAGAAGCCTGTGAAAATTTTATCTATATCATATCAAATGATGTATTCTCAATAGATGGGCAGAGGCCACCAGAAAGCTTTAAAAATGACATATATGGGGATAAAGAAGCTAGTCTCAAAGCGTCTAATTAAATGTCAACATGTGATTGAACATGAAAAGATTGTGAGAAGTAAAACAAAGAACTGTGGATGCTGGAAATCAGAAACTTAAACAGAAATTGCTGGAGAGATACAGCAGGCCTGGCAGCACCTGTGCGGAGAAATCAGGGTTAACATTTCAAGTCCACTCAGATCTGATAGTAGGTAGGAAAATATGGTACATAACCATATATCATAACACCTTTTCCTAGCTAAAACAAAAATAGAAATTGCTCGAGAAACTCAAAGGTCTAGCAGCATCTATGGAGAGAAAACAGAATCAACATTTTGAGTCGAGAGTCATTGGACCCAAAATGTTAACACTGCTGAGTTTCTTCAGCAATTTCTGTTTTTACTTCAGATTTCTAGCAACAGTAGTTTTTTTTTTCACTATTTCCTAGCTACTGGTAGTTCTGTCAGAAAGAAAATTATATTTGTTTCATATTCTGCCCACAATTTGGGTGGGAAAGCTGAAAAATAAAATTAGGCACTGATTTATAACAGAACTACATGTATAATGTTTAAATATTGTTTACTTCTTTTTTCCCTTTAACTAAGGCTTTACAACTTTGTATATACAATGTGTGCCTGTCAAAAAAAAGGCTAACTATATAGTGGGTAATAAGCTATTTATTGGAAGTTTATAACAATAAGCATTTGTAAAGAAATGGTAAAGTTACCATAAAATAAAACTTTCACAACAGTGAGGTTGCTTTCTCCCACAAGGGAAATTTTGTGAGGGAGGCTATGTTTTTGAACTAATCTTTATTTTTTCGATGTCGATATGTATTATGTTAGCACTAGTGAGATGACCTTTGTTCAACTATAGATTTTAACACCTAAATTAGAGAATAACCAAAGTTGAAACATATCAAGGTTGAACCATGGGACCTCACCTCAGATCAGAAGCACACTCTGTTGTAGGATTTAACAGGCCAATCTTTCAGTTCACAGAAGAAAAGGTAGCATAAGATTGCTTGCTCTTATTTCTGAGCATACTGTGGCTTGGAGAAACCCACCAAGAGCAGTGTCAGCTCAGTGGAGCTAAAGGTGCAGTTGCCTGTCCCTTAAGGCTGGCATAGGTGGCCATAGGAAAACTGAGAGCAATGGGGTTATGCTCAACATGGCTAGGAAACACGAATAACGCTGATGATAAGATGCAAAGGTACCATCTTGTGAATCCAGTGAACATAGCCTTGGGGAAAAGGGATTGAAGAACTGAGGGATGAACAATTGCTGGGGCATTCTAAGTTCAAGTTCAGCCTGATAACTGTTTGCAAGGCAAAGAGGAAACCAAAAGGTCTCCAAGGTGAACAGGAACTGCAGTTGAGAGAAATCCAAGACTCCATCCTTAAAAGAGAGGAGCAAATTCTTTTGTACAGAAGTCAGAGTTTAAGAATTGGTGTGGCACTGACATTTGGGTGAGTTGTGAAAGATATTTGTGGAAAATGTCCTGGCTGTACCTGTACTTTTGTGTGTATTTGGTGGTGTGTTCAAGCACATTTTACCTGTTATCTCATGTTTACCCATCTTATGTTTCTGGGTGTTAGAGTAGAAGATGAATAGTATTGGCTGTTTGCATTGTTAACCCATGTATACAAAAAATTCTTCTGCTTGTTTAACATGCAAATCTTGTGGCTTTTTGCTTTTTGTCAAATGTAGGTTTCTAATTTTGTTGACTTTAAAATGAAAAGGACTGGTCTCTCACCCAGATCATAACAAAGTATGGAGATCTGGTCTTGGGATCATAACAAAATGTGATGAAATGATGAGATTCTTAGTTAGTTTTAGTGTTGCTGAAAGGAGCAGGAAAGGAGGATCTGACTTGTAGCATTGTAATTTGGCTGATTCATACCTGTCGGTTAAGAATTCTTGCAATTTAGAGAGGAAATTTGAAGTTCACATATCTTGAGCATTTCTTACTCAAGTCACCTCTGTCTGATACTTCTGAATTTGGATTTCTATTCCCTCCATACAAGGCTGAGCATATTCATCACTTTAGCAAGAATTTCACAGGCAGCTTTGACCAGCCTTTTCCTTTTTACACTCTTTTAATATGGGAACAAAAATCAAATAGAAGCAACAGATCAGAGGTCAGTTCAGTCACTATTGTTCAAACTGTGCAATTTTGCTGCTGTGTTTCGTATATTACACAGGGCCTGCATTTTAAAAATACAGCAGCAGATTATTTTGGTATTTTTTATATGGGTTTGAATTTAAGACAGACTGAGAAGAGAAGGCAAGGTCAAGGGCAGTCTTTAAACTTGGGTTTCTTTAAAATATTGTTTATTACATATGACTACACTGCACCTGGCTCTACTTGTTCTACTGCAGTTTGGAAAACATATTCCATGTAGAAAAGGTTAACCAAAATAAATACATTGCTTAAGCAATGGCCAATCAAATTGACGGCAGAGATGTAAATTCCTAAACACAGAAATGAAACAGAAAACAGACATGCTGTTAAACATATACTGACATAATATACTTTTAGAATGGATGAGAATAATGTTGAAAAATGGTCTAAGGATGTTAATAGTCTCAACCCATGTCTTACCAATGTAAAAATAGTAATCAGAGTCAAAAAGTGTGGTGCTGGAAACGCGCAACCTGTCAGGCAGCATCCAAGGAGCATTTCTGATGAAGAGGTTGTGCTCGAAATGTCAACTCTCCTGCTCCTCGGATGCTGCCTGACAGGTTGTACTTTTCCAGCGCCAAACTGTTTGACTCTGATCTCCAGCATCTGCAGTCCTCACTTTCTTCTAAAATAGTAATCAGTTGTGTTAACTGAGTTGTGATCAAACTCTGACTGAACCACAATTTGAGTAGTCATCCTATTCTGATTGATGGGACAGATGAAAGAAAAATTCAGATGTAAGGTGCAAAATAATCATGAGTTTTTACAATAATTTTCAGAATTTAAGCTATGAGGTCTTTGTGTACAGACTTGCCTGAAAAGATTTAAAGTATTTGAAAGATGAATTATTGATATATAGAAGCTTGTAAGTGGTAAGGGATAAGGTGAATCTTGAGTGATACTTTAAGCATTACGCTAGCATACACATAGGTACAATAGCGTAATGGTTAAGCTCCTGAAACATTCTTACACTCCAGCCAGGACATGAGTTCCAATCTGACAACTGCCATTTGAGGAGTTGAATTCACTCTCAAAGCTTATAAAAAAAACATCAAGATAACCTAATGTCCTTGTGTAATCTAGTCTATACATGACTTCAGTCCCATAACCTATATGGCTGATTCTTAACTGCATTTGAACTTGACCACAGCAAGCCATTCAGTTGCATTAAGCAGTAGCTAACAGTTCAAGAAGGTGACCCCATGTCATATTCTCACATAGGGCAATAATGCCAGTGGATGACTGAAAGAAAGAAAAGACTGGTGCTGTGGGCACACGTTCAATCAAATAAAAGGTAATTCCATCACATTATTCCTCTTCATGCAGAGAGTGATAAACGCTTAGAACAAGACATTTTAGTTGACTGGTGTAAATGTTTCACAAAACAATTTCGATACAGAAATACAAAAAGTGCAGACAAGTTATGCATTGATGAAATAAGGTAGCTAAAAGACATAGCTCACTGGTAAGTACTCTATGATTTTTATCTTTTCCACTTCATACTACCTGTTCCTAATAATCATCAGCAACTATTCTCTGAACACGCTATAAATGCTTTTAGAATAAACCTGTTATCACTGTTTTGAGATCATTTTTGTTTTCTGTGAAGACATTAGCTGTGGTTACTTGGTGACACTCTCACTTCTCATTCAAAAGGTGTGGGATTTCAGTCTTTTTCCAGGCTTGAGGAAGCTCTATAAAAATGCTGCTCCAATAACAGAATTACTTAGCACTACATTAACTTAATCTCAAGTCCACACAGCGTCTTATGCTGTCTTCCGCTTCTGCTGTCTTCTCCCTAGGTCTCCTTCTTTCTTTTTACTTTGAGTATTTTTACAGGAAAAGGTACCTTTGATAGATAGTGCCTTCTGAAATTTCTTTGAGAGCAAGTTATTGAAGACAGAGAGGAAGCGTTAATTATTAAGATCTTGTAACAATGTAATTAACACATGGTAATACCTCAGGAAGGCTCCACAGTTATCTGTAATAATATAAGTGAGTCACAAAATGAGCATTAGACTTGTAATGACCTTGTGAATGGAAGTACAGCAAATCAAATCAAGGAGGGCAAAGGGCAAGGATGCACTTGCAGAAGAGCTTGTGAATACTGTACAGCAATTAACACCTGGTGTACAAATCAAATCAAGGAGGACAAAGGCTAGTAAACTGGAATATCTGCTGACAACAGTGATTGGGAACAAAGGCAGTTTCTTGCGAAATGTATACGTAACTTGTAGATTTATAAAATCATATAAATAAACCAGCCCAAACTATATTCAATGAGAAGTCCAAGCGCCCCTTTGAGGACTTGACTTTTTCCAAAAGCTTTTTTGTCAATAAACTCTGTGTTTGACTCACTATCGATCTGATCGTGGTAATATTTTAATGACAACAATGCTTATTTCTTTGGTTCAGCATTTTGGTGATTGTCTGCACTTCCACCATGATTCCTCATTAAGACCTGTTAGATCAGAGGTTTATCATTTGTCAGAAACTGATTTCTTTTGTTGAGCAGAGCCGTTCATACATTTCAAACAAAAGTAAGAGGAAGGGAGCTCTCAAAGGCATAGCAATATATATTCACAGCCTACACTTGGTCTTTGTCTCAATGTTGGAGAGATCTGGGTGAGGCACTACGTCTTTAAGGAGCCAGAAGACATCACATCATGTGATGCTTGAATGTATGAGGCCTCTACCTTATTCTCTATTCATTTCATGAACAGTTAAGCAATCAGTTATCCTGTTCGTCAGCTAGTCAACAATGTAATGTAATAGTAGTCTAAGTAAGCACATAACCCTGATTGTAACACTTCAGTCTTCAATGCGCCTAGTTGGGATATTTTATAATTTAGATGGGAAATTGGTGTTGATAGTGTAGGAGATATCCATTGCTTAACTTTTGTGTGGCATAAATGTTGCTTGGGTTGTACGAGGGTAGGACTAAAGTTGAACATGATGCTGCTTACATCTAAACAGAACATTACAACATTCACTCCAATACATCACACGAAGAATATCCAATAGAGCATCTTTCTTTTATTCAATGAATAATACTTCAACATGAAAGATGGGGTCACAAATAATTATTGCAATCAGATAATCAGGTAAATGCACATCTGGTATAACCTATGTATAATACGTTGGGAAATGAAATGACTGTAGCTCAGATGTAGCATCAACATTCTTTGACAGAAACCTTTGTGGTTTTGAATTTGTTTTCCTGAAAAGAAATTGTGGGTCTGTGCTATTTTGACCAGCTCCTGAATTTCTTAATTTCTCTTCATTTAACAGGAATTGCAGCAAAAAAGTCATAAATGAGATACGGTTTGAGTGAGGTGATTTGTTGATAAGGAAACTGCAGCAATTCCTAGTTTTGAAGGATTCAATTAAGGAAAATTGCTAACAGAGAGAGAGTAGACAAAATGGAAATCAGAGCTGATCACATAGTTAATAAATGAGAACATGTAACTGCAATAAGATCAAGATAGAAATGTATTGATGTGCATGACAACATTACGATCAATCCTGTTTAAAATCAATTGTTGTGCACTACTTTGCAGCTTTAGAGCATGGTAATTCGAGATTGATTTTCCTTTTCTTATTACACCACAATAGTTCTTTAATAAAATTGTTGAGTGAGTGCAATCTTTATTATTACACAGCAATAGTTTAATGTCCAATGGAAAGAGATAATTAGCTTTCGGTTCCATTTGCTCCATTTCAGTGGGTTTGAAAATACATTGAATATATTCTGTGTGGTCTATTCATTTAAGTGTAGCGCTGCAAACTTACAGTAACTTGAAGTGGTTGTTTTGTCTGTGCAGGAAATTCTGGATAACTTTATGGAAACATGCATGCATGGGTGTGGTTTAGAGGGAATTGACACACCAGTGTTTATGTTAATGACACCTAGAACTTTGTTCTAGGAGAGCAAGTTAAAATTCATCTAAGCATTGTCTCAGATGAATGATTTTGGCTCCATGAGAGTCCTCTATCAGGGTAAAACCTCCTTCATCATCATTTTTACCTTAGGCTTTCTTGATAGCACACATAGACAGCTTACACAGGCTACTATAATCAAACCAAGATGCAACAGTCTATAGCAAGACGTTTTCAAAACCTAGGGTTACTCACCTTGGTCACCTAATATGTTTACAGTGGAAACTCAAGGAACCTGTTGTCGTGCTATGCCTCACATTTAGTTGCAGTATACCTTTAAGAGATATGCTCACAATATCATTACCATATCATAACATGTGACCTGAGGGCATAAATATCCCATACTTCACCTTAATTGGGACCAGTTGAAGTATGATGCATTATGGAAGAATGCCACTGTGTTTAACCAGATAGTTTAGTATTAGCCAAGATGTGCTTGTGACTGATTTATTTGCATATATCTGCAGCTGCAATAAATGCTTGTACATTGCCCACATCCAGTTCTTATGTTACAGGAACTAATATAAGCGTTTCTGGTTTTACAAATACCCTACGAGAGGCAATAGCTGACAGTACAATTGCAGTTCACCAGCCACCTCCCAAGTTATGATTACACTTTGTAGAAGCATGAATATATGGGAACTGAAGATAAACACTAAGGGACATTGTAATCTTTAATTATTCATCTGAAAGTATTAAAGTCAGATAGAATAGAGTTATCTATTAATTTTTTTTATCTTTATGAGCTTTGTGCTGGTGTCAATATTTGTATGTGAGCCAAGGATAATAGCCATCAGTTTAGACTAAAAGAAACAATCAAATATTGCTATCAATGGTGATAGGATTGCTAAAGGGATGTTTAATGTCTTAGCGATTGACAAGTTGATTTGTATGAAGTATTCTTCAATAAACTGTTAATCCTCAGTATGGGAGTTCAGAACAGTGGTGGTTGAATCCACTAATGATCTTTCATGTTGTTCCTCCTCCTGCATTCCTTGCACCCAGAAAATGGCAAGGTTGACAAGCTCACAGCCAGAAGGTGGGATTAGGTTAGATGCCTGTCAGGTTTTAACTGGCACACACTTGATAAACCGAGGGCCTTTATGTGTGCTGTAGTTTAGGCCTAAACTCTCTGGAATTTAGAAGAATTAAGGGGGTATCAAATTGAGGTATTCAAGATGATAAAAGGAATGGACAAAATTGATGTGGGGTGAATCTTTCCTCTTGTGTGGCATTCTAGGATGAGAGGTCAGAGCTTTAGGATAAGGAGTAGCAAATTTAAAACAGGGTTGTGAATCTGTGGAATTTGCTATTTCAAAGTACAGTGGATGCTGGGAGAGTCAGTAATTTAAGGAGGAGTTAGGCAGCTTTTTAATTGGTAATGGTTTGAAGGGATGTAAGGAGATGGCAAGAAAATGGAGTTGAGGAGCATATCAGCCATGATTGAATGGTGGAACAGACTCAATGGGTCAAATGGCCTAATTTTGCTCCTATATCCTATGAACCTAGATCTCTATGACACTTTGACTCTGTGCAGGCCAACACCACAGATCTTAATACAGCTAGTTTTGCCACAAAAGCTCCACTCAGAACAGGCAGCACAAGCATTGGTGGGATGAACTAGTCCTATTTCCCTGTATTTGGCCCATATCCCTCTAAACGTTTCCTACCCATGTATCTGTCCAAATGCTGTACTTGTACTCACCTCAAATACTTTCACTGACAGTTCATTTTATATATTCATGTTTCAGATCAATGACCTTCCATCAGAAGTGAAGAATAATAAAACTGCAGGAGTTTTTAATCCAGTGGAAGAGGTCAGGGAATGAGTGGAAGAACAATAGCATGAGGTGGATGGCAGGAATAATTAACTATCAAAGGATTCATGATATAACACCAGAGAGAGTGGTAATGGAAATAATGAAGAAAACAATGGTGGCAATCGTCTGAGGCAGAAATTGCTTCATTAAAAACAATGTGAGCAAAACATGAAGGATCACAGCAGAAACAAGACAAAACAAGTCGGCAAAACTAAAGGTAAAAGAAAAATGCAATCAAGATCAAGACAGTGGTAATGATCTAAAGTTGTTGCATTTGCTGTTGAGTCCAGGTTATTGAGTGCTTTGTCAAAAGATAACATGCTGCACTTTGAGCTTGTGTTGAGCTTCAATAGTACACTAACACAGGTCAACATCAGAAGAGCCAGCATTGGAGCTGCTCAGCTCTATACCCCTCCCCACTGCCCTCCACTTCAACCCTATTTAGCTTGAAGCCCTTTCTACAGCCCTCGATATACAATTTGCTGATATTCTGGTACCAGCACAATTCATATGAAGGCACTCCCTTCCAATGGTCCAGCATTGTCTTTCTCTAGTACGAGTGGCAGTATCTCAGACCTTGTACCAATTTGAGCCATGCATTCAAACCTCTGCATTTATCCTACACTAATCTGTTTCTGGCTCAAGAAGAATTTCAGAGTTTGTTATTTTTGTAGTTCTGCATTTTTTAAAACATATTCCCTATCTGCTTATTTCTAACCCAACCCATATTATTAATAGTGATTTGAACCAGAACAACTGAATCCTGCTCCTTTCACTTCAAGTTCCTCTGTAGCCCTGAGCAGATGCCCATGCAACAATCAGACAACACAGCCATTAGACTCAAGCTTTCTGCTGCATGGAATAGTATCCATCCTTCTAATTCTTCCTTTGAATGGCTCCCTGCACAACAGTGTTAAGTTCAGTTTGCTCAACCTGTTCAACTATTGCAAAGGTTGAGATTCCACCATTGTTACTTTCATACCTTCATCTCCTCATACCTGCCTCACTTGTAGACACCACAATTCCCCATCCTGACCACAGACCAAATTTAAAGTAGTTAGCCATAAGGCTGTGATTACCTCCTTGAACAAAGTATTGAGGTAAATTTCTCACTGCCTGAGTGGACTTTAGAGACCATTGAAATGTTGCTGTTAGGACACTTTGCACATAGGGATAAGAACACAAATTACGATTAGACGAGGACTCTTCACCTATTCTCTTATCACTCACACACTTTGCACTTAGAGTCATAGAGTCATACAGCATGGAAACAGATGCTTTGATTCAATTTGTCCATGACAACAATGTTCCCAAACTAAACTAGTCTCACTTGCCCGCATTTGGCCCATATCTTTCCTATTCATGCACTTAAATGTTGTAACTATACCTGCATCCACCACTTCCTCTGGCAGTTCATTTCATACACAAACCCTTCTCTGTACAAAAAATGTTGTCCCTTTTTTCCTTATTAAAACTTTCTCCTCTCACCTTAAAAATATGCCCCCTGGTTTTGAACTCCCCCAGCCTAGGGAAAAGACCCATGCTATTTACCTTATCAATGCCCCTCATGATTTTGTAAACCTCTATAAGGTGACCTCTCAATCTTGTATGCTCCAGTGAAAAAAGTGCCAGCCTATTTTTATACCTCCAACTCTCCATCCCCAGCAACATTCTTGAAAATCCTTTCCGACCCCTCTCTAATTTAATAATATAGCAGGGCTACCAGAATTGCACACAGTACTCCAGAAGAGGCCTCACCAACATCCTTTACAACCTTAACATGATGTCCCAACCCCCAAACTTAAAGATCTGAGCAATGAAGGCAAGCATACTAAACACCTTCTCAACTGCCTCATTTACCTGTGACGCAAATTCAAAAGGATTATGTACCTGAATCCCTAGGTCTCTCTGTTCAACATTACACAGGGCTCTACCATTAATTATATAAGTCCTGCCCTTGTTTGTTTTATCTAATTGCAATATCACACATTTATCCAAATTAAACTCCATTTGCCTCTTCTCAGCTCATTTATCCAATTGGTCAAGAACTCTTTTGTTATCTTAGGTAACCGTCTTCACTGTCCAATTTTGGTGTCATGTGTAAACTTACTGACCATGCCTCCGAAACTCTCACCCAAATCGTTTATATAAATGAGAAACAAACGTGCACCCAGTCCCAATTCTTGTTGAACACCACTGGTCACCAGCCTCCAGTCTGAAAAACAACCCTCTACCACTCCCCTCTTTGAGCGCAGTATGGTGACTCAGTGATTAGCATGACTGCCTCAGTGTCAGGAACCCAGGTTTGATTCCAGCCTTGATTCTGGACTTGAGTCTAGAGTCTGGGGTTCCAGCCTATTGTCTGTGTGAGTTTGCACATTCTCCCTGTGTCTGCTTAGGTTTCCTCATGGTGCTGTGGTTTCCTCTCACAGTCCAAAGATAGGATAGTGAAGAAAGCACTTGGTATGCTTTCCTTTATTGGGCAGAGTATTGAGTGCAGGAGTTGGGAGGTCATGTTGCGGCTGTACAGGACATTGGTTAGGCCACTGTTGAAGTATTGCATGCAATTCTGATCTCCTTCCTATCAGAAAGATGTTGTGAACATGATAGGGTTCAGAAAAAATTTACAAGGATGTTGCCAGGGTTGGAGGATTTGAGCTATAGGGAGAGGCTGAACAGGCTGGGACAGTTTTCACGAGAGTTTTGGAGGCTGAGGGGTGACCTTATAGAGATTTATAAAATCATGAGGGGCATGGATAGGCTAAATAGACAAAATCTTTTCCCTGGGGTGGGGCAGTCCAGAACTAGAGGGCATAGGTTTAGGGTGAGAGAGGAAAGATATAAAAGACACCTAAGCGACAACTTTTTCATGCAGAAGTTGGTATGTGCATGGAATGAGCTGCCAGAGGATGTGGTGGAAGCTGGTACAATTATAACATTTAAAAGGCATCTGGAAGGGTATATGAATAGGAAGGGTTTGGAGGGATATGGGCCAGGTGCTGGCAGGTGGGATTAGATTAGATTGGGATATCTGGTCAGCATGGACGAGTTGGACTGAAGGGTCTGTTACCGTGCTGTACATCTCTATGACTCTATGACTCTATGTGCAGGTTAGCAGGATTGGCCATGCTAAAATGTCCTATAGTTCCAGGGATGTGCAGGCTAGATGGATTATTCATAGTAAATGCAGGATTACAGGGTTAAGAGCTGGATATGGGTAGAATGAAGTTCAGAGGACCAGTACAGACCTAATGGGCCAAATAACCCCTTTCTGCATTGTAGGGGTTCTATGAACAGCCTTGCCTTGCCTTTTATGCCTCAGAGTTTCAAGGTTCACAACAGTTCTGTCTTCCTTCCCTTTTTGTGCTGACATAAAGTCACACAACCTGACACAGTAGTCAATAGCAATCAGAAAAGGGATTGATATGTTGCCATATGGCACCGTCATTGTAAATCTGACACTTGCATCAAGTCCCTGCAGCATTTGCAGCAAACAGACATTTGCTTCAACCAAATGGCCATAACCCAAGGTCTAAAGGTAAAACCCTTCATCCCAGAAAAGTAATTCAAGTATATATCATCCACTATCAGACTTTGACTTTGACACAGTCTGACATCCAGTTGGGGCAAGCAAGGTTATTGGATCTACATCACTACAGTCCTGGTAGTGGGCCATAGTCAGTCCTAAAGGTTCAGTGCAACTAGTTCAGGGAGTCACGGTAAATTGTGAAGCTGCACAGAAATCTCTCGGGGGTCCGGTCAGTAATCAGTCGGGACTGTCTATCAAGTCAGTCAGAGGAGTGGGCGACAGTCATTCCGGGAAGTCAACTCAATGAAATTCAAGCCATGGTCATCAGGGATGCCCCTACTATAATCAGGAAGTGAGGGATTGGAAGCAGCATATTTGGATGAAGAGAAGGGAATAGTTGTGAAGGGTGGAAACTCTACATGTAAGTTGGGAGGAAGGGTGGATAGGGGAGGTGGTGGGGACAGACGAGAGTGCATTGGAGGATGTAGGTTATTGTCAAAGGGGTTGGTCATCAACAGTCACAACTATTCTGGGAGAAGAAGTTTTAATTCAATGAGGTAAGAGGCACCGATGAGGTCAGCAGGAAGTGCAAGAAAGAAGAAAATATAATGATTCAGGTGGTCACCCTTGATAACCTGGCTGAACATTACCACTCAATATACCATGCACAACCTTCATTGCCTTACATATTTGTACAAATTGTAAGTGTACTCTGGAAATCAAAAATGGACCACATATAGAGTGGGTGGATTTTTTTTTGAATTCCATCTGAATAAGCAAGCTCTGTGAGTGATATGAGGCATTTCAAGGGATCTTGCATTAATTAGGCATTTTCACATTATATATTGAAGATGGCTGTAATTGTAGAATTCTGAATGTGAAATGAATTTAGTAACCAACTGTGTGGAATGCAAATGCAGGTCACAAGCAATCTTGACTATGTCATTGACCACTGCAGACTGAAGATAGTCATCTCTTTAAAGCAGAAATAATCACAGGTGACCTTAAAAGTGCCTCCCACGACCCCAACTAAAAAGAAAATCAAAGACCACAGAGCAGAATTCTTCAACTGTAAGTATTCACCAACATGTTCTTGCATGCAAAGTTGCCTATCTGGGGTAATGAGGAGGATGGAAGGGACAATGTATTAGTAGTCATGCAGCATTTGCAACCTCTTATTTTATTTGCACTACAGTTTGAATTGTGTTCATTGGAATGAGGTCCCTAAGTCAAAGATCCATTCTGATGCATTCACTGTCATTTCTTGTCAGAGTATTTCATGGCACACTGTACTGAGGAGTATGTTAAACTATATGGAGCAGTCTGAAACATGTATTAAATCAGAGCAAGAATTACTGTTGTGTATTTTTTTTAATCTGGATTCACCCTGGCAGCAATCACAATACTGGTCATTCTGATCCTCTGAAATCTGGCATTACCAGTTTATATGACTTTCCAGCAAGGACTCAGATTATTCTACACCAAAATCCATACTGTCTATTTTACATGAGCATTATATTCAATGTCTTGTTGTTTTTTTTTATTTTTAGGCAGCTTCTACCCACTTTGACTCTCCAACCTCCCAATCTCTGTCCCCTCCCTGAATATCCACCTTTACAATGCCCACCAACCTCAAATACCCACACTCACACCTCCTGCATCAGGCCAACTCCCCACCAACTTCATATCTCCTCCCCCCTCATCTCCACCCTCATTTCTCCCATCCCTGACTCCCCACCCTTACAGCCCCCACACATCTCAATTCGCCATCCTCACATGCAAAATCCCTGATTCCCCACATTCATAGATCTTGCCCCTTCACTCTCTGCCTTCATGGTTTTTCCACCACTTGATTTTCTATTCTCTCCTCCTTCATGATTGTAGCGATAAACTTTAAATTAAAACGTATCAGAGTTGCTTGTTCATAGAGGTATTTTTTATGTTATTATAGAATGAAGGATTGACAAATCATGTACAAATGACAGCATTCATTTATATATGAAAAGGGAAAGCACCAAAAGGTGAGCCTTTTACCTGCAGCCAGTGATAACTTTGTGGGACTCTCAGGGAAGAAAAATTTGTCTTTTAGAAATCTACACTTTATCCAAGTGGTCTGGGACAAGTGTGGAAAATAGTTGTGTATTGATGTTCAGCAGGAATCCTGGAGGTCTGGGAGCTCAAGATCCTCCCTCTTTGATGGGGGTTCTTTTCTGAAGAACAGAGATGTTTGTGGGGTAGCCTGATAAGAAATTTGGAAGGGGTTTGATAGACTAGGTATAAATAAGCTGAAAACTGGATGCTAAAGTTGTTGATAGTCACAA
This sequence comes from Chiloscyllium plagiosum, assembly GCF_004010195.1. NCBI lineage: Eukaryota > Metazoa > Chordata > Chondrichthyes > Orectolobiformes > Hemiscylliidae > Chiloscyllium > Chiloscyllium plagiosum. The sequence continues at coordinate 106,637,094 of NC_057711.1, read as the reverse complement.
ATGAATCCAGTAGGGAATTCAGGAGAAACCTCTTTTAACCAAACAGTGATTATAACTTGGAACTTAACACCACTGGGAGTAATTGAGGGAAAAATCTTCTTTTATCTCCATGTTACTCTCAGGAACATTCTCAGATCCACATGCCTCTCTCCTTATTTTTAACCTTATTCATCATTCTTTTGGAGATCTAATCTACTGCTGTTGAGTTGCTTCTTCACTATCAATGCGGTTGAGATATTTAAAACATTAAATGAGTGATATAAATGCAAATGTCTGTTGTTGATGTTGTTGAATTAAATGCACAAAACAAGAGTGCTGGAGATTTCAAAGAAGGCTGAAAGCTATATGTGTGAATAAGCTGCGTGTGATTCAACTTGCAATTATACCTCTTTTTTAAGTAAGCCTGCTCAGTCACTGTGTCATCATATAATACATTAATGCATTATGGCTAGGAAATTTTGCGCCCTATCTGCTTGGTTAAAATTCTGGATGCCAGACTCTCCTGATGGAGAAAAGGATTTAAAATTCCAAGCCATGGTTCCTCTCTTGGTCAATCAATATGTAAGTTATCATTAACTAGCTTTAATTACCCTTTTATAGATTAGAATAGTGATGTTGTAAAAGGAAAAGAAGGAAATGAGTTTCTCAAGTGTTTACTTGAAAATTTTCTTGATCAGTACATTTCCGGTTCAATGAGGAAGGAAGCTTTACTGAATCTGTTTCTATTGAATGAGGTGGGTGAAGTGTTACAAATATCAATAAGAGACTATTTAAGGATTAATGACCACAGTATTCTAAGGTTTAGGTTAACCATGGCAAAGAATAAAAAGTAATGTCACTTAAAGAAACACCGAATTGGAGAAGGGCCAATTTCAGTGGGGTGTGAATTGAAAGGCCCCTTGCAAATTAGAATCAAACATTGGCCGGCTAAACACTTAATGGATCAATAAAGTTCCTTGAAGGAGGAGATGAATTGTTAGGGCTGCCTATAGTTGAAGCAGTATAAAATGGCTGAAAGTGGTTTGCATTTGACATAATATGGCGAAAGAAGATGTTTAGCTGGAACAGGCAGCTTCTAAAGCTTGGGCTGCCAAGACACTGTAGGGAAAGTCTGAGGTCTTCCTGCTGAAGTTAAATGGGGATCCATTCAATTATTGGACACTGTATTGAATTGAATTGAATTTATTGTCACGCGTACCGAGGCACAGAGAAAAGCTTTGTCTTGAGAGCAACACAGCCAGATCACAGAGTTAAGTAGCATAAATAAGTAAATAATAGGTAAACAGTGGCAAAAACAAAAACACAGGTACAGGCAAATATTAAGAGTTTGTAAGTCCATTCAGTATTCTAACGACAGTATTGGTGCCTCAAATGCATATGACTGTAGTCTTTTTCAAGTAAAAGATGTCTTCTGTTTGTTTGGATAGAGTCAAATTCCAATGTTTGTTTCCTTGATGTGCTACTGTACAGAACCGAGCTACATTTACACACACACACATATATATATACACACACACAAAATCATAAATATAAAATGAATAAAATATATTTATGAAATTAAAAAGTAGCTTCCATATTCTGCTATTTTAATTTAAACTAGAAATTGGATTAATTAGCTGCCTCCATAAGAGTATATCCCAAGTTACCTAGATTAAGATATCACAAAAGGTCTTGTGAAATGTATACAATATGGTCAGTGGAACAGAAGCAGATGTAGTTGCTTGTGCAGTGACAGTTGGATAAAGTACAGTCTTGAGGAATTCTGATAGATACCTCCATCGTGGGCTGGTCCAAAGTCTGGTATTCATTGTGGGACAGAAGGGAAGACACTGTCCATGCATAGATCACATGTTCACATGATACTCTGACCCTCAGGTAATTAGATGAGTAGTTAGATGACAGACAGCCAAAATGGGCTAAGAAACTATATTAAATGTATATGTTTTTTGTTTGTTCAGTGGAGAAGTCCCTAGATTTCCCATTCATGTAAAACAATAAGCTCCTTGATGTTTGAAATGGACTTAGGTGTTGAGTGATTCATTTAGTCATTCCATCCATCAGTTTGGTGTAGTCGGCAGTATATGAGAAGCATGAATCATTGATGTGCATGGGACCAGACTATGTGAGTATCTTGTATCATTGTAACATGTAACTCAAGCTCATTTGACATCCCCTCACAGTGTTGTATTCAAACCTGAAATAGTCCATTGGCATCAAAGGGCAGTATGTGGTCGATGTCCTGACTATGGGACACATTGAGACACACCTCGATTGAAAGGCTGGTGAAATAACTCCACAGAGGCCGATACCCTGTTATCAAGTCACCCTTTATTTACACATGGAGTGTCATTGACACTGATCCATCTCCCTCAGAGCCAGCTCTCAGTGAGCAGGATGTCTGACACTCCTGTTTTTATCTGTCCTGATGTTCTCCTTAATGATGGCCACTGCACTCATCTTTGCCCCCGACTCTCTTGAAGTCCTGGTATGCTGCTAGTTTCTTCCACTCTGAATGCTGATGCAATGTACCTATTCAGTTTCTCTGCCATTTCTTTGTTCTCCATTACTACTTCTGTAGCCTCATTTTTCAGTGGTCCAATGTCCATTCATGCTTCTCTCCTACCTTTTACACATCTAAAAAACTCTTGCAATGTTCTTTTATATTACTTGTTAGCTTACTCTTATATTTCATCTCCCCCCTTATTATTGCTTTTTTTGTTATCCTCTGCTTTTTTAAAGATTCTTCTCAATCCTTTATAGTAACACTGTTACATCTTATTCAAGCTTCTTCCTTTCAAAATGTAGAATGAATTCTATTATGTATGGTCACTGGCCCTGAGGGATTCCTTCACATTAAGCTCCCTAAGCAAGTCTACCTCATTCCACAGCACCGAATCCAGAAATGCCTATTCCTTAGTGGGTTCTATCACGAGATGCTCCAAAAAAAATCCTGTTGACATTCCATGAATTCCTCTTCTTAGGATCTGTGATGAACATAATTTTCCTAATGCACCTGTGTATTGTAAATTCTGTATGATTACTGTAATTGTGCCTTTCCTATGTGCCATTTCTATCTCCTGATTTATTTTCTTCCCCACATCTTGACTACTGCTAGAAAGCTTGTACATAATTCCCATCAGGTTCTTTTTCTCCTCTGCAGTTCCTCAAATTTACTCACACAGATTCTATGATTCCTTTGCAACCATGTGTCTGTGATACTCATATCTAATAAATTCAATATGCACTACAAGCTCATTTATCTTGTTTACTTGCACTCTTTAAGTACAACACTCTTGGTCCTGTGCTGACTACGTTCTTTCTCCTAGTTGTGTCCTTATCTGCTATGCCTGAAGTTAGATTTCTGATCCTGTCCATTCTCTGTGTCCTATTCCGTATTTTGGAAACTTTAATAACCTCTACTGAAATCCTACCTTCGCCGCCAACCCCCTCTCTCCTCCTCCCCCCCCCCCCCCTCCCCCCCACTTAAATGTATCCATTTCCATGACCTGCCACTATTTAGTTTAAAGCCATAGCCCCAGTTATACAATTCACCAGGACTCTGGTCACAGCACAATTTAGCTGGAGCCTGATCCATCGGGATAGCTCCCTCCTTCCTCAGTACTGGTATCAATGCCCCATGAATTCAAACATGTTTCTCCCACACCAATCTTTCAGTCAATCTTTAAGATTACCTCTTTAATCAATAGACCCTGTGCCAATTAGCACGTGGCTCAGGTAACAATCCAGAGATTATTATCTTTTCAGTTCTGCCTTCTAATGTAGCTCCTAGCTGCTCATATACCCTCAGTAGAACCACTTTTCTCTTTCTATCTATACTGTTGGTACCTACATGGGCCACAATAACTGATTCTTTCTCCTCCCACACCAAGGTCCTCTGCAGCCTAATGAGATATCCTTGACACAGGCAGTAGGCAGGAATGCAGTCTTCTGGACTGTTTATCCAGGCCACAGAGAACAATGTGTATTCCCTTGACTATACAATCTCAGATTACAACTATATTTCTCTTTTCTGCCCACTCTCGAATGGCTTCCTCTACCATGGTATTATGATTAGTTTGCTCATCCTCCCTCCAGCCCCACTCACATCAACACAGGGAGCAAGAATCTCAAACCTGTTAGTCAAGCTCAAAGGCTGAGGCTGCTTCAGCATTACGTTCTCGATCCCTCTATCTGCTTCGTTGGTAGTAATACTGTTTTGTTGCTGACCCCTAACTTAATTCGAGGTAGTATATCTAAGAGATGTGACTGCCCCCAGGTATCCAGGTAACTTTCTCCCTCTCCCTGAAATGTCACAGTGTTTGAAGCTCAGACTCCAGCTCATCAACCATGAGTCTGAGTTCTCCAAGCAACTAACACTTCCTACGGATGTGGTCACCATGAACCACAATGGGGTCCCCCAGCTCCTACATCAAGCAATACAACACGCTGCCTGGCCCTGCATCTCAATTTTATTTACTTAGCTCTTCATTTAGTTTCCTGGTCTTTTAATTTGCAATCTGGAAATATTTCTCCTATTTACATTCAATCTGTAGTAACCTATAATAGATAGTCAAACTAGTAACTATCGCCAATCAATGAACTTACAGTTTACCTGTTATGTCATTCTTTTGTGATGGACCCCTGAATCAGGGCTTTAATTTATCCTATTAAAAAAATCTTACAAGCCATGAGCCAAAAAAAATAAAAAAAATCTCTTTCCCTCTGTACTGAGTTCCCACACTGCCTCCAGGATCTCAGGACTATATAGTCACTCAGGCTGTATTTCACTCTGGATGTGATCTTTCCTTCCTGACTACTGATTTACTGAAATTTATATTCCCATTGGCAAAAGGGTTAAAACCAGCAAACATCCATTTAAGAGGATTAAGGAAAGAAACAAATAAAATTTGAATAAAAATCTTCCATACGCAGTGAGTGGTTATATTCTGCTCAAGGGCATGTTGAAGGAAAATGGCTCATGGGTTTCAAACAGGAATTGGAATTAGCTGAGGAGAGAAATATTCCAGTTGTACAGGGAACTTGTGCGATTACCTTTTCTGAAACTCAATGATGGCCATATCAAAGTAACTCTTCATTACGAGAATACCAAATGGTTTCATTTGTAACAAGCAGAGTATTTCAGAAGCTAGACCTTTGAAAAGATTAGATTCCCTACAATATGGAAAAAGGCCCTTCGGCCCAACAAATCCACACCAACCCTCCGAAGAGTAATCCACCCAGACCAATTCCCTATATTTACCCCTGACACTATAGACAATTTAGCATGGCCAATTCAACTAACCTGCAGATCTTTGGATTGTTGGAGGAAACCCACACAGGCACGGGGAGATTGTGCAAACTCCACACATACAATTGCCTGAGCTTGGAATCAAACCTGGATCCCTGGCGTTGTGAGGCAGCAGTGCTAACCACTGAACCATGCCACACCAAAAGGACTCAATAGATCTTATATCACTTGTGGAGAGAGCAATAGAGATCATGGTGCAGGTTCTATCATCAGGACTCAGTTCAACTGTATATCAACACTTCAGCCTGCGTCTAATGGCTGAACTATGGCAGCATGGGAATGGTAAAGGAGGTTGAAATTGCATGTAGAAAGATGGGAATTCTCAATGTTAGCTTCAGTTATTTTTAAACAACGCTGCAACCCATTCGGTAGTCTGGTGAAAGAATCTTCCAAAAAGAATTTTTTTCGACTGATGGCAACTTCAAACAACTATGAGTAAGAGGGTAAGGAATTGTTAAGAAGCAATGCTATGGGAAAGTCAGCCCTTTTTAAATACAGATCTACTTCTAGGTAGTCAGTCTGCAGAATCCACGCAGAAGTTAAGATGTGGCTTCATTAACTATATTTTACTGTGAAGGCTTTTCTCCTAGTTAAGAAAGAACCCTTAAATTCATTTTCATTTGTTGAAGTAGAAGAAAAGAGTTAAAGCAGAGATGCTGTGCGATGGAGCTCCAAACTCATACTGACTGAAATGTACCCAACTTGCAGGCCAACATGGAGATCAATTATTTGAATGCATCATGCAGTCGTGTTGTGTTCCAATTGACTCATTTTTAAATGGTTGGAATAATTGGTAGAAATATCTGATTTCTTAAAACTAGTTTCTGCTTGTCCCAGTTTTCAGCTATCGTTTGCTCTCTCATTTGTGAGGAGAAACCTTCCAATTGGATGTGTCAACAATGTGAAAGATCGATCAGCTAGTGTGCATGCTTTTTCCAGGCAAGCAGCAATTAGGGAACAGATTGGCAGCCAATTACTTAAGGAATCCATTCTTGGATACAGTGCTCTATATATGATGCCTTGCCATTCTTTGAGATGCAATATTGTCTTTTGCATCTGGTCTCAAACCCTTCAGTTAACATGAGTGACAACCAACAACATCAGCTCTTACAGTAAGTGGTCTGCAATCCTTTGGGATGGATGAACCAGACTGCAAAAAAAAATCCTGTTGACAATACCGCACTCTTCCCACCACTGGAATAGTGGATTATTGCTGCATTTTTCTGCCTTATATAATGCTACATGAAGTTTGTTTTATTTTGATATCTTTTTCTGGCTCTTGCTCCTCTCACCCACCTAATGCTTGACTACCAAAAAATTTAACATGCATTTCCCATTTCTCCCTTCACCCCATGATTTTGGCCACTTTTATTCCAAATTATAATAATGAGGAGCAACTTGAGATGTAACAGCTATCTTCACTACTGTGGTGAAAGTCAAGATTTAATTGACTCACAAAGGTGATTAGTAACCATATAAAAGTAAACTGTAAGGGATGGAGCTTCTGGTAGACCATGCCTATCCTTTTCAGCCGGGTGAGGGACAGTGATTAGCACTGCTGCCTCAAAGCGCTAGAGACCCGGGTTCAATTCCCGCCTCAGGCGACTGACTGTGTGGAGTTTGCACGTTCTCCCCGTGTCTGCGTGGGTTTCCTCCGGGTGCTCTGGTTTCCTACCACTGTCCAAAGATGTGCAGGTCAGGTGAATTGGCCATGCTAAATTGCCCGTAGTGTTAGGTAAGGGGTAAATGTAGGGGTATGGGTGGGTTGCGCTTCGGCGGGGCGGTGTGGACTTGTTGGGCCGAAGGGCCTGTTTCCACACTGTAAGTAATCTAATCTAATCTAATTTACCCCAAATTCAGCCAAGGTTTGACAATGGATTGATGGATTGCAAATGCCACTTATGTACAGCACAAATTAAGTTTCTACAATCTCTCTTGTTGCATTAAAAAAAAAAATCATTGTTGGAATTGGCATAAAACATCAAATTGATCAAATGAGTTAAATAGTACATCAACTGACAACTCTTAACTCTGAACCACAAGGTTCTGGTTTTGATTCCCACTTTAGGACTAAGCATGAGGAACACACAAACACTTCAGTACAGTTCAGAGGGAATCCTGAATCTAATGATATTGCTCCAATCAATTTCTGTTATGTTATTCCATGGATTCCCATCTAGAAGACATATACCTTTAAGATATAATATCATGACATGTGTTGTTTCAAAATAAAGGCACTCATTTTACTTTCAGTCAAGCTCTTAATGTAATAGAATTCATGTAGCGTGTTCAGTCTTAGTCCCGAGAAACCATGTCACTCAAATGCAAACATTTGGAATAGACTGAGAGTACAGCAATTTGGACAGGTGCTTGGAAATAAAAAAAACACGCAAGGCTATGGATGCAAAGAGTGAGAGTGGGACCAAATGCAGGGGCTATCATATATATGCTATTCTGAATATCCTCCTTCTGTACTGCATATTTCTACGATTATAGTGGAAGCATGAAAATCTTCCCTGGTGCTTTTTCCAGATGGTGGTTGAGCTATCCTGCTGAAAGATACATGTATCACAATGGTAAGCCTTTGATACACACTGCATGAGCTTTCTGTGCCAAAATATATAAAACAACACATCACAAAATTGTAAAATTAAATAGAGAAAAGAGTTTGCTTTATTCAGTGCCCTTCATTACAACATTTGAAAGCACTTCGTCATCAGTAAATCATTTTTGCACCGTAGTCAGCTGTAGGTAAACAAAGAAGTCAGTTAGCATGAAGTTACGTCTCTCAAATGGAATGGAGATCAATGGTCAGATAATCTGTTTATTTGCATCTGTTATGGGATGACCTGGTCAGATACCTGGTAAACTCCATGCTCATCTTTGTAGAAGTATTACTGCATCTATTAATTATACTTAGACAGTCAGACAAAACACTGCTTTGTCAAGTCATTTGAGGAACCAGACTGCTTGCGGTGCAGCACCCTCTCAAAAATGTCAAACAGTGCTCAAGGTGAGGTAATATACTTATGTGTGATTGATGCCAGCACTTCAACAAATAATAGTCATGTTCTTTGCTCCTTCCTGCCCATATCATTATTTATTAAAAAGACATTTTGATAGGGGACATAACAGCTGCTTGGCAACACTGCATCTATTATGCAGACACATTATTCAGAATACAGGTCTGACATCCAAAATCTGGTGCTTTCAGGATTGGAACCATGTGGATTTTGAATTTTCAAGATTTTAGATTGCTAGTTGCTTGGGGAATTGAAGAGGCACATTTTTACATTTCTATTTGTGTCACTATTGTATGAATTCATGTAAATCAGGTGTAAGCAGCTGAAATCTGATGAACCTTTGAAATATCCATAAAGAAGCTCTGCTGCATTGCTGACTTCTGTTCCCTTACTGCTATCTGGCTTGTGTTGCAGACCTCCCCTGTAGCTATTTAAAAGGAGCCTTAAATATTAAAAAAAAACCTGAAATGAGTGGCCATCATATGTTATGGACTAGGCAAGACCATTCAAAACATTCTCAAGCAGGCAATGCCAGACCATAACTTTGCAATCTGATTCAGTAAGTGTACAGTCAAATTTACCCAGAGTAAGACAGCTAGGTTGACTATTAGATTTTAAAACAGAAAAAACATTTATTCACAAAAGTATACAATGAAACACAAAGAACTGAATAAAGTACCCCTACAGAACTCAGCCCATCCAATTGGACTTAACTGTGTTCCAACTATACACAACAGTCCCAATAAGCAAACTCACTTTAAAAACCAGTTTAAATGGAACACATGCTTACAGGTTGAAGTTGAATGGCAGAAAGAGAGAAAGTTTCCATGCAGCTCCCTGTTGAACTTCCCAGTTCAAGACTGAACTAAAACTGTTCAGCTCAGCTAGAGAGCCAACCACTCCCCTCTCTTTGTACAGGTCACTTCTAAAGTATGGCCACTTTGGCCTCAAGTCTCATCTGTTTACATATAAACAAAAGGCCTCTCAAAATCCTTTTCATCTCTGCACCAAACCTGACTGATCAGAGCCCAGCCTGGTTTGTTGCCCATCTGAAGAAAATCAAGGACATAGTCTCCTTGAAACAAGGAACAGTCTTTAGAAAAAGGATTAGCTTTGTGACACATAACAAAACCTGTTAGAGCAGGTATTAATTGTCAATTATTAATAAGGGAAAATATACAAGCAATTCTTGTTTTTGACCCGAATTATAATACTGAGACATGCACAAAGTACAATTTTCAGTGGTAATGTAGAATGATATACAAGTTATTTGTCACTACATTCACAAACATTCACTCCCTCCACCAGCGATGCTCAGTAGCAGCGGTGTGTACTATGTACAAGATGTACTGCAGAAACTCACCAAAGATCCTTAGACAGCACCTTCCAAACTCACGAGCACTGTCAGCTAGAAAGACAAGGACAGCAGATACATGGGAATGCCAACACTTGCAAGTTCCCCTCCAAATGACTTACTACCTTAAATTAGAAATATATCACCGTTCCTTCACTGTCACTGGATCAAAATCTTGGAATTCTCTCCCAAACAGCATAATAGATTTACCTATAGCATATGAACTGAAAAGTTCAAGAAGAGAACTCACCTCCACCTTCAATGCCCAGCCAGCATTGCTCACATCCCATGAGTAAATAAAAAAAATTAAAACATAAATTGGAAAATGTAAGTTTTGACTGTGGTGTTGCAAATAATGTACTAAGATTGTTTAACAACTCAAAACAAAAGCAGAACAGGGTGGTGTTTGCTCAGCTACCCAAGAACTGAACTCAATTCAACTTTTGCCAAAACTGGTGTTGATACTTTTGTGCAACAAGTTTACAACAGATGCCTTTGAGTTGACAAAAAAAAATTCATAACAACAGATTTTAGATTGGTTTCAAATAGTAGTATGTCACAGAACTGAAAGATAAGAACAGGAGCACTCAGACATCCATTTTGTAAGCTAACCAATCAATTTCTCTCCATCTATGAATAAAAAGAAATAACACTCAAAGATTCTGCAAAGAGAAAAACTTCTAACTCAAAAGACCTGTCAACTGACTGTCTGTTGAATTGAGCTTTACTGTAGTTGACAACAATGTGATATCATTGCCAAAAACTGGAAGCAATAGAACAAGCCACGTCATATACCCTTGATGTTTGGTCTTGATCCACAGACTTGTTCAGTTTTGCTTTTATGTTTTTGACCTACAATAGTCTTACTAAACTGTTTGCTTCATTGGCCTTATCAGTCCTACTTGTGAATGATTATGGTCTGTTTGGATTTAAAAGGAGTAGAGTTTAGTTTGCTTATTAATAATTAATAATTCATTTTTGCTGCACACTAAAAATAAGTTGCTTTTATATTTTGCTTTCTTTATTATGTATTCTTGTTCATCGAAAGCTGATGTGAGTTTTTTTTATTCATTCACTGGATGAGAGCACCACTGGTGAGGCAGCATTTATTGTCTGTCCCTAATTGCTCAGAGGGCAGTTAAGAATCAACCACATTGCTGTAGGTCTGGAGTCACATGGTAAGGATGGCAATTTCCTTCCTGAAATAACATTCATGAACCAGATTAGTTTTTCCTAAGATTTGACAATGGATTCATGGTCCTTTATCTTAGATAGTGATTAAAGTCAGTTATTCCAGAAATTAAACTTGTCATATTTCACGTTTGTGTCAACTCAAGGAAAATGGGGATTAGCTTCTAGTGCACTCTTCCCAACAAGGTCATGACAGTATAAAATACTGAACTTTAAAAACTTTGCCTGATTATCTACTTATATTGCAGAGCTATGTGAAGAAATTGTTATAAAATATCTCTGACACTTCTCCAGCTGTGGAGTTCATCGAAAGCATCAAATAATCTGTATGACTATGTGAATGGAAAGAAACTTATCTTAAAATTTCATGATTAACATTTCTTGAAAGGTGTTTGAAGAAAGAGTCAGCCAAAATCCAAAAATGAACTGTGAAAGATGCAGCAATCTAAGATTTAATAGAAGTCTTCAAAATTGCAGAAGTTTTATGAACGGACATCCAAGGGGATACATTTCCTCTGACAATAGTGTCAGTAGCCAAAGAAGACTGCTTTAAGATAATTGGCAAAAAAAAAAGCATGAGAGAAGATGGGGCATTATTTTTAACTCAGCAAGCTACCAGAACAACTTACCTACAACTTACCAGTATCAATTATTTATATTGCCCCCAAGCACCACCTCCAACTTAGACATAAATATGATCCAGTGCTCGATGGGATCTTGAAATCTGTTGAATATAAATTTAACCCTTCTATCACCAACATGGTTGCAGTGTGCATTATCTATAACGATCAGTGCAACTAGTTACCAAGACTTCTTCAACAGTACTTTCATAACATGGAGTGACAAGGAAAGCAGATGCATGGGTTCACCATGATCCCCAAGTTCCCCTCCAACACATACACTATCCCGACTTGTACACATCACCATTCCCCATCGGTTCAAGAAGAATGCTTTTCACTAACTTCTTACCTGCAGAAAAGGATAGTGAACAAATACTAGCTATCAGCAAAGAATGAATTAAAAATAATCTGATAGTGGAAAGTAAAAGTGTTATACATTTTGTACATAGGTAAAAAAACTGGTTAATAGAGATCACATTTGCCAATTGGAACATGTAGCACAAAGAGGAAATCTTCCCTCAGGTCCATTATTGGTAGCAGCACTATAAATTGCATTGAGCATAAGGTGACTAGGTGATGGATTGCATTACCATGTGGTCTATATGCATCATCAAAGTGGATTCAATCCAACATAAATTGAAAGGGTGGAAACTTCCTCCCTGCTGGCAGAAAGAGGCTGTTCTGAGATCTGAGCAGGAACTGAAATGTACACTTTATGCTAACATAAGAAATAGGAGCAGATAGACTATTCCATCTCTCAGCACTGCATTGTCATTTAATAAAATTATAGCTGATCTGATTGTGACTGTAACTCCACTTTTCTGCCTTCAACCTCACCTCCAACATTCTAAACTCCCCTGTGAGTCAATTAATTTGTCCAATTCAGTCTTGAATAGCTTTCATTTTTGACACAAGCCCCCTGCTCAAAATGGATGCAGCACCAACCAAAGAAGTAAAAATAAAGCAAATGCGAAATACTATCTGCTCCCTCCACCACCAACTCTGTCAAAATTAAAATTGTACAAATATAGTTTATTTTCTAAGGGTGGTATCAAATGGCATTGTTGGAGTGCAACAAAGTGTTTGAGTTGGACATCAACATGAGTATTTCATCGTAGCTTTAAAAAAGCGCATTCCACTTCCCTTGGAAAGTAGGTCTCTCTCTCTGTTGAACAGAGAAGTGTCTAAAATTTATCAGCCGTGTCTAGTCTATTCCACACAAGAAAATAACTCTGATCAAGTTTTAGTTTCTGTGTAAAGTTGAAATAATACATATTAGATGATATCTATCTGGTGACACTCCCACCTGCAGATTGATTGAGGTATATCTCTTCTCTTGAATGAGATTTTCATTTGAACGTTGTAACTTGCTCACCCACATTTATTTCTGTTTCCTTCTTCATGTTTGACAAGGCTGTTGGAAATACATTTTCATGGACTATAAAATAAAATGGACACTTTAGAGTTATAAAGTCATACAGCGTAGAACAGGCCTTGTGATCCACCATGTCCATGTGGACTAACAAAAACCAAACGAGACCAATCCCATTTACCTGCACTTGATCCATAGTGCTGTATGCCTTGGTATTTTAAATGTTCACTTCGAGACTTCTTAAATGCTGAGAGAGTACCTGACTCCACCATCTTCTCAGGCAGTACTTTCCATATTTCTACCACCCTCTAGTTGAAAAAGATCCTTACATCCCCTCTAAACTACTTACTCCTTACATGAAAGTCACACCCACATCTGCCACAAAGAAAAGATTCTCACAATCCAATCTATCTAAGCCTCTCATAACTTTTTATACCTCAATCAGATATCCCTTTGGCCTCCACTGCTTATCCAATCTCTCCACATAATTGAGATTAATGCCAGACACCATCTTGGTAAACCTCATCTGCACCATGTCCAGTGCAATCACTTCCTTCCAATAGTATAGAGACCAAGACTGCACCAATGCTCTAAAAAGTTGCAACAAAGCTTCCCTGTTCTTATTTTTTACATCTTGGCAAATGAAGGCGAGCGTCATTATACCTTCTTCACCCCCTGTCTACCAGTGCTGATAGCTTCAGGAGTCTATAGACTTGTATACCAAGGTTCCTTTGTTCCTCAGTAATCCCAAGGAACTCGCCATTTGTTGTGTAAATCCTTCCCTTGTTAGACATCCCAAAATGTAACCCCACACACTTATCAGGCTTAAATTCCATCAGCCATTGCTGTTTCCTATTTACCAACTGATCAATATCAGAGAGTAATCTCAGACCTTCCTCCTTACTATCAACCACACCTTCATCTGCACACTTACTAATTATACTTTCTACATTCATATCCAAATTATTAATGTATAAAACAAATAGCAAGATTCCAGCACTGATCCCTGTGTTGCACCACTTGTCACAGGCGTCCAATTATAAAAAACAACCCTTGATCATTCCCCTTAGTGTCTTATTTGCAAGCCAATTGTGGATTCAATTTGCCAACTTATCTTGGATCCCAGAGTCTCATACATATTGGATCTGGTTTCCATGTGGGACATTGTTAAAAGACCTTACCAAAGTTCATGTAAACCACATCAATTGCAGTACTCTCATCAATATATTTAGCCATCTTTTCAAAAAACTCAATTCAATTAGTCAGGCAGGATCTCTCACGAACAAATCCACATTGATTATCTCTTGATCCTTCCTTTCTGGATATTGATTACTCCTGTCCCTCAGAATGTTTTCCAATAATTGCCCTAACGTTGTCATCAGATTAACTGATCTGTAATTAAGTGGCCTATCCCTGCTGCTCTTCTTGAACAGAGGAACCACATGAGCTACCTCCACTCATCTGACACTTCACCTGTGGCCATCAATGTATTTAATATTTCAGCTAGAGCCCCAGCAATCTCATCCCTTGCCTCTCATAGCAGCCTGGAATATATCTCATCAGGTGCTGAGGATTTATGCATCCTCATGTCTGCTATAACATCAAATACTTCCTCATTATTAATCTTAACATGCTCCAGAACCTCAGACTCCCAAATGAAATCTCCAGCTACAATGTGTTTCTCCTTTGTGAATACATCAACCACATTCTCTGGCACCACACAAAGATTGCTACTGTGGTCTCTAGTAGGCCCCAGTCTTTCCTTGGTAAACCTTTTGCTCTTAATATACTTATAAAATGCCTTATAGTTTTCCTTAATCCTATTTGCCAAGGTTATTTTGTGGCCCTCCCTTGGCCTTCCTAATTTATTTTTTTTAAATATCCCCCTACACTTTCTGTACTCTTGAAAGGCCCCTCCTGTTTTAATGTTCTATATATAACATTTGTACCCTTCTCATTCTTTATCAAACTCTCAATATCCCTTGAGATTTAATGTTCCCTGGACTTGCTGCCATTAGCCTTCATTATTGGAAGAACACACTGGCTCTGAATGCTCACTATATTATTTTTAAAAGACTCACACTTTCCAAATGTAGACATACCTGCAATTAGCTGCTCCCAGCTTATGTTTGCCAGAACCTGTCTAATGATATTGACATTCACCTTTATCCAATTTAGACACTTCTGCATTATCATTATTTCTTTCCAAAATGACTTTGATACTAAGAGTTAAGGTCACTATCCCCAAAATGCGTATTCACTGACTCTTCAACTATGTGACTGGCTTCATATCTTACAATTAGGTCCATCTCTAGTGGGACAGTCTATCTACAGCTCTCCTGGATAAAAAAATCACTGTCTACATCTTCTGCACTGAGGCGATCCCAGTTAATGTAATAAAATTGAAATCCTTACTGTTCTAACTCTATTCCTCTCATGGCTCTGTGTGATTTGTTTAATATCCATCTCCCACTGACTGTTGGGACGCCTTTACTGTAATCCCAGTAAAGTGATCACCCCTTTCTCAATTTAGGTTCTGAGCTGAAAATGTGTTGCTGGAAAAGCACAGCAGGCCAGGCAGCATCCAAGGAGCAGGAGAATCGACGTTTCGGGCATGAGCCCTTCTTCAGGAATCAATTTAGGTTCTACCCAGATGGTCTCATTTGAAGAACTCTCTATGACATCTTCCCTCATTACTGCAATGATGAGTCTCCTTATCAATATTGCAATGATCTCACCTCTCTTACATCTCCCATCACACCTCAAACTTCAATATTCTGGAATGTTGAGTTACCAGTCCTGTCCTTTCTTAAACCATGTCTGAGTGATTGTAACAATATCACATTACCACATGCTGACCAATGGCCTAAGTTCATCCACCTTACCAGTCAGGCTCCTTGCATCAAAATAGATATAATTTCACTTTCTGGTCCTCCTCTATGTCTTATCATGTCTATGTCATCTTCACCTGCTGGCGTGTCCTAATAATCCTTTTATATCTGGGTCAACCTTGCCTTGGACTTTACATCTACTCTGTGCCCTATCCCTCTGCCAAATTAGTTTAAAGCTTCCTCAACAGGACAATTTAATCTCCTAGCAAGGAAATTGGACCCATTCCAGTTCAGGTAGAACCCCTTCGACTTTTGTAGGTCCCAACTACTCAAAAAACTGTCCAAATGATCCAAAGCTCTTAAGCCATTCTCCTACATCATCTCTTTCGCCATATGTTCATCTGACCTATTTTTCTATTCTTATACTCAGTAAAGCATGGCACTCAAAGTAATCCAGAGATTGCAACATCAGTAGTAGTCTTTCAACTAAAACCTAACTCTCTAAACTTCTGTTTAGGATCTAATTTCTTGTTTCCCCTTTTCATTGGTGTCAACATGTACCGTGGCTGTTGGCTGTTCACCGTCCTCTTTCAGAATGCCCTGCAGCCGCTCAGAGACATTCCTGACCCTGGCATTTGGGAGGCAACGTACCAGTCGAGAGTCTTATTGTGAACACAGCTCTCCCAATCTCTTCCCTCTGCTGCTGTGCAGCAGAGCCAACTGTGGTGCCACAAATTTGGCTGTTACTACTTTTCCCTGAGAAACCATTACTCCAACAGCATCCAAAATGGTATATCAGTTTGAGAGGAAGGAATGGCCACAGATGACTCCTGCACTACCTGCTCAGGCCTATCAGCCTTCCTGGTGGACACTCAACACTTTCAGCTAACATAGCCTTTATCTGTGGTGTGAACATCTCACTAAATATGCTATCCATGACTTTCTCAGCATTGTGGATGCTCCATAGTGAGTCCATCTGCAGCTCCAGCCATCCCATGCCTGTCAATCAGAACCAGCATCTGAACATGCTTCCAGCGTACTATTTTAGGAAAGATTTTCAGCTAAGGAATGAAATACATACGTGCATTAGGCTATTTTGGACCTGGTAATGAGTCGGGTTTAATAAAGATTTAAGAGTAAAAAAGTCCATTAGAAAATAGTGACCGTAGCTTGGCAGAATATAGCGTTCAATTTGAGAACAAGAAACTCAGGTCGGAAACAAGCTTTCACTCATTCTGAAACATTATGTGAAGTGAAGAAATCAAGACTGAAGACTAGTATCTGTGCTGTTAGGGGCCATCTGAGCCGGTGCATTTCCCTTCACTTTGGCATTAAGCTGCTCACACAACATATCTCAAACAATAAATACAAGTAAATCCAGATCCCTATTTTAAAATCTCTGTGGAAATCAAGCATCATCAAGTTTGTAATAACAAAAACTAATTTCAATAAAAAAAATCTCAGAATTGCAAATATGAGATGAATCCTTCAAAGAGAAAATTAATGTTGCTGAAGAAGCAATTTTTATGTTGATGTTTTTGTACCACTCCTTCAAAGATACCTCCAGAGGTGACATGGCTTTGCATTATCATTTGCTGATTGCTAATGGGTTAGATACGGTGCTCTAAGTTAAGAGCAATGCTAACAGCAGTCATTGCTACTAAACTTCTAGTTCAGGCACATGATCAGTTAAATGTTATAATCAGAAAGCTGCAATTCAAGTCACCCTATATGTCCAGAAGCTTTACACTCTAAGCCCCTAACTTAACAGAGCATCTACCTCACCAAGAATCTTGGCATTTAAATTCATAGCATGAAATTAAAGTGTTTACCTTAAAGACAAACATTAAACATGTGAGAAAAAAATAAGCTAACAAGACTCTCAATTACCACCTCTGTGGGTGATTTCTTTTGGGGCAAACCTTGGAAACAGAAACTGAAACAGAAACAGAGAATCAAAGCTGATCTTTCCTGTTTGTAGGAACAAAATGTGAACATAGCATTTAGAGACCAGAACTTCTGGGCTGATCAGAACCAGTTGTGGCTATATAAAGTGATGTAGAGGCAACCTTCATTGTAGGTTGAGTCCAATGTAGACAGCATTGCTATAAAAGCAGATGGCAGACACAGTATTGATCCCAAACCTGAGAATAAATTGTTACTGCTATTTCTAGAATCTTGAACATAAGATTGATGGATCAGCATCAAACAGACTGTCATAAGCAAAACTAAGGAGTTTCTGCAGATCAGTGCCATTTTTGATGAGGACCATGCCTCTAAACCCATATTAATTGTGCATTCCTGTCATCTGAGGATCAAGTTGCATCTTAGCAGTGTCTACAAATGCTGAGCTAGTGTACTCTGAAACCAGGCTCTCAAAGTCCAGAGCTGTTCAAGCGTGTCCTGCAAGATCAGCTATAGTTCCCATTACTGAAAGTTAGAATCTTTCCACCAATGATGCTACAGGCACTGGGGTAGCATTATACCAGAATATTAGACCAGGCAAGTTGGGGATTAAGGGAAATGCAAAGATAAATAGTTGTTCTCTCCTTTGGTATTACTGATGCAATGCTGAATAAAGTAATGGTGGGTTAGTGTTGAAGGTCATTTCTGTTGGCCTTTATTGAGAGACATAAGCACTTTGTCATGGGAAATCTAAATGGACATACTGTAAGGGAATGATTCTCATTCCTGATGAAGGGCCTATGCCCGAAACATCAATTCTCCTGTTCCTCGGATGCTGCCTGACCTGCTGTGCTTTTCCAGCACCACACTCTTGACTCTGATCAGCTCACTTTCTCCTGTAAGGGAATGGTGACCAATATTGATACTGAGGCAGTTCCACACAACTGAAGTGAAGCCATCCAGCTTCTCTCCACCTTCCAAGAGGATCAACAAATCTCAAGAGACCGAGCCCCAGTGATGATAAGGTTGTAGAGAACAACAAAAACATTTCACAAAAATAAGCTATGTTTTGGGCATATATTACAAAGATCTCTGACACCTGCCCCAATGTGAATAATCTGACAAAGAAGATTTTTGCTTTAGCTTTATCTTGTTCACTTGTAGAGTGTAGTCTTCACTGGCTGGGTCAACATTTACTGCTTGTGAAGGTGTCTTTGAGTTGCCTTCTTGAACTGCTGCAGTTCTTGTGCTGTAAATTGACTCATAATGATGTGAGGGAGGAAATTCCAGGATTTGATCCAGCGATAGTGAAGAAACAATGATATATTTCCAAGTCAGAAGAGTCAGTGGTTTGGAGAGGAAATTGCAGGTGGTTTTGTTCCCTTACATCTGCCACCCTTATCCTTCTAGATGGTAGTGGACATAGATTTGGAAAGTGCTGTGTTTGAAACTTTGCCAAATTTCTGCAGCATATATTGGGGATAGTACACATGCTGTTACTAGGCATCAGTGATAGATAGACAGAATCTTTGGTACCAATCAAGTGGGCTGCTTTTACCTGAATGGTGTCAAGCTTCTTGAGTGTTGTTAGAGCTGCACTTATCTAGGATGTGGGGAGCATTCCAACACACTCCTCACTTTTGCCTTGTAGATAGTGGACAGGCTGTCAGGAGTCTGGATGTGAACTGCCATTGCAATATTCCTACCCTAGATTCAGGTGTACTTCATTGTTGTAAACATCAACAGCGCTCTCTGAAAACCCTTTGACCTCATATAGTGAGAAGGCAGAAATGACACATGAGTCATGTTTGGAGAGATTATTCCTTGATGCTGAGCAGCTATCCCAAATGCACTGAAGGTCTGAAACACTGCTGACTGCTCAGACTGTGGAAGGATGAAAGTGTTTGTAAATGTTTCCAAGATAGTGGAAGTTCACTGGCAAGAATGTATTAGTGTGGATGCACAGCAAATGCTGTTTGATTGAATGGTAGCCCTTGTAGTTGTGATGCCTTCAGGTTGTGGTCACTCCCAATTGACTCCAAATGCTGTAGAGATGCATCAGGATGTCCAACATCTCAGTGAATCCATGTGCCCTCTTCTCCTGTTCTTCCTTTCTCAAGAATAAAAGGATGAAGTCACATTTTGTTTCTGTAAATCAGCTCTGTTGCCTTGTCGGATACTTCTGGTGTGGATGATGAAGTGATACAGTGCTGGCTGAGTGATACATTTATGGCTACTGCCTGGAAAGATTCAGTTGTGAGGAGTGAAAGGGTAATGGTGATCCTCACTGGCACTAGGAGGACAGGTCACATCTTGGACTGTCGCTCCAGGTTTTTGTGAAGGGGTGACACAACTATATCAGTCACTCCATCTTCCTGTCATCAACAGAAATCTTCACATTCCTCAAAATCCTCCAGAAACTGCAGTATTCTGTCAACTTGGCCTGAGCTCAAATAAATCAGGATTAATATCACTGCAAATTATTGACTGATGAATACTCACAATTTTGACTGATAGGTTCTTTACCTCACCTACTTAGTTGCTACTCTCTCCCTCTCAGCCCCCTGGCACTGGATCCCCACCAGCCGCCATCCTATCTCCTCACCCAAATGATATGCTACCTGCTTGTGTCCACACCCCCCAAATTATTGAGGCACCTGCAACTTCTAGCCACCTAGTTCATCTGATACCATATCTCCCCACCCATCTGGCACATATATCCCCCACAGATCTGACATTCAACTCTTGAACCACGCTACACTTCAATCTCGCAGTACCCACCTGGCCAATTACCATCCCACTCACCTGCCACTTTACCAATCATACACGTATTCTGAGCTTCTCTCAATTGCTGTCAAAATGGCTATTGGATCTTTAAACCACAGAATATGGCATTTTTACTGAAAAAGTGGTTTATTTTCCCAACCAATCAAAAGAAAATTCAGGCCAATGAGACTAAATCAGCCATTAATACAATTAAATTACCACCAAGTCTCTCTATGTTTGCAAGTATAAACCAAAGACAGAAAGAGGTAGACAATGACATTCAAATAAAGCAGCAACAAAAAGAGATAATTACATTTTTGTATTTCCTAGTGCTATCTCAAAATGTCCCAAAATGCTGTACAGCCAATGAAGTTCAATTGCTGCTGCAATGTAAGAAAAACACTAGCCGAATTGGACAAAGCCAGGTCCTGCAAATAGAAATGTGTTTTTTTTTAATTTGTTTGTGGGATATGGGTAACACTGGACACTCATGATGAAAGGGACTGCAGCTTAGAGCATTGTGTATTGACTTCAAATCTTTGACACAAACTACTAGCACCCAGACACATCTTCATTCCTTACTGAATGAATCACCACTGAACATCTCACTACTGAAAAAGATTGCATTTCCTCAATGTCCAGATGATCTATGACCATTCTCATTGTGTCATTGTGGCAGTTCTTATGATCAATATTGCCCCTTTTTTTTCTGTTGAGTGGAGTCTCCACAATTAAGTACACAAACCCTTTTTTTTAACGTAGTTGCACACGTGCAGTAACAAAGGGACTGACTTGTGTTTGGCCTGTGTGGACACTTGTGGGTCAAAGCTGTGCAGCTTAATGGAAACAATGATTGTGTCGCCTTCATTCTGCAGCAGTTCACAGTGTCTTCTGCATTTGATCCACCATGACAAACAAACAAAAGTGTTCTCAGTCACGAGTGCAATCCCTTGATTACATGGCTCCTGACCCTATTGACAAAATTGTAACAGGCAAAGGTAGAAAATTTGCGCAATGAAAGCGATGTACAGCTTTCTGACAATAGCATCTGGCTGACTGGGAGATCATAGAGGGAATGCCAAGGTGAAAACACATCCCAGCAAAGGTGAGTGGCCAGAGATGGTGTCCGCTCCCATTCAGAGGAATCCAGCTTCCACAGTGGTGGCTCTAGAGACATTACATGAACCTCAAAAGTTTACTATGAAGTTTAGACACGCTTAGATTTTTGCTGTACAATCACACAGTACTGAAGGTGACCATTCAGTGAAGAAGGCTAATAGTATGCTGGCCTTCATAACAAGAGGAATTGAGTATAGAAGCAAAGATGTGCTTCTGCAGCTATACAGGGCCCTGGTGAGACCACACCTGGAGTACTGTGTGCAGTTCTGGTCTCCAAATTTGAGAAAAGACATTCTGGCTACTGAGGGAGTGCAGCGTAGATTCACGAGGTCAATTCCTGGAATGGCAGGATTACCTTACACTGAAATACTTAAGCGACTGGGCTTGTATATCCTTGAGTTTCGAAGACTGAGCGGGGATCTGATTGAGACGTATAAGATTATGAAAGGCTTGGACACTCTGGCAATAGAAAACATATTTCCACTGATGGGTGAGTGCCGAACCAGAGGACACAGCTTACAAATACGGGGTAGGCCATTTAGGACAGAGCTCAGGAGAAACTTCTTCACCCAGAGAGTGGTGGCTGTGTGGAATGCTCTTCCCCAGAGGGCAGTGGAGGCCACTCTCTGGATTCATTTAAGAAGGAGTTGGATAGAGCTCTCAAAGATAGTGGAATCAAGGGTTATGGAGATAAGGCAGGAACAGGATACTGATTAGGAATGATCAACCATGATTATATTGAATGACGGTGCAGGCTCGAAGGGCTGAATGGCCTACTCCTGCACCTATTGTCTATTGTCTATTGAAATACAATTAAACTCTGTCCCTGCTCTTTTGTCAAGCCAATGCATGCTTGTTAAGCAATGAGATCTGAAACTGAAGGTTGCCAAACATAGTCTATTTATCTCAATTGAACCCCAAATCTAACAAATCACAACAGTGGTGCTTTCAAGGTAGAGGACTGATCGAATAAGACTAGGTGTGAAAGAAGTAACTGAAATGCCTTCTCCCCTGATTTCAGGCAGTCTATTTTTCTATAATTATCAGAAGGCAAAGTAAAGCCCAAATGTTTATTAAAAACAAAGTTATCAAAATGAAACAGTTAATTATTGAAGCAGTTATTAAAACATTATTAAAAAGCAAAAAAAATCAAGCAAGAAAGGCCAGCGGGTGTTTGCAAGTGAAAAATGAAAAGAGCGAGATCACTTAGATTGCAAATCTCCTGCTGGAATAGTTATTAACAAAACATATGAAGCACAGTCAAAAAAGATGCCCAAATTTGGATGCTCTGATTTTTCTGACTCAGAGTTTTTTTTATTGTTCTATTTCTCTTTCCCTTTCGAAATGCACCATCTGTTAAGCCTACGTTTTGTTCTCAGATTTTTAATCCGTTTGAGGCTAAGAATTTCTTCCACTGTTGGATCAACTCACACAGCATCTTTCCTCCCCTGTGTTCACATTTCCTTGCTAAAACAATATGATGTTCAGACAGTGGAAGTGTTAGCATTCTTGAATTCAGAACTTTGGAATCTAAGAACAAGAGTAGCCATTCAGCTGCTCACGCTTGTACTGCTAATTGATTCGATCATGGATGATCTGCATCATCATATCCCCATCTATCTTCCCTGGTTCCATATCCCTCAAGGTGCTTGCCAAACAAAGGTCTATTCATCTCAGTTAAATCCCTAACATCAACTGTTTGTTAGTGGTGAGGTATGTAGAATTTTACAAGCTTTATATTAAGTAGTATGTCCAGTCATCAGCCATAATTAGGTCTAGTTCTAATGTTAAGTTTATACTCTTTAATTCCGTGGAGATCTTATGGTGCAATGGTTAGACTCATTGCCTCTGAGTCAGAGCAACAGGCTTGAGTCCCACCCCAGGATGGGATAATCAGAAACTCAACAGGTTTAGCAGCATCTGTGGAAAGAAAGCAGAGTTGACAGGGAATCCTGAGGGACAGGATGTACATGTATTTGGAAAGGCATGGACTGATTCGGGATAGTCAGCATGGCTTTGTGCATGGGAAATCATTTCTCACAAACTTGATTGAGTTTTTTGAAGAAGTAACAAAGAAGATTGATGAGGGCAGAGCAGTAGATGTGATCTATATGGACTTCAGTAAGGTGTTCATAAAGCTTCCCCATGGGAGACTGATTTGCAAGCTTAGATCTCATGGAATACAGAGAGAACTAGCTATTTCGATACAGAACTGGCTCAAAGGTAGAACACAGAGAGTGGTGGTAGATGGTTGTTTTTCAGACTGGAGGCCTGTGACCAGTGGAGTGCCACAAGGATCAGTGCTGGGCCCTCTACTTTTTGTCATTTACATAAATGATTTGGATGTGAGCATAAGAGGTAAAGGTAGGAAGTTTGCAGATGACACCAAAATTGGAGGTGTAGTGGACAGCGAAGATGGTTACCTCAGATTACAACAGGAACTTGACCAGATGGGCCAATGGGCTGAGAAGTGGCAGATGGAGTTTAATTCAGATAAATGCGAGATGCTGTATTTTGGGAAAGCAAATCTTAGTAGGACTTATACACTTAATGGTAAGGTCCTAGAGAGTGTTGATGAACAAAGAGACCTTGGAGTGCAGGTTCATATCTCCTTGAAAGTGGAATCACAGGTAGATAGGATAGTGAAGAAGG
>NC_057711.1:106609322-106612595 GCF_004010195.1 Chiloscyllium plagiosum | reverse complement strand
TTGGGATATCTAGTCGGCATGGATGGGTTGGATTGAAGGGTCTGTTTCCATGCTGTACATCTCTATGACTCTATGACAGCGATCCTTCTTTAGAACCAGTTTTGAAGAGGGGTCATTGAACTCGAAACATTAACTTTGTTTTCTCTCCACAGATGCTTCCAGACCTGTCAAGTTTCACCAGCAGTTTCTGTTTTTTTTCTTCAGATTTCTAGCATTTGCAGTTATTTGCTTTATTATAACCAATTCATCATGCAGACAGTCAAGTTGAATGTCAATCTTTCTCAAAAAATACCACAAGCAATAGGAGAGATTCCTAGATAGCCACACAATAAAAGTTTGTTGCAGACTTGATAATCATTATCTGTAGCACCATACTGAAAGATAGATGTAGGAAAGCGTATGTTGCTAAAGCAATTTCAAATCACTGGGTAAACTCGATGCACGTCTTACACTTGACTACCTGAGGAAATAGAATCTACACTCTCAAATCCTTTATTTCATCTTAGAGACCACAATAAGCACCCTCTCACACCCTATAATCCAGGTGATATAAGCCTGTCCTTAGTCACCTGGTAAATACATAGAGTCAGAGTCATAGAGATATACAGTACGGAAACAGACCCTTCGGCCCAACTCAGCCATGCTGACCAGATATCCCAACCCAATCAAGTCCCACCTGCCACACCTGGCCCATATCCCTCCAAACCCTTCCTATTCATATACCCAAAAACAAATTCTTCCAGGTGCTCCGGTTTCTTCCCACAGTCCAAAAATGTGCAGGTTAGGTGAATTGGCCATGCTAAAAAATATTACAATTGTACTAGCCTCCACCACTTCCTCATTCCATATATGTACCACTCTCTGCATGAAAAAACTTGCCCCTTAGGTCTCTTTTATATCTTTCCCCTCTCACCTTAAACCTATGCCCTCTGATGTCATGTGATTAGTGCAAAAGAAAAGACCAAACCATTTGTAAAAATCTTCAGGCAGAACTGCCAAGTAGATTATCTTTTTGGCATTCTCCTGATGTCCCCAGTGTCATTGATGCCTGTCTTCAGCTAAATCGATTCACTTCTCACAATACCAAGAAATTGCCAGAGACACTGGAAGCTGCAAAGGTTATGGGCACTGACAACATTTTGGCAAGAATGCTGAAGATTTGTTCTCTAGACACAAAAACAGACATTTCTGGAAAATTTCAGCAGGTCTGGCAGCATTTGGAGAGAGAAATCAGTGTTAAAGTTTTGAGTCCAGTGACCCTTCTTTTGAACTTGTTCTCCAGAACCTGTTGCTTCGCTAGCCAAGTTGCTCTAATACAGTTATAACACTGGCATCTACTTGACAATGTGAAAAACTGCCAAGGTATGTGCTGTACACAAAAAGCAGGACAAATACCAATTACTGCCCCATCAGTCTACTCCCAATCATCAGCAAAGTGGTGGAAGGTGTCATCAACAATGTTATCAAGCAGCACTTGTTCAGCAATAACCTGCTCAGTGATGGCCAGTTTGAGTTTCCCAAGGGGTCACTCAGCTCCTGACCTCATTAGTACCTTAGTTCATGGACAAAAGAACTGAATTCCAGAGGTGAGGTGGGTGTGGTTTCCCTTAACATCAAGTCACTTTTTACCAAGTGTGGCATCAAAGGATCCTCATAAAACAAGAGTCTTTAGAAATCTGGGGGAACCTCTCTGATGGGGGTCATACCTGGCACATAGGGAGATGGCTTTGGTTATTAGACGTCAGCCAGCTCAGCTCCAGGATATCTCTGCCCAAGTTCCTGAGGGTAGTGTCTTAGGCCCAACCATCTTCAGCTGCTTCATCAATGACCTTCTCTCCATAATAATTTTTTTAGATTAGATTACTTACAGTGTGGAAACAGGCCCTTCGGCCCAACAAGTCCACACCGACCCTCTGAAGAGCACCCACCCAGATTCATTCCCCTACATTTATGCCTTCACCTAACACTACGGGCAATTTAGCATGGCCAATTCACCTAATCTGCACGTTTTTGGACTGTGGGAAGAAACCGGAGCACCCGGAGGAAACCCACGCAGACACAGGGAGAATGTGCAAACTCGACACAGACAGTTGCCTGAGGCAGGAATTGATCCTGGGTCTCTGGTACTGTGAAGCAGCAGTGCTAACCACTGTGCCACCATGCCACCCCAGAAGTGGAGATGTTTGTGATAGTACAATGTTTAGCACCACTTGTTAATCCTCAGAACTGAAACAGTCCATTTCTGATGCAACAAGACCTCAACAATATCGAAGTTTGGGCTGACAAATGGATGTAATAATTATGTCACGTAAGTGCTAGATAATGACAGATTACAGATATTTGGAATGCCGCAAGCTGCAAGTTCCCCTTCAAGCCACTGTCCTTCTTGACCTGGAAATATATCACCACGCTTTCAGGGTCACTGGATTAAAATCCTAAAGCTTCCTTCCTTCGGGCATTGTGAATTTATCTGCCACACATGGATTGCAGTGGTTCAAGGAAGCAGCTCACCCCCACTTTCTCAAGTGTAATTAGCAATGGGCAATTAGTGATGACCCAGTCAACGATGCTTGCTTCCCATGAATAAGTAATAAATGAACAGAACTGATCACAAAGCTCCAGGGTGTAATTTTTGTTATACATATCTACAATCTGACTTAGACTTTTTATTATTCCAACACTTCGAGGTAAAAGTTCTATACTTCATAGTTGTTTTGACGTCATCTGTCATAGAGTCATAGAGATGTACAGCATGGAAACAGACCATTCGGTCCAACCTGTCCATGCCGACCAGATATCCCAACCCAATCTAGTCCCACCTGCCAGCACATGACCCATATCCCTCCAAACCCTTCCTATTCATATACCCATCCAAATGCCTCTTAAATGTTGCAATTGTACCAGCCTCCAGCACATCCTCTGTTAGCTCATTCCATACACATACTACCTTCTGCTTGAAAAAGTTGCCCTTAGGTCTCTTTTATATCTTTCCCCTCTCACCCTAAACCTATGCCCTCTAGTTCTGGGCTCCCCCACCCCAGGGAAAAGACTTTGCCTATTTATCCTATCCATCCCCTCATAATTTTGTAAACCTCTATAAGGTCACTCCTCAGCCTCCGATGCTCCAGGGAAAACAGCCCCAGCCTGTTCAGCCTCTCCCTGTAGCTCAGATCCTCCAATCCTGGCAACATTCTTGTAAATCTTTTCTGAACCCTTTCAAGTTTCACAACATCTTTCCGATAGGAAGGAGACCAGAATTGCACACAATATTCC
>NC_057711.1:106580142-106609189 GCF_004010195.1 Chiloscyllium plagiosum | reverse complement strand
CATCCAAATCATTTATGTAAATGACAAAAAGTAGAGGGCCCAGCACTGATCCTTGTGGCACTCCACTGGTCACAGGCCTTTAGCCCTTAAATTTTTCTTCTTTTTCTCTGCTTCCACCTTTTTTTCGAAAACATTCTTTTAGTAACCCATTTCCTAACAGCACTATGGATGTGTTTGCATCCAGAGACTACAGCAGCTCTGGAAGGCATTTCACCATCAACATTTCCTGGCAAATTATAGATGTACAAAAAGTCTGGCTTTTCATGGAAGCATAGCAAATAAGGGCAAGAATAGCTCTTCAGCTTTTTGAGCCTGCTCTGC
Source organism: Chiloscyllium plagiosum (assembly GCF_004010195.1). Lineage (NCBI taxonomy): Eukaryota > Metazoa > Chordata > Chondrichthyes > Orectolobiformes > Hemiscylliidae > Chiloscyllium > Chiloscyllium plagiosum. Next base: position 106,608,868 of record NC_057711.1, on the reverse strand, counting down.
CATTCATTATGCTGATCATCCAACTCAATAGCCTATTTTTGTGTTTTCCCCATATGCTTTGATCACTTTACATCCAACTCCTGCTTGAAGGTAAGCAATGTTTTGGTCTTAATTGTTTTCTGTGGTAGTGAATTCCACAGGTTAACCATTCTTGGTAAAGAAAGTTCTCCAAATCTCAGTCATGAATAGTTTACCCTGTATCCTTACATTGTGATCCTTAGTTCTGGAGTCCACTGAAAACACCCTTCCTGCTCTGTTGAGTCCTGTGAAATGCCCATGCCATGTTAATAAATAAGCAATATTATTTTTTTTGAAAGTATTATGCAGGAAACCAGCCCTGCCTAAAAAAAATCATAGAAATCCGACAGTGTGGAAGCAGGCCATTCAGCCCATTGAGCCCACACTGACCCTCTGCAGAGCATCTTACTCAGACCCAACCGCATTACCTAATTCTTGTAACGCTGCATTTCCCATGACTAATCCATCTAGCCTGTACATCCATTGTCACTATGGGAAACTTAACATGGCCAACTAACCTGCACATCTTGGAACTGTGGAAGGAAACCCACGCAGACATGGAAAGGATGTGTAAACTCCACTCAGACAGTCACCCAAGAGCAGAATCAAACCCGGGTCCCTGGCAGCAGTGTTAACCACTGAGAAACAGGCCTCAGATGAATTGATCTGCACTGGGGATCTCTGCTCGTTGTGTTGGTTTGCATAACTTTGTAAGAGGCCCCAGAAATCAAATTTGGACCTTTTAGGTGAAAAGACACTGATAGGTATTTTGTGAAAGGTCTTTTATTTTTGATTTGCTAACTTAGCTACTGTACACAAATCAAAGTAGAAAATAGATTTTTAATATTGCTTAAAATTTGTCTCCAGTAAGATAAAATGTTTGTATCCATAGGTGTTGAGTTAACTCTAATTTAAAATAACTTTTGGTGGTATATATATTTTCCATCATATTAATCAAACTTTACCACATTTTCACTTTTGAATATAACGAAGGATATTCTTTAAGTCAATTTGAAAAAAAAATCAATGCACTGTCTAATTTTGCTATTTTATTACAGAGGTGGCATTCATCAAGATGCTTTTGAATAAAAATTCCTGAGCTAGAACAGTTCTTAAATGGATATAATTTTTGGAGACAATTTCTGCCAGGATTTCAACAGCAAAATATTACATCTTATTTATCTTATTTATCTCTCTGACCTTTCTAAAATGATGCATTGCCATTGACAAAACAATTTTCCAGTGCTAGTGGAACGCTGATGATGATTTGGCTGCGGGGTTGAATGGTTCACATTTCCGGGCTCAACATTTTTGAGTTTAATGAATCCAAATTCTCATTACTAATAACCAGTTGACATATTTCTCTTATTTCTTCTATATATCTCACACATTTCTGCAAGACATTGTAGAGAATTCAAAATACAAAGCTTTTTGAGAATTTAATTCACTGAGACTTGGTCACCACTTTAAACTTTTTTCCCTCTATGTGTTAGTTTTCCATTGCGTTAACGAAAGGGTCTAACACCTTTGATCTGCTCTTATCGATAAATTCTCTCTCATTGTATTCAACTGCAATACTGCCAAAAGAAACATTTAATTAGAAGTCTATCTTTAATTCAGTGACATTTACACTTTAAAAGCCAATTAACATGGATTTTCAGATGCTTTCTTTTGCCAAAAAAATAACATTTTCTGGCACTCATTCTCAAACGATTAAAGTTCTCTGAAACTTTAGGAACTAGAAGGCTATTACTAGTCTGTAATGAGGTTGACTTAAGTGATTTAATGTTTGCATTTGGGACTGTAGTGATCACTGCTTCAAACTTGACCAATCCTTCTCTGCTTAAAACAAAGGCTAAAGGGCATTCTTTCTACAGTATGCAGAGAAATCGATAGTACTATAGTTTTGGACTCCGGGCTACTTTGATTAACCCTTATCATCCAAAAAGAAAGTTGATTGATCAGTTCTACATTTCTGTCAATCATGGTGTTATTCTGTTTAAGTAGAAAGATTTCAGAAAGCTCAAGAGTACTCACCCTTGGATATATTTACCCTTTATTCCCTTTTCAAGTTTGACGAGCACAGAGCATTGGAGTTTTTTCTAAAGCAAACAAGAGCCTCAGGATTTCTTTATTTGATATTATCTCTATTGTAATTTGATACTAAAAGTGGAGATGCCAATGTTGGACTGGGGTGGAAAAGGTCAGAAATCACATGACGCCAGGTTATAGTCCAACAGATTTATTTAAAATCACAAGCTTTCATAGCACTGCTCCTTCATCAGGAGACGTGGAAAGAAGCATACAGGCACAGAATGTATAGGTGGACAGGTAATTCGAGGTAGCTAAGAATATCAATAGATAAATACAAATAGTGTGAGTAGTGTGTCAATAGGCTGAATACAAAGGATTCGCAGATAACCAAGTGCCAAAAGATTAATATGAACAGTGTGAGTAAAGTGTTGACACTTGGGCAAAGAGGCTGGTTTTGAGAGCCTTAAAACCTTAAAAAAGGTAGAGAGGAATAGAGAGGATATCCCAAAACATGAGGATAATTAAGGGCCTTCAACTGGTGGAGAAATTAAAACTGAGAATGCACAAAACGACAGAATGAGAGGAGCACAAAGATCTCAGCAGATTGGGGACTGGAGGAAATTATAGAGATAGAGAAGAGCAAGAATTTTAAAATCAAGATATTGTTTGACTTTAGACAGGAGGACGAGAATATTATTTGCAAACATTCACCCATAGAAGAAAAATCATTAACTGGACTGGAAGAGGCAGCGCTGATCTATGACTATTTTTTCAATACCATTTCCTGTAGATAAACTTAAGATTTCAGATACAGGAAAGTGTTTTCTTTATCAAGCAATTTGGTTCTGTCTCTGCAACACAAACCTTATGAACACATTCTTTTTTGTTTATTTTCCCTGGTTTAACAGTGCAGAGACAACTCGAATGTCTGCCATGTTGACATTGTTTTGAGAGTGAAATCTCTGTGGGCATATTTAGCAAATAGAATTGCATGAAGCCATGAGATTAGAATTAGAATTAGCTTTATTGTCATATGTGCTCAAATGAGAACAGTGAAAAGTTTACAAGTTGTCACTTACGGCACCATCTTACAGGTACAGGTGCATAATCCTTTATACGAAATGCTCTGGTTTTCGGAATTCAGAATTTTTCGAATTTCAGAATAAGCGACAGTTTGATGGTGAACTTTTTAAAAATCTTACTGGAGGAGCATGGCTTATTAATTAAAACGGGGCCTTAAAACAGAATCGGTGCCTGCAGGTGCTGGGTCATGCCCCCACATGTCACATCTGAGTGACACGACTCGAGTGGGTATCAACTTGGGTTAACTGTTTGCACGCCAAACAACCTTGTTAATGAGAAAAAAACCTTCGGACTTTGGAGCTTTTCGGATTTCGCGATTTCAAATAAAGGATTGGCTACCTGTGCCTAGGTACAAAATCTTTAGTACAAGCTCTGAGGAAAGAAAAATTAAAAAATTAAATAAGTAACAAGTCCAGCATTACAAATTGTCGGAGTAAATTAGAGAATAGAGAAATAACAACTTCAGAGCAACATCCTTTTAATGCAATCCATGCTAGTATCTAGCTTCCAATTCGTGTCGGGCCTTGACTCCAGACTGTGTTGGTCTTCACCTCAAGGCTACCGAGGCCGGGAGATGGCTCTGGAATCACCTCGAGACCAGACATTCATCCTGAGACCACACCAAGCCGAAAGAGTGCTGGGGTTGCTGAAAGGCCACCATGCCTGGCTGAGAGATCATCATGTTGGGCTAGAAGACTACTGCGCCATGCTGGGAGATAAATGTCTGCTCTACAGTGATGTTCCTAAGCTCTGTGACTCACTGTGGGAGGGCTGCACTGTTTAGAACATATGAGGACCCCTAAACACACCAAATTCATCTTGAGAAGAGGATAGAAGCAACTGACAAATGAGAAGTTCAAACAATTTGGCCTAAAGATTCTACAAGGGAGGTAAACATTACAACAGCATAGTCTGGGGGTGTGCATCAAGACTATTTAAAAATCAGGAGTTTTCTACTTAAGACAGAGATGAGGTGATTTTGTTTTTTTTTCTCCAGAGTCTTGGAACATTCTTCTTGAAAACACAAGAGAAGTAGAGTACTTAAACATTTTTTTCAGGAATGCATGACCGCGTGGATGTTATGATGCAGCTGACTCCATGAGAATTGCCTGGAATGTCCAAATTTCCTTGGGGCAATAACAGGCATCTGGGATTCTCCAAGAAATTGTCTGGATCTGAGTTGGAATTGAAAACGTTACAAGGTTCTGACCTGCTCAGTTACTCAGAAAAGGTTCAAGATTTAAACCTGCAGTATGTCTAGATAATTATTAATTAGATCCCCTGGCCTCTTTGACTACTCCCTCCCTCGTCACCTGACAACTCTGAACCCATCGTCCCAACCTCCTTGCCTGACCATACTCCCTTGACACTGCTAGACTGACAAGCATCCACATCCGCAGCCTGGCAGCCTCCCACCCAAACAGAAGCCAATGAGACAAAAAAAGGCATGGCATGATTGCTCAATGGTTAGCACTGCTGCCTCACAGTGCCAGGGACCCGGGTTCAATTCCACTCTAGTGTGACTGTGCAGAGTTTGCACATTCTTCCCGTAAATGTGTGAGTTTCCTCTGAATGCTCTGGTTTCCTCCCACAGTCCAAAGATGCGCAGGCTGGGTGGATTGATCATGCTAATTTGCCCATTGTATTCAGAGAAATGTAGGTTTGGTAGGTTAGCCATGGGGAATACAGGGTTACAGGATAGGGATAGGGGATGTGGTGTGGAGGCAGGGAGGTACGAGTGGAATGCTCTTCGGAGGGTCGATACAGACTCGATGGGCCAAATGGCTTGCTTCCACATTGTAGGGATTCTATGACACCCTAAACATCCCATTGAAAACCTGCCCATCCAGCTTAATACCATGTCCCCTTTCTAAACAAACTGACACTCACCATATCGACCTGATATCAGCTCCCCGTCAAACCAATACCTATCTCACTCAGACTGATAAACTCTAACTGGACATCCCAACCAATCCAAAATCCATCCCATCTGACGCAATAACATTTCCAACCAACCTTTAGACCTGATACTCACCCGTGACATCAGTGGACTCAACACCCACGTGACCCCAAACCTCAACCCTACACCAAGCATTCATACCTCCTCTCCTGCCCACTCACCTGCTTGATACCTATTCTCCCACACACCGGAATCCTAACCACTTCACCCACCTGGCATTCAACCCTTCATCCATCTGGCACCCTACCTCGTCATTCACCTGTCCTACAGCCCCTCACTTATCTGGCACCCATTTCCCTACCATTCCACCCACCAGCTATCCTATCTTTCAACACTCTTAATCGCCCACCAACCTTACACCCCATCTCCTATTCTTCAATCATTTGCCACCCTACCTCCAGACTTACCTCAAAAAATTATCTTCTCTCAGTTACTTCCAAATTGGCAACAGAACCTTTAAAATCATTGAATAAACCGCTTCTTGTTGGAAGCGGGAACATGGTTTCCATGCTGCTGTTTTTATTGGGGATTCTGGACTTGTTTACACTGCTTTGTGTGAGAAAGCTGCAGGGCAGGAAATTTGTGGGAAAACTCCTGCAAAATTAACATTTTTTTTATTGATCAATCAGGATCAGAAATAAAAGCCCAGATTTTCCAATGACCTGATGGTTGACAGACTGGAAATTTACACTAGTGTCATAAATAATTCCTAATGCTGCCATGATGATCAAATTACTTGGTGATTGAAAATTATGATGGGTGATTTCTAGGCATTTGGAAACCTCTGAAGAAGTCCCTTAAAGTTGGAGATTTCAGAGGATCTGGACTCACGTAAGCTTAGACCATAAGACCACAAGAACTGGAAACAGGAATAGGCCATTTGGCCCCTTGCGCCTGGTCTACCATTCACCAGGATAATTTCTGATCTGGCATTTCTTACATTCACGTTCCTGCCCTTTCCCTGTAACCCTTAATTTCACTACTGATCAAGAATCTAGCCATATCAACTTAAATATAAACAAAGACTTAGTTCCCACAACTAGAGTCATAGACTCTATGAATCTAGAGTCATAGAGATATATTACACAGAAACAGACCCTTTTGTTCAACTCATCAATGCTGACTAGATATCTGAAATAAATCTAGTCCCATTTGCCAGTATTTGGCCGATATCCTTCTAAACCCCTCCTATTCATGTACCCACCAAATGCTTTTTAAATTTGTAATTGTACAAACCTCCACCACTTCCTCTGGCAGCTCAAACCATACACACAAAAACCTCTTCATGAAAAAGTTGCCTCTTTTAATCTTTCCCCTCTTACCTTAAACCTATGCCCTCTAGTTTTGAACTCTCCTACCCTGGGAAAAAGACTTTCTGTATTTACTAAATCCATGCCCCTCATGATTTTATAAACCTCTATAAGGTCAACTCTCAGCCTCTGATGCTCCAGGGAAAACAGCCCCAGCCTATTCAACCTCTCTCTATATCTCAACGCTCCAACCCTGGCAACATCCTTTTAAGTCTTTTCTAAACCCTTTCAAGTTTCACAACATCCTTCCAATAGGAGGTAGACCAGAATTGCACACAATATTCCAAAAGTGACCTAACCAATGTCCTGTAAAACTGTAGCATGACCTTCCAACTTCCATACTCAATCCACTGACCAATAAAGGCAAACAGGCTAAACACCTTCTTCACTATCCTATCTACCTACAACTCCACTTTCAAGGAACCATGAGCTTGCACTCCATGGTCTGTTTGTTCAGCAATAATCCCCAAGTCCTTACCATTAAGTGTATAAGTTCTGCCCTGATTTGCCTTTCAGCCCATTGGCCCAGCTCTTTGTGGCAAGGAGTTCCAAAGATTCCCAACCATCCAAGAGAAAATGTTCCCCCTCACTTCAGTTTTCAATTACTTCTGAGATATGCTGTTTAGTCCTCCACTTTCCCAAGTGGTGAATGATCCTTTAGCATTGTCCCTGACAAACCCCTTAAGAATGCTATGTGTCTCAATGAGATTAGCTGTCAATCTGCTAATCTCCAGTGAGTACAGTCTAAACCTGTTTAGCCTTTGCTCATAATCTCCTGACCAGGAAACATCCTAGTGAAACTTCACTGAACTGCCACCCAATGATAAAATATCTTCTCTTAAATAAAAGGATCAAAATTGTTCACAGTATTCCAGATGATGGTACTCCACCTTTTAAATCACAGTAAAACTTCCCTAATCTTATACTCCAATCCCCTTGAAAAAAGGACCAACATTGTACTAGTCTTCCTGATTACCCGCTGCACTGGTGGGTTAGCTTTCTATGTTTTGTGTGCAAGGAACAGTTTAATAGATTAATAATTACTCAGGAGAAGTGATAGGATTAAAAACCTATTCTAACTCATGGGTAACTATCAAACTGAAGGCCAAATCACCACGGATCACCACCAACCCCCATACTCAAGCCCAAAGCTTTCTTCCCATCTGCCCTCAACATCACCTCATATTAACGCACACACCCCACCCCCAACATGGCCTGTAACCACTCACCCCAGCTGCTGGAACTGATGTTCACCAATTGATCCAACAGAATCTTGCCTCAACTCAACATGTTCCCAGAATTCACTTGGCAATCATGCAACCAAGCCTTACACCTTCAAGCCTACCCTAGCTGGACCTAACTCCCAACACGTACCTCACACCCTGGTATCCTACCTCCTAGCACTTCAGCTCCCCATCCACCTGGTCCTCTATCCTTCCCCCAGAAACCCACCTGGAACCCAAACTGAAATAGGCGGGTGAGAGAAGGGTGAGGGGGGTGGCGGAGCAGGTTGGGGGCATGGTTTTTATAATAGTTTTCTTCCGTGTTGGATTAATGAATTTCTGGACAGAGTCATAACAGGAGAATCCTGTCTAGCAATCTCCAGTGTAGGAACCATCTAAATTTACATGGGTATTTTTTAATCCAGTTAGCGTGGGGAATTCCCTGACCGAAATTTCAGGACCAGGATTTCTGATCCTGATGGTAAACTCTGGGACAACATTGAGAATAACTTGCAGTTCAGATTCCAGTAAGATCCCAGTGAGGGAAGAGTGCTTATCAGGGCCAATAACTGAGTATTCAGATCATAACTTTTTGGCAGATAGCTGAATGTTGGGGATCCAAATTTAGAATGACTTACTTTGACATGAATTCATGAACTGTGTAGTACCCCTGAGCTATTGTACATTGTTGAAGGCCTATGCTGCCCTTAAAATACCACATTTGCCATTGGCATTAAAATATATTATGCAACAAACCATGAAAAAAGAGACTGCGTGACCAAACTGTAGGGTTTTTTTTATGCGAACCGGAATGGAATACATTTATTAAGTTGCACATTATATATTTAATGATGTTGAATTAGTGTTGGCTTACTGAGTCTATTGAGATTTGCATTGGCTCTTGATCCATCATTGCTGCCATGAATAATGTGCCTGTCAACTATTAGATCAGTAGATAAATGTACTCTGTACGTCCTTAGCGTTGGATCAATAAGGCTGCTGGTGCCCCCTGGGTTTCCAAAAACTTCAGTCAGACTACACATGATAGTGTGAAATATTAATGCTGAGATACACCGTAAGCTGGTGAAGAGATCACGTGATGCTTTCTGCAGCCTGATCTATTATAAATCAGCTGCATCATTTGAATGGCCTAGTTCTATCTAAGTCATGATGGAGTTCTAAATCTTCATAGACTTAATTAGGGGCTAGCATACCAGAGCAAAATTCTGTTAAATTTTGTGAAAACTCAGTTGAAAGGAAGCAGGCAAACATTTTGCGTGGGCATGAGTAATTTACAAAAGCTTAATGGTATAGTGAAAATTCAACAACTTGTGTCAATCACAGCTTCAGGTAGCAAAACGCACTTGACATACGTAGACCTGCTTATCATTGATGAAGTGATTCTGCTACTCGAGCTTTAATCTTTGAGCTATTAGTGGTCCATCATAAATATATACTACCTCACTCAGCTTCATATTTGATAATTGCACCAGTCAGTTGAAAATTAAGTCAATTATCCGAGGGCTTTGCATTTAAAAAGGCATCTACTGCAGTGATTGCATTTAAAGTAAACAATGATAGTGACCTCATATTAACTGTCTGGACCATATGCCATTCAATTGACATTCTGTAATTTTTTAAATTTCAATTACTGAGAGTTTAGGGATATGATATAGCTTGGCCCTACATTTTTTTTTAATATGAAACGTGTTATCCCCAAATTAGGGACCCACTTGGAAAACGAGTTGGATGAAATGACTAAGTGTGCTTTGGCTGAATTAGCTTACAATAGAAAGACAGTTAGGAGAGAAAGTTTCGAGACAGACACAAAGGGATGAATTTTCTGTTGTGATAAAGAGACATGAGGATCATTTTAGGGGTTGTGGAAGCAGGGGTCTGGAGGGAGGGCAAATAATTACAACCGTTGAGTTTTGCAGAGGGGACTGGGCTAATTGACTGGAAGATGGAGCATCCGTGATGCTGAGGAGGTCATGGATAGCACATTTAGTGAATTGGTCACACCACAGATTAGGATTGCTGAGGGAGAAAGGGAATGGGTGACCAAAAGGCAGAGAAAGAGCAGGAAGGCAGTGCAGGTGTCCCCTGTGGTCATCTCCCTCCATAACAGGTATGGATAATGTTGGGGGAGATAGCTCACCAGGGGAAGGCAGCAGTAGCCAGGTTCATGGCACCATGGCTGGATCTGCTGTACAGAAGGACGGGAAAAAGAGTGGAAAGGCTATAGTCAGAGGGGATTCAATTGAAAGGGGAGTAGATAGGCAGTTCTGTGGTCGAAAACAAGGCTTCTGAATGGTATGTTGCCTCCCAGGTTCATGGGTCAGGGATGTCAGCAATCAGCTGCAGAACATTCTGAAGGGGAAGGGTGAACAGCCAGTTGTCGTGGTGCATATGGACACCAACGATATAGGTAATAAACGGGAGGAGGTCCTACAAGCAGAGTTTAGGGAGTTAGGAGCCATGTTACAAAGTAGGACCTCAGAGGTAATAACCTCAGGATTGCTACCAGTGCCACGTGCTAGCCAGAGTAGAAATGGAAGAATAGGCAGGTTGAATGAGTGGCTTGAGAGATGGTGCAGGAGGGAGGGGTTTAGATTTTTGGGATATTGGGACCAGTTTTGAGTTAAGTGGGACAATTACAAATTGAATGGTCTACACCTGGGTTGGACTGGAACAAATGTCCGTGGAGGTGCTTTTGCTAACACAATTGAGGAGGTTTTAAACTAATGGTGGCAGGGGGATGGGAACTAAATGAAGAGGTTAGTGGACAGTAAGGAGGTAGTAGCTAAAGCCCAGAAGGGGGTAGATAATGCAGTCAGCATGACTAAGGGGAAGAGTAGGCAGGGGAACAGATGATGAACGTTAAGGAACAGATGGTCTGAGGTGCATTTGTTTTAATGCAAGAAGTATAGTAGGTAAGACAGATGAACTTAGGGCTTGGAAAAGTATCTGGGACTATGATGTTATTGTTATGACTGAGACCAGGATATCGATGCTTCAGCTGACATAGACAGGGAGGTAAAAGGGGTGGAGGAGTTGCATTACTGGTCAGAGAGGATATCACAGCTGTGCTGAAGGAGGGCACTATGGAAAACTCAAGCCGTGAGGCAATATAGGCAGAGCTCAGAAGTAGGAAGGGAGAGGTAACAATGTTGATGCTGGACTACAGACCTCCCAACAGCGGGTGTGAGATAGAGGTACAAATATGTAAACAGATTATGGGAAGATGTAGGAGCAATAGGGTGGTAGAAAGAGGAGATTTTAATTTTCCCAACATTGACTGGGATTCACTTAGTGTTAGAGGTCTATCTGGAGCAGAATTTGCAAGGAGCATTCAGGAGGGTTTTCTAGAGCAGTATGTAAATAGTCCAACTCAGGAAGGGGCCATTCTGGACCTGGTGTTGGGGAATGAGCACAGCCAGGTGGTTAAAGTTTCAATAGGGGATTACTTTAGGAATAGCGCTCATAATTCTGTAAGTTTTACAACATTCATTACAACAAAGACAAGAGTAGTTCTCAAGGAAGAGTATTAAATTATTAGAAAGCTGACTATACCAAAATTCGGCAGGTGCTGGGGAATGTAGATCGGGAGCAGCTATTTGAAGGTAAATCCACATTTGCTATGTGGGTGGCTTTTAAAGAGAGGTTGATTAGAGTGCAGGACAGACAGGTCCCTGTGAAAATGAGGGATAGAAATGTCAAGATTAGGGAGTCATGGATGACAGGTGAAATTGTGAGACTAGCTAAGAAGATAAAGGAAGCATACATAAGGTCTGGGCGACTGCGAACAGACAAAGCTTTGGAAGAGTATCGGGAATGTAGGACCAATCTGAGACAAGGATTTAAGAGGCTAAAAGGGGTCATGAGATATCATTAGTAAACAAGGTTAAGGAAAATCCCAAAACATTTTATTCATATATAAAGAGCAAGAGGGTAACTACAAAAAGGACAAAGGAGGAAAGTTATGCGTGGAGTTAGAGAAAATGGATGAGATTCTTAACAGGTACTTTGCATCGGTATTCATCAAGGAGAGGAGCATGACAGATGTTGAGGTTAGGAATAGACTTTGGATTACTCTAGGTCAAATTGGCATAAGGAGGGAGGAAGTGTTGGGCATTCTAAAAGGCATTAAGGTGGACAAGTCCCCAGGTCCAGATGGGATCTCTCTCAAATTTCTGAAGGAAGCGAGAGAGGAAATAGCTGGGGCCTTAACATATATGTTTGCAGCATCATTGAACACAGGTAAGGTCCTGGAAGACTGGAGAATGGCTAATGTTGGTTCCTTGTATAAGAAGGGTAGCAGGGATAATCCAGGTAATTATAGACTGATGAGCCTGACGTCAGTGGTAGGGAAGCTGCTTGAGAAAATACTGAGACTTAGTGTCTACTTCTATTTGGAAGAAAATGGGATACATGATTTTGTGCAGGGAAGGTTATGTCTTACCAACTTAATAGAATTCTTTGAGGAAATGACAAAGATGATTGACGAGGGAAGGGCTATAGATGTCATATACATGGACTTCAGTAAAGCATTTGATAAGCTTCCCCATGGTAGGCTATTAGAGAAAGTGAAATCACATGGAGTGCAGAATATATTAACGAGATGGATAGAGAACTGGCTGGGCAACAGGAGACAGAGAGTAGTAGTGGAAGGGAATTCTCAAAATGGAGAACTGTGACCAGTGGTGTTCCACAGGGATCCATGCTGGGACCACAGTTGTATGTGATATACATAAGTGATCTGGAGGAAGGTATATGTGGTCTGATTAGCAACTTTGCAAATGACACCATGATTCATGGAGTAGCAGACAGTGAAGGGGACTGGATATCATTTGGAGAGTTGGGCAGAGAAAAGGCAGGTGGAGTTCAATCCGGGCAAATGTGAGGTGATGCATTTTGGAAGATCCAATTCAAGAGCGAACTATATAGTAAATGGAAAAGTCCTGGGAAAATTGATGTACAGAGAGATCTGGATGTTCAGGTCCATTGTACCTTGAAGTGGCAATGCAGTTCAATAGAGTGGTCAAGAAGGTATACGGCATGCTTTCCTTCATTGAACTAGGTATGGAGTATAAGAGTTGGCAAGTCATGTTACAGTTGTATAAGAATTTTGTTTGGCCACATTTGGAATACTGTATACCGTTCTGGATGCCACATTATCAAAAAGGGTGTAGATGCTTTGAAGAGGGTGCAGAGGAGGTTTACCAGGATGTTGCTTTGTATGGAGGGCACTAGCTATGAAAAGAGGTTAAGTAGATTAGAATTATTTTCATTAGAAAGATGGAGGTTGATGGGGGACCTGATTGAGGTCAACAGAATCATAAGAGGTATAGACAGGATGGATAGCAAGAAGCTTTTTCCCAGAGTGGGGGATTCAATTACTAGGGGACACGAGTTCAAAGTGAGAGGGGAAAAGTTAAAGGGAGATATGCATGAAAAGTTCTTTATGCAGAGGGTAGTGGGCATCTGAAACGCATTGCCAGCAGAAGTGATTGAGGCGGGCACGATAACGTCATTTAAGATGTATCTAGATAGATACATGAATGGGCAGGGAGCAGAGGGATACAGACCCTTAGAAATAGGCGACAGCTTTAGATAAAAGATTTGGATCGGTGCAGGCTCAGAGGTCTGAAGGCCCTGTTGCTGTGCTATAATTTTCTTTTTTCTTTGTTCTCTGTTCATAAGGATCATCATTGGCTTCCTTGATCTTGTTGAATGAGGGAACATCTGTGCAGGAGAGTCCTGAGACAGAGGCTGCCCCTGGGTTGAAGATAGTGCAGCAACCTCTGGCAGTGCCCTCATTGGGCAATGACATAATGAGGAGAAGTGTCATGTGCATCTCAGTGAAAGTGAATTGTCTACCTCCATCTCCTCAAAGTTTACGAGGAGAGCACTGAATGAAAGTGGTTGAGAATGGAGTCCTAGAGCAAGTCTGGATTGATATGAGTTCTGTTATGCCAGCATTCAAAGACAGACAAAATTCTATAGAATTTAGGCATTGCAGAGTGACTTCAAGAATGGACAATGGCACTGCAGTTATCCACAAACAATGGATCATGCATATCTGTGATGGTCAATAATAAGTTTGGTGCAGAGTTGTTGACTTTTTCCACCTGCGTGATATTTGACATTTACACCAGAGGCAATTTGATCTTGCATGGGGTGAATGCCCCCTGCTAAATAAATGGTAAGTAGTATTACACAGCCTTAAACCTGGACTGAATTTTGAAGTAAACTTTTTCCGTTCTCTCATTCAAGACAAATGCATTCATACCATTGTGAATCAATTGTAGGAGCATGGTAAACTTCCTTAGTAGTCAAAAGTTTTGAGCTAATCCACTGAGTTTTATGATGCACTGAGTCAAAGATTTTAGACAGATATGATCACCCATGATCACACTGGATGATTGATGAGGCTTGAAGGATCAAATATCTTAGTCCTTCTCCTTTTAGTTATGTTCTTAAACTCAATGCGTGCCTTTGAAGGTGGCCTTTTTAGGATGCAACTCCATCAAACACTTTTTCATTATGAAGAAAGCTGACACCATTCTCTATTGGTGACTAGAAAAATATTAACCGTTAAAAGAATATTTGCATCTCAATGGAGTGGGCTTGCGCCTCTACGGTTGACAGGGTGTTTTGTTTTTGCACTGATTGGCACTCACAGAGGTTCAGATGGCACAAAAATGTTTTTTCATTTTTTAAAAGAGGTCTCTGCGAGGTCTGGGTTTCCATTTAGAATTTCTAGCAAATTACAGGTGAAGGAATTCGATTTCAGCATGCTAGGAATTCATACTGCCAGTAAAACTTTGCAACTTAATTCCTGAATGTAAATGGATTCATAAAGTTTATCAACGTTGTGAATCGGATATGGTTATTATAGAGTGGTACTCAGTCATGAACTTCCTCACGGGTCACATAGATCTCCAGATAGCTTGCATCCGATTTGTAGCACATTTACACATTTTTCAGCCCAACTAGCTTGTGGTAGTGTTATACTCCATAAGAGACTCCCTCCTACCCCCTTTCAGCTCAATTTATCAGCATACCTTTATTTTCCTTTTTGTTAGATATGGTTATCCTGCATCAGCGAACTTTGGCCGAGCAGAGGCTGATAGCTAAGTGCTGTACCTATAGGGAGGGCCTCAACCGGGACCTTGGGTTCATGTCACATTACAGATGACCACCATTGCACTATACACACACACACACACAGGCACTCCTATACACACACATACACACGGACACACGTATACATAGACATGCACACAGACACTCACACACCCTTACAGACACACACACTCCTACACTCACACATGCAGCCACTCACAGACTTAGACCATTCTACACTCTCGCACACACATATACACTCTCTCTCACAGACACTCACAGACAGGTAACACAGGGGGCTAACACCTTCAACATATTGTCTAGCTGACACCAATTGGTACAGTTATGCTGAGAATGCAACTTCTTAAAAAAAAGTTTTGTGATTTACACATGAAAGAAGTGATTCTGGATCAGTGGTGCTGGAAGAGCACAGCAGTTCAGGCAGCATCCGAGGAGCTCCTCGGATGCTGCCTGAACTGCTGTGCTCTTCCAGCACCACTGATCCAGAATCTGGTTTCCAGCATCTGCAGTCATTGTTTTTACCTCATGAAAGAAGTGAAACTATCATGGTATTCGAACAGATGAAAGACTCAACAAACAATCGAGGTATTTTTCAATGTATAATTTCAGTTATCACACTGTAAACTTTTGCTATAAATTCTGTGTCTTACAATTGTGTCCTCCACAACCACCTGATGAAGGAGCAGCGCTCCGAAAGCTAGTGCTTCCAATTAAACCTGTTGGACTATAACCTGGTGTTGTGTGATTTTTAACTTTGTATCCCTAAAAAAGATCATGCTGGGCCTCTCACGAGTTCTATGCTTTCACCATTCATTGGGGAAAGAAGAATCCAAATATAATTTACAGAGATTTATTAGCAGCTCTCTAATCTTGCCTGGGGAAACCATTTCTTAGGAGAAGAAAGGAAACTAATTTTTGTCAACCAGTTGTGCGTAATGTAACAAAAAGGTGATTTCGCATCAAAATTGAGGAACATGAACAGTGCTTTGTCAGGTTTTAATTAAAATTACTATTTGTATTCATATCAGAAAAAAGATAAAATTATCTAAAACACAAGTTTAATTTATCATCAGGCACAGTTCACCATGAGTGAGCAGCTAAATTAACAAAACTATAGACCGGAGATGTTGGAAACAGAGGTCTCATAACATTGGTGGTCCCTCCTGCCAAGTTAACATTCTGAAAGCAGCAAATGTCAAATTAAATACTTTCTCTTTCTTAGTGTCAGACTATGCCTTTGCTGTGCATTAGTTAATGTGTCGACATCACAAAGACTCATCAGGATTCAGCATGCGGTATTATCCATCACTGAAATACTCCCAACACCTTTCAAATGTTCAACCATATTGGCTGTACTTTATCCACAGTAGCAGATCATATTGTCTACATGGAATATCTCACTCTTACAAAGCATGTCATGCACATTGATCCCTCCCACTGTATTTAGTACGGGCTTTAACATGTTTTCATACTGTACCTTTGCCATTCACCTGTGGTTCACCTCATATAGCAAGTAAATGAGTTGCAGGAATATAATGTTTGGAACACAAAATCAGCATGTGATAAATTGAGACAGCTCATTCCATTGAATATGTAAGTTTGGAAATAGTTATGCAAGGCTCTTCTTGCTAATTTACTGCTAAAGGCAGGTTCTGGGGTGATGTGGGTAGCCTGAACTGCTCTATCCCAATCAGTAATTGTGAGGATGGGTACCACAGATCAGCTCCCCACCATCCCCCAAGCATATTTTAACATTTTTGATGTAAATAAAAGAAGGCAGAATCTCCAAGATGGAAATTGTGTGATTTTCTTTTCCCCAGCACTGCAGATAGTAGAGCAAAATTGAAGACTGTAAACTCAAAGATCAAACTGATCCTGACATGACATCACATTTCCACAGTAACACTGATATAATCACAAGGAATCACAAAGTATAAAAGTGACACCAGCTCACTTCTGATATTATAGAGGATATATTGAAAATAAATGCAATAATATTTCCTATAAGTTTGCACTCATAAGTATCAACCATGTTGTATACCTCATTGAGAATATTTTGACGTTATAGTGTCCGTACTCAAAGGCTGCTCCAGGTATTTCTTAAGCTAATGGCTGTGGAAAGGTATTAATGCAGCATGGGATGGGTGCTTTAGCTATTGCATTTTATTTTTCATGGGAAGTAAGATTCTCTGTCTGGACGGGCACTTATTAACTATTCCTAATTGCCCTGGAGAAAGTGGAAATGAGCTGCCTCCTTGAATCACTGCTGTCCATGCTGGGTTTGGGAGAGTGGTGTGGAAGGTGGAGGGAGTTGATGTGAGTTTACCAACAGTCCTTGCTAATCAGGAAAATATATATTGGGCACAAACTTACATGCGGGATTGTGGTGTAGGTAGATCACATATCCAGAAAGAAACTTAGCAGCTGGTTAACAGACTCTGAACAAGCCTGTCCCACACAAATAGCATGCTGCAGAGTAGGATTCCCATTTCCCATCTAATAAGGAGGAACTCACATCCTCTAGCAGCACCGACAGTCCACAACTCTATAGCTAGGAAGTGAGTGCTGATGGGATTGACATCACTCCTAGGATGAAAGCCCCAGTTGAACCCTGAACCTCATGAAGAAAAGGGGTGGTTTGGCAAATTTAGGGGGAGGCGGCATTTAAATTCCATTTGGTGAGAAATGAAGCAAGGGTTACACCGTCATCTGAAAGATTCCCCAGTGTACAAAATGCACTTTTGGAAGGTTGCACTTCCACTTCCTTCCTGCACATTAAAAAACAAAAGGGCTGCCCATTCCTTTCCATCTGTTTTACAGTATGACCATGGTGATATTGTAGTTGATTGAGGTTTTAACAACTTCAGTTGACATTTAATTAATAATTCACATATGGTGGGCAGGCTGCCCAATCTTACCCACCTTCTGTGTATGGGAATGACATCGAGGGTTAAAGCTTGTAAAATCTGATTCCTCAGCTTCAGCTTTGTCAATCCTCAAGAATGCATTGGATTTTCAATGTTCAATGCTCAAAGGCTGCCAGAGCTAACCAATGATTATACAATTCATATTCATCTTGCAAAACAGCTTGGTGTAAAGAAATAGCAAGTACATTCCCATTGGTGACACGTAAAGTCATTTACATGAATACTACAGCATGCTGGAGCCTTTGAGGATTATATATCTGTGTAATTTATCGCTAACAAATAATGTGATTTGAATATGGAGAGCTGTTATCTGTATGGTTTAGTGTAGAAGTAGTATTGATTAACCATACAGGGAAAATGCTGATGTCTGCTCTGAAGATAATAACAATTTTCTATAAGGCTTTGAGGGTCAGAAGAAAATGAACATTGTGGAGCGAAGCAAGGATCAAAAGACATTCAGGCACTTTTATGTTTTCCTTTCAAGATTTGTTTATGGTTTTCATTCGAACAACAGCAAACATGTCTTTCAAACCCGTTGGTGACAGGAACACTTTTCGTTACATCATAACATACATGGACAGTGATTGTTTTATAGGCAAGAGGAAGGGTGTTAATTGGGAGGATAGTAGGGGCTGAACAATATTTTGTACAGATTATTCTGGTGTCTTGGCAGCACTGATCCTATCCATTGAAATCAGAAATTGTGCAATTTTTGGAGAACCAATGATGTGCTAAAGTCAGAAGAGACCTGAAATTTGGTGGTCTAGAAAATTCAAACTTTACCTGTCCTGCTCCCTTTAGTGTCTTTTCTGTTGACAGGTTATGTTTGGGTTGTTACCTCTGAAATAAATTACATATTTGACTTTAAAATATTTTCTTACCCGTATATCTGTGCGTGTAGATGGATGATTTCTAAGTTCTTCTTGGAATCAAACCTTCAAAACCTTTGTCCTGATGCCCTGCTCTGGTACTTAGACTAAAATATGGCTTTGACCTTGCATTTCCATCCCAGTTAATGCAACTAACAATTGATCCTAAGCTAAATTTGGTCCAATCTGTTTTATCATTTCACTCGCAGCAAATTGCACCCTGACAACCCAACAGTCAGACAGGCTGTATAGGCCAGAGTGTCTTTTTCTGTTCATTGTGTTAACCCCATGGATATTGTCCAAGTTTTCATGTTCAGTGGTAAAGGAATAATACTTGCTATTCACCTATAGGGATGCTAAATCTGCTCAGTTTAGCGCACAGTTTACATCATGTCCTCCCTGCTTCTGCATCCTCACAGTCCCAGCATGAGTTGTTCTACATGTCGACCTTCTTAATGGGTCACCATCCCACAGCAAGTGAACAGTGAGCAGATTTAAAAAGAAACTTTACTGTTTAGCAGCCCTTTCCCTGTGTCTCTAATATTTTTATCCTTATAGGCAGCACAGGAGCTCAGTTGTTAGCACTGCTGCCTCACAGCACCAGGGACTTGGGCTTGATTCCACTCTTGGGTGACTGTCTGTGTGGAGTTTGCAAACTCCCCCATGTCTGCGTGGGTTTTCTCCAGGTGCTCCAGTTTCCTCCCACAGGTTAGGTGGATTGGCCATGCCAAATTGCACATAGTGCCCAGGGATGAGTATAATAGGTGGGTTAGACATGGGAAATGCATTACAAGGAATAAGTTTGGGGGGAATGGGTCTGGGAGGGATGCTCTTCGGAGAGTTGGCGCAAACTCAATGGTCCAAATGACCTGCTTTTGCACTGTAGGGATTCTATGATTCTCGTAATCATAACTTCGTAAAGAAGAATGATCAATTTTACTTTTCAGTTGTCTTATGAATTTTCTTCCTGGGTGATGCTTGCACCTCAACACTCTAGAGGTTAAGACTTAATTCCTGGAGATTTCAGAACAGCTTTGTTGAGTTAAATAAACCTACCTCACTGACAGTTGCTCTGGAGTGACGGCCAGTTCTCATCCTATACCTGCTTCAGTGCAACATCTTCTACAGGAGGCATATCCTGTGTCACAGTTGAGCAGAGTGTGTAAACAATTAGGTTGAAGAACCCTTACAGAGATGCAGGAGTGAATTTGCATTTTCAGACTGCTTACTGTGGAGTAGGCTGGCTGTGAAGAACCTGGAAGTTACAGCTTTGCATCCTCAGTGGCTTTTTGAATGAGGTACTGCATCGGAATCTGACTTCTAGGTTTCCACATCAATCAGAGACAGTAGGCTTGACGTCAACCCATTAGCGTTTTCTGAGCTGCGTTACTCGGGAACCCATACAAAAGTGCAGTTAGGAACTAGAAGTAGTTGGAGCATTTGAGACAGCAATTAGCTTGTTTGTTTTTAAATGGTGCTGTGCTTCATAACTCACATCGCCATGTTTCCCCACATTGGCATGTTTAAGCCGACTGTGGTGGTAGTCCTGGCTGATCTGGGTTGTGATTTACAACGTCTAGCATCTGAAATACACGGATCAGTGCTCAGCAGGAGGCTGGATGACACAAGAAAAAAATAAACTGCACATTACAGACCAGATAATGGTGCAAATGGGGTTGCTGGACATTAGAGAATAGGTAGTTAATGGGGAGAGTAGCAAGGGACACAGGAAAAAATTAATACACTTTCGAAATTTGGAACTTTACAAGATCGATATATGGATCAGTCAGATAATTGTGTTGATATGCACAAAAATTAAAGTTGCTGGAGAAACTCAGCAGGTCTGACAGCATCTGTGGAGAGAAAACAGAGTTAATGTTTAAGTCCAGTGACCTCACTTCAGAAGGATGATTGTGATGTATGCCCTCAAGTCTGACAAGTTATGCATTTATATTATTAACTGCAGAAATTCTATTCATTTGAATAAATACATTTTAATCTCCTGGAATAGATTTTACCATTTCATCGGCTCCTGGTTTCAGGCAACACTGGAAATCTGAACGAGCAAGTGACTCCCACATTTGCATCCAACAAAATATTCCACTGAATTCTGAGCTCAAATTCTCAATATGCATTCTGTTTATGTTAAACTCTGAGCTTTGAGTTTTGATACACTTTGAGGTATTATATGTTGGTATCAGCAGAAGTATAACCCTTTACAGTACTTTGCAATATTCATAATATTTCCTACACTGGTGGTGACACTTCAAAATTTCTCTTTTAAGTGCTTAATGTCTTGAGGTTGGAAAAGGTGCTGTATAAATGTACATGTATACAACATTTGAATTAGGAGCAGGAATCGCCCACTCAGCACTTCAAACCTCCTCCATCATTTGCTAACACTATGTCTGATCTGATTACTTCATGTTCTTGCTCACGTCCATAACCTTTCACCTACTTTCTTGTCAAGAATCAATCTACCTCTGCCTTAAAAATGTAAAATACACTGCTTCCACTGTCTTAGGAGGAATAGAATTCCAAAGAATTATGACTCTCTGACAGAAAGAGATTTCTCCCTGTCTCAGGCTTAAAAGAGAACCCTTTATTTTTAAACAGTGATGCCACTTCTAGATTCTCCCACAAAAGGAAATGTTATCTCCAAACAAATCACCTTTTGCTCTTTGAAATTTTAGTAGATGTAAGCCTAAACTATCAACCTTTCTTTATTTCATAAATCAGCCATTGTAAGTACTAGTCTAACAAAAAATCTCTAAACTGCTTTGCACAAATTAAATCCCTTCCATAAATAAAGAGATCAATTCTGTATGTGATATTCCAGATGTGGTCTAAGCAATGCCGTGGAGAATCAATCTACATATATTTCTGATCAATTCTCCCCACAATAAAGAATAACATTGTATTACTCCCTAAGTACTTGCTTAATCTGCATGCTAATCTTTTGCAATTCATGCACTAGGACATCTAAATCTTTCTATATCTCAGAGTTCTGCAATATCTTACCAATTGGATAAATGCTTCTTTTTATTCTTCCTACTGAACGGACAATTTCTCATTTTCCCATATTACATTCCATTTGCCAGATCCTTACAGTTACCTCTCTACATCACTTTCTCACCTCCTTCTCCTAGTCTTCATATAATTTGCATGCTATCTTTGTGTTATTAGCAAATTAACAATCATCATACTTTCTTGCCAACTGGGGAAAGACATATTTATTCCTAGTCACTGATTCCTGTTAGTGAGCCAATGCCAATAAATTACACCCTACATGATGAACTTTCAGTTTCAACAAGAAACCTTTGATGTGGCATCTTCTCAAAAGTCTTCTTAAAATCTATGTACAGTAGATCCAACCCCTTATCCACAGCACATGTAAACTTCAAAAAATTCAAAAGTTGGTCAAAGGTGATTTCTCTTTCAATGAACCATCTGGACTCTAATTGAATACCCTGAATTTTTCAAAAAGCCCCGTTATGCCTCCTTTGATAATATCATCTATTATTGGGTGGCATGGTGGTTCAGTGGTTAGCACTGCTACTTCACAGTGCAAAGGACCCAGGTTCAATTCCAGACTGTGTGGAGTTTGCATATTCTCCCTGCGTCTGTGTGGGTTTCCTTTGGGTGCTCCAGTTTCCTCCCACATTCCAAAGGTGTGCAGGTTAGGTGAATTGGCCATGCTAAATTGCCTATAGTGTTCAGGGATATGTAGGTTAGGTGCATTAGTTGGGGTAAATGGGGGGGGGGGAATAGGGTAGGGGAATGGGTCTTTTTGGAGGGTCAATGTTGGGTTGAAGGACCTTTTTCCACACTGTAGGGATTCTATGGTCTGTTATGACAAATGTTAACTGTCCTATGGCTTTCTGAGTCCCTCCCTTTTTGAATAAGAGAGTTACATTCACTGAAAATCTCCCAGAACCTTCCAAAGACTTGGGAGGTTCTACAGAAATTAAAAACACATCAATTCTGCTAGTCACTTCTTTTAAGAACCTAAGATGAAGTCCATCAACACCCAAGAAATAGTTAGCCAGCAACTCCAGCAACTTGCTGAGTACCACCTCCCTGGTGTTTTGGAATTTTGGAGGAATTTTTCCAATTTCCTTCCCCCAATCTATCTCCTGATGTACAGCCAATTCTGCAATGTTGCTTGTAACCTCTGCAGTGAAGGCTAATGCAAGATAACTGTTCAATTTGTCTACTATCTCCTAATTTTCCTTTATGGATTCCCCAGATTCACTTTCTGCAGAGCCAACACCACTTTGTAAAGTCTTCTTTTAACCATGTACAGACATTCTCCAAATCTGTTGATATATTCTAGCTAGTTTCTCTCACACACTAATTTTCCCTTTATATTAGTCTTTCAGACATTCTTATATGTTCTGTTCAATCTTCTGATCTGTGAGCTCCTTTTTTGTATTTATATGCTTTTCCTTTAAGTTTGATATTATCATTAACTTTGTTAGTTAACCACTGGTAATGGTCCTCCCTTTGAATTTTTCTTTCTCTTTGGAATACATCTGCTCTTTCTGTTCTGAAACAACTCCATAAATGTCTGCCACTGCATTTATATTGACACTTAAACTGATTGTCAGATCATTTTACCTAACTTTGCTCTCATGCCCAGATATTTCTCTCATTTAATGATAAATATGAATGTGGGACCCACTCTTCACTCCCTCAAATTGAATTTAGAATTTATCCATATTGAGAGTGCTACTAAGCAATCTTCACAATGAAGAAATTAATTAATCCTGTTTCATTGCAGGTCAAGTACAATCTGCATTCTAGCTATAAAACATACTCTGCCAACATTACAAAATCCTCATTTGGGCTATTTTTACACATCTGATTTTTGCAGTCTATATGTAGCTTCAGGTTCCCTATGATGATTGCTATACTTTTTTTGAGACAACCCCATGATTTCTTCCTTTGTATTCTATGCTACCATGTGCTTTACTGTTCAGGGGCCTATATATCTCATCTTCAACTGACTTCTTGCTTTTATGATTTCTCATCTCTACCCAAACCACTTCAGTTATCACACTCTTATTGTACTAATACCATCATAAAACAACAGACATCTCTCCACCTGATCCTAGCTTACTGACTTTCCTGAACGTATTTTATCCTTCATTATTCTAGTACCCATTTATGTCATCCTGCAGCCATTTCTCTGTAATGTCTATCTCTTCATAATTATTTTTAGTCGCACTATCTACTCATTTGTTTTGTTTCGAATCAGATGACCTACTCCTATGGAATGTGACCACGTCCCGCTACAAAGCACTGAGGCAAATGTCCCTCCTGAACTTTTCATGTCAGTAGACTCAAAAAGAGTCACCAAATCGTCTCTGTGGTACACAGGAATGAATCTGAATCAGATAATTGGAAACCAAAACGGTTAAATTGGTGATGCAAAGTCCTCTGGACGTAAGTTTCAATAATTACGTTTAATAAATGGAAAAGCCTAGGGATTTTTCATTGAGTTCTAAAATTACCATCCTCGATGGTAAAATTAGTTCCAATGTTCAATTACAAAAGAATTGTGACTCAGTTTACCAGTTACAATTCATAAAAATGCGGGATTATGGTTCATGTGAGATTTCACATTTAGGCTATGGCATTAAACTTGTGTGTAAAGCTGATGGCAATTTGAAGATTCATAGATGTTTACAATATAGAAGGTGATTGCTTCGTTGCTCATATCTGGGCTGGTCAACACTTGTCCCATTTTCTGTCTTTTGACCTCGTGCTGGAGGCTATGACAATGCATGTGACTATCTAAATATTGCATTAATCTTATGAGTGTTTCTGACACAACCACTCTTTCAAGCAGTGAGTATCAGATTCTACCATCCTCTGAGTGAAAAAGTATTCTCCTCAATTCTCATCCTTGCCTTCTACTCAAATTACAGGTATCTCCCCGCCCCCTACTATTGACTACCTCTACGACACAAAAAGTACCTTCCAATCCAGATTTTACCTAAGCCAATCAAGCAGTTTTGTTCATATCGGCTACAGTTTTTCAATTGTATCCCGAGTGGAAACAAACACGCTTCCTGTTATTTGACCATACTCTGCTTCACCTCCTGCTCAAATCTCCTATCAATTGTAAAATAACAACCATAGTCGCTTGTGGACACTTGTGAACATACTAATTAGGAGAAGGAGGAGGCCATTTGATCTATGATAAGATCATGGCTGATTTGATTGTTATTTCAACTCTACCTTCCTGCTGACTTGCTGTAGCCCTTGATTGCCTTGTTAATCCATTTATCCAGATTTTAAAATATGCTATGATCTAGCTTCCACTGCTATCTAGGAAGAGAATTCCATTGAACAATGATTAGATTAGATCTAGATTACTTACAGTGTGGAAACAGACCCTTCGGCCCAACAAGTCCACACCGACCCTCCAGAGAGAAACTCACCCATATCCATTCCTCTAATTTACCCCTTCACCTAACACTACGGGCAATTTAGCATGGCCAATTCACCTAACCTGCACATTTTTGGACTGTGGGAAGAAACCGGAGCACCCGGAGGAAACCCACGCAGACACGGGGAGAATGTGCAAACTCCACACAGACAGTTGTCTGAGGCGGGAATCGAACCCGGGTCTGGCGCTGTGAGGCAGCAGTGCTAACCACTGTGCCACCGTGATCTCCAGAGTGAAAATATATCTCCTCATTATCATATTAAAGGGAGGAGAAATAAGAGAGACCCCTTATTTTTAAACTGTGTCCCTCGTTCAAGCCATTCCCACAGGGGAAACATCCTCTCAGCATCCATTTTAGTGCCCCAATGCTGCTCTTCATTTTAGGTTTCACCTATTTAGGATGTTCAGGATGCCTAGCCAAGTAGATGGTCTCTTGCTTGTCAAGTTCCAGAGAGGAAGCTTGGCACTGGCTCCCTGAATGCAAAGTGATCCAATCATTTGGTCAGCTATGCAGATCTAGCCCATGCCAACAAAGAAATAGTTGGCAAAAGTGGTTAATCATGCCAACCTAAAGCAGGGGCAGAAATACTGATGATAATAAATTACCACATGGCACTTACAGAAACCATTTTTTTGTAACAGCTGTCACCATCCTTCACTTTGAAATGAATGAAAACATAAAGTTTAAATGTTTTCTGAGGGATGTTGCATCTACACAACTGGATTTATTGTTGTTTTGTTGGCAGGTGCACTTTAAAGAGATATGATGTGCAATTTACTTGCATTTTGGCATCTAAGTTTTGAGTGGTTTTCTCATTGGAATAGTTTATTCACCCATATTTTAAGGTGCTGAGGGATGCTTTAATGTGACGGGGTATATTCTACTTTGTCCTTTTTTTGAAGAAATATTTGAAATGCATGATGTAGAAAGAAAACATATTGTCTCAAGCTGTATTCTCAGGGTCTAACCTTTACAAAGACATTGGAAGAAATTGTTTCACATTTTAAACACATGGGATGGTCGCACAATATGGTTACACACTAGTTTACTCTTAGATAGCTTGATCAGTTAAATATTTTTGAACTATAGGGAAAAAGCAGGAGTGGAATACTAATTGGATCACTGTTTTGAAGGGATGGCATAGTCCTAATGGGCTGTATGTTCAAATTTCCACAATTAAAGCCCGCTTAAGGGTTTTATCCCACATTATTGATATTCAAACTATCAGGTTTTCTTGCAGGGTCCTAGAGCATACCTCATTGTGAATTAATGTCTGATTGAGGGACTTGGCATCAAGAAAAGGATGGGAGGCAGGGAACCATCCCTTGCCCTTGCTGCCAACCCCACATTGTCTGCTCTCACCCTGGATTCCAATACCTCAATCTGTGCTTTGGGATCATCACCGATTGTTACTGCATTGCCAGCAACTACCAGCATCTCCCACTGGCACTGTTTACGGTGGATAGTTGCCACTCTCTGATTAGCTGCCACTATTGAGGAGCATGATTTCCACACTTGGATCCTTGATACTGGTGACCTTGCTGATCATTAATACTGGAGTGTCAAATCAGACATGATCCTTTAGAATGGTGGAGGGGACCTGAGGGGCTGAATGGCCTACTTCTGTTCCTATTTGTTTTGATCTGGTTACCAATCAATAGAGCAAACCTTCTCCAAAGGTGACTCAGGGTAGTTGCTTTTCAAGCAGATGAGAGATCCCTGATACCTAGATTAAATTCTGGCCCAGTTGTGTGGCTGATGTTGAAGAGAAACATTGTACATCAACTTTAGTTTCTGTTTATGCATAATATTATAATGTGGAGGTGCTGATGTTGAACAGGGTTGGACAAGGTCAAAAAATCACACAATCCCAGGTTATAGTCCATTGGGTTTATTTGAAAACACTCGCTTTTGGAGTGCTGCTCCTTCATCAGGTATTAGTGAGGAAGAAAGACCTTCAACACAAAATTTATAAGGAAAAGATCTAAGAGTCACTTTCTCACTTTCTCCTAAGGGTCATACAACTCATGCGAACGAATTGAACACACCTAAGATGTCTCTGAAATCTTTAATCAGTTAGAATGGAGGTGTTGGTTTTGTTTGATTAATATGCAAATCCCAGAATTTCTTTCAAGTCACTGTCCTGAGGTAACTTAAGGAGAAAGTGAGGACTGCAGATGCTGGAGATCAGAGCTGAAAATGTGTTGCTGGAAAAGCGCAGCAGGTCAGGCAGCATCCAAGGAACAGGAGAATCGACGTTTCGGGCATAAGCCCTTCTTCAGGGTTTATCAATATGAAAGAGGTGGCACCTCTGGTCAGATAATGCATTTTAGGTGTGAGGTCTTGTTTGCAGTCTGTCTGTGTCTTTTCTTCCAAAGTACGAGTTTATAAAATGTCACTTTTTTTTTCTGCTTTTTCCACAAAATAGAATGTATCTGCAAATACAAATCTGAAAATGCAAATTCACCCCACAGATTTATGTGTGTGTATCCATCCATGTGAGAGAAGGATAGAGAGAGAGAGAGAGAGAATGTGTGTGTGTGTGTGTGTAAAAGAGAGAGAGTGAGGAAGCGTGAGAGAGACAGAGAAAGAGTGTGTGTGTGTTTGAGAGAGACTGTGTGAGTGTGAGGACATTCAATGGATCTGAGAGAGTGTGTGTTTTTGACAGAGAGTGTGTGCAAGTGTGAGGGAGTCAATGCATCTGAAAGAGTGTGCATGTGAATATGTATGCATGTGTGTGAATGTGCATGTGAGTGTGTGTCTGTGTGTGTGAGAGAGAGTGTGTGTATGAGACAGGGTCTGTGTGAGTGTGTTTGTGAAAGGGACTGTGTGTGTATGTGTGCGTGAGCGTGAGAGTGTATAGTATGGTGAGGTCATCTGTAGTGCGACATGAACCCAGGATCCCGGTTGAGGCCATCCTCATGGGTACCAAAATTGTCTATCAGCCTCTGCTCGGTGACTCTGCATTGTCGTGTACCCCGAAGTCTGCCTTGGAGAATGTTTACCCAAAGATCCAAGCCAAATATCCTTGACCGCTGAAGTGCTCCCCGACTGAGAGGGAACACCCCTGTCTGGTGATTTTTGCAGAGCGTCATGGCTTCTGCATGGTTTCACCAATGTATCATGCCTCAGGGCATCCTTGCCTGCAGCATATGAGGTAGACAACATTGGTCAAGTCACATGAGTACCTGCTGTGCATGTGGTGGGTGGTGTCCCCGTATGTAATATTAGGATTCATGTCAATGCTCTGACACATCTGGCAGTGGTTGCCATGACAGGGTTGTATGGTGTTGCAGTCAATGTTGTCCTGAAGGCTGGGTAGTTTGCTACGAACAATGGTCTGTTTAAAGTTTAGCGTTTGTTTAAAGGGGAGAAGTGGGAGCATAGGGAAAATTTTATCGAGGTGTTCATTGTCTTTAATAATGTGTTACAGACTGCAAAGAACATGGTGCAGCCTCCGGCTGTCAGGAAATATTGGATGACGAAGAGTACTGTATCAGTCATATCCCGCATCTGTCTCCAGAGGATGTCAATACGGTGTGGCACTTTGGAAATGGCAATTGATGAGTTGGGCATCATATCCCATTCTTATGAATGATTTGGAGATGCCGGTGTTGGACTGGGGTGTACAAAGTTAAAAATCACACAACACCAGATTATAGTCCAACAGGTTTAATTGGAAGCACACTCACTTT
>NC_057711.1:106559972-106580134 GCF_004010195.1 Chiloscyllium plagiosum | reverse complement strand
CTAGTGTGCTTCCAATTAAACCTGTTGGACTATAACCTGGTGTTGTGTGATTTTTAACATTCTTATGAAGACATCCTTCAGCACTTTCAGGTACCTGTCGCCTTCCTCCTCATCTGAACAGGTCCCGTGTAAGTAGAAGGCTTGTCTGTAGGGGATAGCTGTTTTAATATGTTTAGGTTGGGAAGCTAGAGAAGTTCAGCATCGTGAGGTTATCCGTGGGCTTGCAGTAAAGTGAAGTACTGAGGTGTCTATCCTTGATAGAGATGTGTGTGTCCAAGAATGAGACTGTTTCTAAAGAGTAGTCCATAGTAAGTCTGATGTTGGGATGAAACTTGTTGATATCACTAGAAAGTTGTGTGACAAAGCTACTCCTTTAGCAAGGTTATGTTGTCCTTGATTTGGTTTTCAGAGAGATTGTAAAAGGCACAGACTCCAAACAGTCTAAGCTGAAGTGTTTTAAGGCCAATTTGATTAAAACTAATACATACTGCCTTAGGCAAAAGGTTTTCAAATTTAAAAAAAAAAGACTTATCCAATGAAAGGAGTGTGGCAGTTCTCCCAGCTCAGCTTTCTCTGGTTTGGTTTGGTTTTAGAAAGTAGTCAGGCAGTTGTAAAAGCTGCTTGACCTAGAGAATCAGGTCCATGCTGATCCTCCATTCTCTCTGACATCTCTCCTGTAAGACCCTGTGTTTGATTTTACCTTTTGTGCCAAAGCGTGTTTATGGGGATTGTTGCAAGTATTCGGAACAGCATCATTAAGTTGGGATGGTCTGTTGGGTTTTTGGATAGGATAAGTTATTCAGTATTCTGTTCTCCTTGTGTTTCATTCGGTAATCTTGTAAATAAATTCTGTTTTGTTTAAAATTACGTGGTTTGACCAACTGCATCCCTCCTGGAATATCCGTGTTGCATCTGCTTAAAACAACTAACAAAGGTAGGGTCTGGGCTACTTTCTTGAGATGTTTTGAGAGGGTCTTGCCTGCTCCATAACTGTTGCTTCAGTGAATTTTGCCATGAGTCCAAAGGAAGAAAATGTTGTCAATATACCTGGTGTATAGCTTTGGTTGAATGTCCCGTGCAGCAAAGACATTCTGTTTGAATTTAAGCATGAAAGTGTTGGTATATTGGGGTGCAAATCTGGTCCCCATGGCTGTTCCGTGTGTATGGTTGTCAAAGACAAAGACATTGTGGTCGAGGATGAGGCAGATGAGTTGTAGGATGGTACCTGGAGATTGGCAGCTGTTCGGATAGAGTGCTGAGGTTGTTGCAGCGATGCCATCATCATGGGGGATGTTGGTGTAGAGTGCCAAAGTATCCATTGTGACAAGGAATGTTTCCGGTTCGATGGGTCCGTGGGTGCTGGGTTTCTGTAAGACATCTGTAGTGTCATGACACAAGCTGGAGGTTCCCTGTACAATGGGTTTCAAGATGCCAGAAAGATTCTCACACAGGGTCCTATTGCCTGATACGATGGGATGTCCAAGTGTGTCGGATTTGTGTTCCTCCGGAAAGCTGTGCAAGTCCCCTATGTGAGAAGTACACAGGATGAGCGTGTGTAGGGTACTTTGAAGGACTGGATCAAAAGTCTTGATCAGTCTGTTGAATTCACAGATGTGTTCTTTGATTGGATCAGCAGCTAGTTGCCTGTAGTGCACCCGATTGTTCAGTTGTCGGCATGCTTCTTTGCTGTAATCCATTCTATTCTGTGTGACATTGGCTCCTCCTTTGTCTGCTTGTTTGATGACAATGTTGCAATTGGTCTTGAGAGAATGGGTGTTGTTGCATTATCCTAGGGTGACATTTTACATTATCTTGTGAATGTGGCTGATGAATTTAGCATTCACACATTTATTGACGATTTGAGCATACATGCCAAACCAAGGCAGCGACGCTCAGGGAGTGTCCAAATCAACTTCTTTGGTCACTTCACCACGGATATCTCTGTCGACTGTTCCAGTTCATGGGTTGTCCCATTGGGCTTGATGCTTGGAAGAATTCCTGGAGCCTCAGTTGTCTGATGAATTCATCTGTGTCTTCCATCAGACCAATAGGGTCCATTTTGATGGTGGGACAGAAATTGAGCCCCATGTTGATGACTTCTATCTCATCTGGTTGAAGGGTATGGTCTGATAAGTTGACGATCAATTTGCCTGTGGCGGTGCCATTTTCGACTGTAGTGCCAGGGGAGGCTTGGTTACTGCTGGTGGTGATGCAAGCTTCTCTAGTTTCTTGTTCCTGGTGTGCGTGTAGGTGGTGTAGTTCCACTGCCTTGTTTGCTTGGTAGCGTCTCATAACTGTACAGCTGAATCTTGAGGGCAAGTTGAGAGAATGTACACTATCTGGATTTCAAGGTTATGGTGCCTGCTGTAGAGTTGGTGTACGAGATAAATGAGGAGTTTTCAAGAGATGTAATGGCAAAGTCCCTCAATGAATCTGTATTGTAGATCGACTTGAGTGGGTTCATGATCTGTAGTCCTTTTGGGATTTTTCTGCTTTCTTGCATTTCTTATGAGGGAGTCCTTCAACGCCTTTAGGTGTCCTCTCTCATTCCACACACACACACACTCTCTCTTAGATGCATATACCCCCTCTCCAACACATATGTAAGAGTACACAACAACACAAATTCACCGAGCAGAGGCTGATGGCCAAGTTCGGTACCCATGAGGACGGCCTCAACTGAGAGCTTGGGTTCATGTCATTTTGTAGGTGACCCCACTACACTACACACTCACTCACACACACACTCTCTCACAAATACACTCACACAGATCCTTTCTTATACAGGCACACACTCTCTTTTTCTCACACGCACACAAGGACATGGACACACACACACAATCTCATAAACACACATAAACTCTCTCAGATGCATAGACTCCCTACATTCGCATACATTTTCCCTCAAACACACACACACATATATAAACCTGTGGGGTGATTTTGCTTTTGCAGATTTGTATTTGCAGACATTCTATTTTGTTCAAAAAGTACACAAATTGCAGACAGTCAATCAATGTGGCATTTTATAAATTTATAAATTATAAATTACTACTTTGGAAAAACAACACATTCAGTCTCCAAACAAGACCTCTTGCCTCAAATACATTGTCGGACCGGAGGTGATGCCTCCTTAATATTAATGATGCGGAGGTGCTGGTATTGAATTTTGGGATGGACAAAGTTAAATATCACATAACACCAGCTTATAGTCCAACAGGTTTATTTGAAAGTACAAGCTGTCGGAGCGCTGCTCCTTTATCAGGAAACTAGTGGGGCAGGATCAAAGTGTCATAAAGCTGATGTGATATATTGAACAAACTTAGATTGCTGTTAAGAATGATGATGCAGGTTTCAATTGATTAATATGTAAATCCCAAACTTCTTTCAAGTCACAGATCCAAGATAACTTAAGGTTGTATAAGACAATGCATTAAAGGTGTGAGGTTAGAGTCTGTCTGTATTCCAACTTTGAATCAGACTGGTTCTATTTCCAAAGTAGGAATTTATAAAATATCACATGTACTGATTGCCTGTAGATTGTGTACTTTTTGAACAAAATGGAATGTATTTTCAAACACAATCTGTAAATGCAAATTCATCTCATAGACTTATAAATGTGAGTGTGCTTGTATGTGTGAGTGTGAGAGTGCATCATCTGTTGGGGTCATCTCGAGTGTGACATGAACCCAAGATCCCAGTTAAGGCTATCAGCCTCTGCTCGGCAACCCATGCGAGATTTGCAACAGTGAAGAGTTGCCAAGCAGAGGCCAATAGGCAAGTTCAGTACCCATGAGGATAGCCTCAACTGGGATCTTGGTTTCATATCACATTACAGGTGACCCCACCACACTATACACTCTAACACACACACAAGCACACATACATACACACTCTTACACACAATCATACTCACACACTCTCTCCCACATATATACATTCTCTCACACACACTCACACAAACACCACACAGGTACACACATATATAAGTCTATGGGGTGAATTTATTTTATACTTATCAAACCTTAAATTATCTTGGAACTGTGACTTGAAAGAAGTTCTGGGATTTACATATTAATGAATCGAAACCAGCACCCCCATTCTCAGTGATTAAAGACTTAACATCAATCTAGGTTTGTTCAATACATCAGTTGCATGTCACTTTAATTTTTACTATAAATTCTGTGCTCTATAATCCTGCCCCACTAGCTATGAAGGAGCAGCACTCTGAAAGCTTGTACTTTCAAATAAACCTGTTGGACTATAACCTGGTGTTGTGTGATTTTTAACTTTATATTAATAGCACCTTACATTATCTCAGGGCAGCGATTTGAAAGAAATTCTGGGATTTGCATATTAATCAATCAAAACCTGCATCTCCATTCTAACTGATTAAAGATTTAACAGCCATCTTAGGTGTGTTCAATTCATTCGCATCACTTGTATGACCCATTGACCTTTTCCTTGTAAATTCTGTATCTAAGATCTTCCAACCTCCCTAACACCTGATGAAGGAGCAGTGCACTGAAAGTTAGTGTTTTTAAATAAACCCATTGGATTATAACCTGGTGCCGTGTGATTTTTAATATTATTATAAAATTGAATTCATCCAAAACGCTGCTACCCATATTATAACTTGCACTGTGTCCCATTTATGAATCAGTCTTTTTTTGCTGACCTATTTTGGCTCACAAAACAGCAACATCTTAATTTTTATCATTGTTTTTAAATCCTTTAATTAATAACCTGCCATTGCCTTGTGTTTTCAATGTTGACCTCTTGAGGCTTCCAGAATTTGACTGTTGCACCATAGGACGCCATGCTTGTCTCGTTCCAAAGTTTTGGAATTCCCTCACCTCTCTCTTCTCTTCAATATGGTTTAAAACATAACCTCTCAGCCAAGATTTTGGTCACCTGTCCTCAAAAACCTCAGTAGCGACTTTTATTTTCTAACATTCTAGTGAAAAATTAAACTATGTTGAAGGCGCTGTCTAATTTTGAGTTTATATTGCTGTGACTTTTTCTAAATTATTTGATTCTGAACAAGAACAAAACAAAAGAAGCAAAAAACTGGACCATTATGCCAGCTTAGAGCAATGTTATTTTAGTAAAACCAGTGCTGTGAAAGAAATATTTACCAGAGGATCAAGAATTGTTGTCAAAATATTTGTAGAGGAAATAAAGCTGAAAATAGCTTTGATCTTTTCCCAGTTCAATCACTTTGATTGTCGCTACTAAACCCTTTGCTAACCCAATGAATCAGTCAGTTTATTTGATATTGCAAGTCAGAGTGAATGATTTTGATCTTTACCTTGTTATATTTTGGAAGGAATTATAATTTATATTATTTTTTCACAGAGCATTATATTTTATAATCCATCCTGTTGAAGAAAACACCAGGGGATTTGTAAGCAGAATATTGAGGTTTCTATGTCTGGAATCAATACACAGACTTTGGGTAATCACCTAGTTTATGGATTTTAGTTTATATAAAAGACCAGGAAAGTCACTGGCAAGTTTTTCATACATTCTTTTCCTTTTCAAGACAAGGTTAGAGAGGATATTTTTCCTAATTCTTGTGTGTTCTTATTTGACATGCCAGCTGGTTCAGAAAGCTTAAGGGCCTTGACACTGGGATTCTGTTTAATGGTGTGGGATGCACTATTGTTCCTCAGGTGAGTTTAAGACAAGAAGTGAACGTCTCAGTTGGAGGATAATCAGGGGCCTGAGGGAGTGGATGGGAGGCCCAGTCTTATATTACAAATGGAGACCTATGCACAAACATCTTGTGGCAGGTGACAAGCACAAAAGCTTGCAGACTTCTGAAAATACAGACCTGCTAACTTGGGTTGAAATATTTTCACTTTTGCTTTCTTAAAATCTGAATCCTGTTCTTTCTTAGAGTCCACTTATGCTGTTGTGGGGATGTCTCATCTCCCCAGGCCATACTACGAACCATACATGGATCTCACTTAAGTCAGAGATGTAGGAAGACCCAACGGGAGGAACTAGGTTGAAGGTGCTGAACTGATTGAAGCAAGGACAAATTGATGTAACCATGAAGATTTGGATTTTAGAACTAAGGAAGAAAACACAATTATCCAAGTTCACAGGCCTCTGTCCATCTTGTCAATTTCCCGGAATAGCATAGAAATACACCAATGGAATTTGACATTCATCTTAATCCCATTTCTGAGGTTCTGGATATGAAAGTAGTTTATTTGTCCATTTGTGAACTGTCTGACATTTGAAAAGGTTAACTTGTCAATTGACTAATTAACTGTTGAGGCACAAGCAGAGGTTGGTCAAAGGTTTTGTAGACTTGAAAAAAAATGGTCTTGTGCAAGATTTTGATTAGACTTTATCTAAAATATTAAGGGCAATTTTAACTTGTCAGGTGAAAAATGCATAGGATTTAGTTGGAAGACTGTGTAGAATATATTTTATTGAGGTGTTGGGGATCTTGCCTGATGGCCAAAGATCAAGGGAGTGATAGACCTGTGCTAGCTCTTCTAGAGAAAGCCTGCTGAACCAAATCAGACAGACGTAACACAAGCAATGGGTTGGAGTCAAGACAAGAGGAGCTCAGGTCCTGCCTAACAATTCTTGCACTCTGCAGCATCATGTGGGAGGGTGGTGTCAGAGGAGTTCTGTGGCCCAAGGGTAACACAATGAGTCAGGACAAAGATAAACATATCTAGGTGGGAAGGGGTGAAGTTTCTCAGGACAAGGGGTGGAGGGGGAATAGTGGAGGGGCTTGAAAACAAAGTAAAGTACGTGTGGCTCCCATTGGCTATAGGCCTATTGAGTCCCTAAGAGTTTGATCTGCCCTACATGTTAGGTGGTGACAGGCCCTCATCCCATCACCACCAGAATTCACCCGGCTGCAAGAGAGCCTGTCTCCACCTAACAGGTAGGGCAGATCAAACTCTCTCGGCTGCTTACCATCTCAGTGGAGGGCAGAGTCAGTTCTCACAATCATAGACAATCACTGGCTGATTTAGGGAGTGTAACTTAACAGCTTTAAATGGCAGTAGGACAAGAAAGTTGAGCACAAGTCTTCCTGCTCTGAAGTTAATTCTATTGGAGGTGAGATGATTTGAGTACCCCACATGTTAGCCAACTTTTAAAATGTATTTATTCATTTACAGGATGAGGATGTCGCTGGGCAGGCCAGCATTTATTTCTCATCCCTAATTGCCCAGAAAAACAATAAGAGTTAACCACATTTCTCTGGATCTGGAGTTGCATGTAGGTCAGACCAGGAATTTAGATCACAGTTTTGTTTCCTAAAGACCATTAAGTGAACAAGATGGATTTTTCCTGACAATCGATTCATGGTAATCATTAGACTCTTAGTTCCAGATTTTTTTAAAAATGAACTCAAATTCTATCTTGCCAGGATTCATACCAAGGTTCTGAGAACATTATCCAGGCCTCTGAATGAACATTTTAGTGAGAATACCACAAGGCTTTTGCCTCCCCTAAATTTAATGTCCTTCCTGCCTCCAAGCTCTTCATCTCCAGGAAAAGGAAATTCTAATCATTGATTTGATATCAGACTCAGTGTTACTCATTAAATGTAATAGGGAGGTAGGATGTAAAATCAGCATTGTCCCCAATTCCATCAGTTTCCAAATTAGTGGAATAGGTTAAAATTTCCCTAATCTTTAAAGCATCATGTCCTCAGTCCCTATGTGATGAGTTAAAATAACTGCATTGTTCTCAGTTTTGTTTCCCTTGTATGGTGAGTGATAGTTAGGTTCTGGAAAGGCTGAAAGGGTCACTATTTCTAGGGGTTATATCCTGATCAAATATAAGTTTCACAGTAGGGATTGAAAACAGTTTCTCCCATAAATGAGGCTAAATAGACTGTTTCAGTTGGGTCTATAATGAGGACCAAAAAATAAGAGTTTTTCAGTCCTTCAGCAAATACCTGCCCAACGTTGATAAGGCACCAAAGGAAATGCTAGAATATATGGATAAAATGTTGTGAATCCAATTTATTCATGAATGGTGCTGTTATAAGTAAATATACGTGCTTAGAATGTAAGACCACTTACTATTGGAATGGAAGAGATACACTTGCAAGCATTGGTTAAATCTCTCTATATTTCCATTCCTTGTTTGGGATTGTACCCTGTGCAGCTGTCTGACACTATTGTGCCTGAATTTCTAGGTCATTATATTTTACATAGCTGCATGAAGGATTTATAAAAGGTTCTGAAAGACAGAATATTAATATATTCAGCTATACGTAGAACTGAAAGAACATCAAAATTAAAGAAGGAATTAACCTGATTCATGAACTTGAAGTTATATAATGTAGGTCAGGTAAGTGTCAATTTTTATATTATTCAATGCTTGTAAGTCCATTTTGTAAAGAGTTTGCTTAATCACTGGAGGAAATGTTAATAACAAAGCAGAAATGCTGGAACTACTCAGGACACCTGGCAGCACCTCATTTTTCATTGGTACATAGGGTGTGAACATCACGGGATAGATAGCCCATGGTGAAGGGGCAATGGCCAGTCTTTCTGATCATTGCAGTCTTTGGACTATAGAGATACACACAGTGCTATTAGGGAGGAAAATCCAGGATTTGACCTAGCAATTAGGAAGGAATGGTCATATAATTCCAAGTCAGATTGAAGCAGAGCATGTTGATGGTGCTGTTCCCAAGTATCTGCTGCTCTGGTCCTTTTAGGTGCTAATGGTGTCGAAGCTAATGTTGAAGGAGCCATGGCAAATTAGGGGAAGAGAGAATAACAAAGGGAGATATTTAAGGGTGTCTCACCTCTTGTCTGGAGACCCAATTGGATCCCTGTTTTATCTATTTAAGGAAAACCCACCTAACCAAATTAAGTAGCATCCAGATGGCTAGATTGAACAGTATCAAACATCCCAGGGTGGAATTCTGGCCTGGTAATTCTGCCAATCAGTCAAAGGTTGATGGGTCTATCTAGCAGTGGAGGCGGATATTGTTCTGAGCCTTAGGCTTGTTGCTACATCCCAAGTGAGTGATGGTAAAAGTGGGATCATAACAGTGTGGCACGTTGACTCACAGCACCAGGGAATTGAAACTCAATTCTACCATCCGGCAAATGTCTGTGTGGAGTTTGCACATTCTCCCCATGTCTGTGTGGGTTTTCTCCGAGTGCTCCTCTTTCCTCCCACAGTCCAAAGATGTGCAGTTTAGTTGGCTTGGCCATGCAAAATTGCCTGTGGTGTCCAGGCTCCGTGGTTTAGCCATGGGAAACGCAGGACTACAGGGATAGAGGAGGAGGGTGGGTCGGGATGGGATACTATTTGGAGGATTGGTGCGGATTCAATGGGCCAAATGGCCTACTTCCACACTGTGGTGATTCTATGATCTATACATTATGAGGAGGAGAAGTGAACTGAACTGGGGTAGAACAGAAGATGGTGGAGTCTCCACTCAGCAACCTTCATCTACTCAAATGCCTTCTGCAAGCAAACTCCCATGGGGAAGAGCCTTTAATTCCCCCCAGATTAATATGACAGGTCTGTGCCCTTTCAAGAGAACTGGAAAACTTAGAAATATCATAGGATTTGAGCAAATGGAAAGAAAGAGTGTAAGAAGATGAAGAAAGGGGATGATCTGTGATAGGGTAGAAGGCAAGAGAAAATAAATGAAAGTGAATGACATGATCCTGAACAGATGTCATCTGAGGAGATGGTGATGATATCACTATAAATAGTAATCCAGAGCCCCAGTTAATGTTCTGCATACATGGCAGCTGAAGACCATGTAACCGCTGTTGATTGTCATTAAAAAAAAATCGATTTAGTAGTAGATACTCTATGGTAGTCATTTTCTACCACTAATCACTCGATACATTGAAGGTAAGTCAAAATACCAGTGAACTACCTTAAACAACCATTACTCAGTACTAGATACTCTTTGAATTAGAAATACTACAACATACCAGGAATGTTAATCTTGGAAATTATCATATCGTTGCATCAGAATGGATCTGACCTCCACCACAAGTAGAAGAAATCCAGATGACACAGAAGATAAGAAAATATCTTAAACAGGTGGTTTACCAGTTTAAGAGACTTGCCACTTTAAGAAGATCCAGACAGTCAGTCAGCAGTTGAAATGTGAGTGGTTGCAGAGCTCTGAGATGCAAAGAGATCTGGCTATTCTTGTACATGAATTATAAACAGGTAAATATGCAAGCAAATTGGCAAAGAATTAGAATGTTAACATTTATTGTGCCATGAATTGAATACAAACTTAAGGAGGATATGCTTCAGTTTTACAGAACACTGGTGAGACCACATTTTGAGTAATGTGCATAATGTTCATCAACTTATTTTAGAAAGGATGTAATTACATTGGCGATTTAGTAGACTAATATGTGAAATGGGAGTAGAACTGGTTGTATTATATGGAAAAGCTGGACAGTCTAGTCTTATAAGGTAAAAACAATGACTGCAGATGCTGGAAACCAGATTCTGGATCAGTGATGCTGGAAGAGCACAGCAATTCAGGCAGCATCCGAAGACAGGCAAAATCGACGTTTCGGGCAAAAGCCCAGGGCTTTTGCCCGAAACGTCGATTTTGCCTGTCTTCGGATGCTGCCTGAATTGCTGTGCTCTTCCAGCACCACTGATCCAGTCTAGTCTTATGTCCATTGAAGTTTTGAACATTAAGAGTGTGACTTGATTGAAACATATAAGGTTCTAAGGGGTCATGACATGGTAGATGTGGAAAGGATTTTTTTCTTAAAAAAAATTGAACTGAGGGCCACTCTTTAATAATCAGGGGTCAGCCATCTCAAACAATTATGAGATTTTTGGTTTTTTTCAAAGGGTCATGGACTTTTGGACCTCTCATCCAAAAATGATGGTGGAAGCAGAATCCTAGGAGATGGATTCATATTAAACAAGAGGGGAAACGAATATCAAGGTTGGTGGGAATGTATATTTGAGGTTACAATCACCTCAGCTATGTTTGTATTGAATGGTAAAGCTGTCTCGAAGGGCTGAATGGGCAAATACTGCTCCTGATTTATATGGACACACATTGATTACCAATAAAGGGACACCAAAGATAGGTAACTGCACCTCCTTTACAATAACACTTAACACTGGAGTGCCCCCAAGGACGCATCCTCCACCCCCTACTGTATCGTCTGCACGCCTACAACTGTGTGACTAAATTCCAAACAAATGCCATCTACAAGTTCACTGCTGACACCATCATAGTGGGACAGATATCTAACAATGGCGAGTTAAATACAGAAGGAGGATAGAGGGCTTGGTGACATGGTGCAGTGAGAACAACCCTCTCGTTCAACATCAGCAAAACTAAAGAACAGATGATTGACTTCAGAAAGGGAGGAGGAAAACACCCCCCCATCTACATCAAGGGAACTGAGGTTGAGAGGCTGAAGAGTGTCAAGTTACTTGGCGTGATGATAACCAACAACCTGTGCTGAACTTCCCATGTAGATGTGATGGTCGAGAAGGCACAATAATGCCTCTTCTTCCTTGGGTGGCTCAAGAAATTTGGCATAGGGACCTTTGCCAGCTCCTACAGATGCACCATTGAAAGCATACTGTCCGGGCGCTTAATGGCCTGGTATGGTGACTAGTTTACCCTGGACTGTAAAAAATTGCAAAAGGTTGTGTGTACAGCTCATACCATCATGGTAACCAACCTTCCATCCATGGACTCCATTTACATGACTCATTGCCGCTGAAAGGCTGCCAACATTATCAAAGAACCATCGCATCCTTGTAATGATATCCTACAACCTCTTCCATAAGGAGGAACATACAGAAGCCTGCAGGTTCAGGAACAGCTTCTTCCTGGCCATCATTAGACTGATGAGTTGACTCTGTAGCCTCAAATATTGCTGATCTTGCTATAGCTGATCTCACCTAGCACACGCACTGTGAAATATAAACTGTATGCCTCTGTCTAAGTTTTTTTGATCTATACATCCCTCAAGAAACTTGACACCATCCAGGACAAAGCAGCCCACTTGATTGTTACAACATCCACGAGCATCCATTCCCTCCACCACCAATGCCCAGGAGCAGAGTGTGTACTATCTACAAGGTACACTGCAGAAATTCACCAAAGATCCTCAGACAGCACTTTCCAAATCCATGACCAATTCCACCTAGAAGGACAAGGGCAATAGATATATGGGAACACCAACACTTCAAAGTTCCCTCCAAGCCACTCAACATCCTGACTTGGAAATATATCGGTGTTCCTTCACTGTCAGTGGGTCAAAATCCTGGAATTCCCTCTCTAATGGTCAGCTCGCGGCAGGTGGACTGCAGCAGTTCAACAAGGCAGCTCACCACCACCTTGTCAAGGGTAATTAGGGACAGACAATAAAATGCTGGCACAACCAGCGATGCCCACATCCCACAAATGAATAAAGAAAGAAAACTGTAAATTACTCCAGATCTGCCAGAAATACATTTAAAACTTTATTGAAGAATTCAATACATTACTGTAAAAATACAGAGTTAAAAAGAGGGGAAAGTGACGAAAATACTTAAGATTGCAGTGATGCAGAGTTCA
This sequence comes from Chiloscyllium plagiosum, assembly GCF_004010195.1. Classification (NCBI taxonomy): domain Eukaryota; kingdom Metazoa; phylum Chordata; class Chondrichthyes; order Orectolobiformes; family Hemiscylliidae; genus Chiloscyllium; species Chiloscyllium plagiosum. The sequence continues at coordinate 106,567,560 of NC_057711.1, read as the reverse complement.
GCAAGCTGTACATGCATTCAATTTAAAACAGCATTCATAAATACAACCTTAAATGACATCAGATTTTAAGCTATAGCGAAATGACCAACAGACATAAAATACCTTTACATTGGTTGGCATTGCTGCCTCACAGCACCAGGGTCCCAGATTCGATGCCAGCCTCAGGGGACTGTCTGTGTGGAGTTTGCACATTCTCCCCATGTCTGCGTGGGTTTCCTCTGGATGCTCTGGTTTCCTCTCACAGTCCAAAGGTGTGAGTTGACCATGCTAAATTGCCCATAGTGTTAGGTACATTAGTCAGAGGGAAATGGGACTGGGTGGGTTACTCTTTGGAGGGTCGGTGTGGACTAGTTGGGCTGAAGGGCCTGTTTCCACACTGTAGGGAATCTAATCTAAATAAGATCAATCAATGCTTTCAACAGAAATGGAAAAATATATACATCCCAGCAGATTTAGAGAGGACCCTTCAGAACATAAAATTGGATTCTTGGAGGCACAAGTTCTTAAAATTCAGCATTGCCTCAAAATTATCATTAAAACTGAAGCTCTTATATGCTGTGGGTGCAAATGCAGTTGATGCCATTAATAGATATAATAGTGTACAGATACCTTTGAAGGTGTCATGAAAGCTTTAGGTCATTTGTTTCAATTTAAGAACAAATAAAATTCTTGAATGAGCAAGATTTGTCAGGAGAGTTGGACATCTAGGAGAATTTGTAGACAATTTTGTTCATGACCTCTAAACATTAATGGAAATATGATTATGGACCTTTGAAATTAGAACTCGTAAGAGACAAAATTGCGATTGGAATATTTGGTTTAACTGTCAGAATATTTACAGTCTAAGGTAGATTTCAGTATGGGGTAAATTATTCAAATTGGAAGTGGAAAATTAAAAGACTCTATTACTTCTGTGACTGAAAGAATGCACTGATAATCAAGGCCCACTCCAGCACCCATATTAGTATAAGTGTTCTGAAAATAAAAAAAATACTGGTGATCACAGTGTTCCTTGAAGAGACACAGCAGTCGGTTGAACACAATGTAGGAGTGAAATACCGCAGATGCCATGTCTCTTTGAGGAATGCCAACCCTGAAGAAGTTTTGCTCTTCCATCTAATAGGAATTCCAGTTGTTTACAGTGCAAGTGCTGCCCCCTCCACACTTCACTTCAGCTGTGATGAAGATTCATCTGGACTCGAAACATTAGCTTGCTTTCTCTCCATGAATGCTGCCTGACCCACTGTGATTTCCAACATTTTTTGTTTTCAGTACAAATTCCAGCATCTGCATTAATTTGCTCCTGTTAGTATAAGTGTGTTGATTCAAGCATGAAAAAGCCAATTACTTCACTTTTGTAACACTACCCAAATGAAAGAGACTTGAACCAGGCTCCTTTAATTTATTCAAAATAATTGACATAAACATAATTCTTGTTCTTAAAACAAGTGGCAAACACTAGTTAACGTCTGAGCACTAATTCAAAATTAAAATGATGTACTCTTAAAATCAAACACAAATACAAATTTAGGGTGGCATGGTGGCTCAGTGGTTAGCACTGCTGCCTCACAGTACCAGGGACCCAGGTTTGATTCCGGCGTTGGGCAACTGCCTGTGTGGAGTTTGCACATTCTCCCTGTGTCTGTATGGGTTTCCTCAGGGTGCTCAGGTTTCCTCCCACAATCCAAAGATGTGCAGGTCAAGTGAATTGGCCATGCTAAATTGTCCATAGTGTTAGGTGCATTAGTCAGAGGGAAATGTGTCTGGGTGGGTTACTCTTCAGAGAGTCGGTTTGGACTTGTTGGGCCGAAGGGCCTGTTTCCACTCTGTAGGGAATCTCATCTAATATAATCTACAAATACTCAATCCAAAAAGACAACAGTCTATAATACTTCAAAGAAAGCAAAAGACAAAAGCGGAAAATAAATGCTTGGCTAAGAATCTGAAAACCAAAGTTAGAATGAATTCTCAGGGCCCACTTGGTTTCCCATTGATGAAACTTAATTAGTGACAGCCAGGTGGATGAACTTCAGTTCCACTTGCAATTAAGCTGGATCACAGACTTTGAAAAAATGGAAGTGTCAGAGTGGAGGAGATGGAGATTTTCTCCTTGTTTGCTTTTGATCTCTGCATTCCTTTCATCCTTCTGTGTCCATTTTAATGCATTCACTGGATGTCAGTTATTTTGGCAAATACAGTATTTATTGCCCATACCGAAATATCATTTAGAAGGGATTGTGAGTCAAGTAGGCCATTTCAGATATAGTAAATCTGGGGTGATATCTAGGGAAAACCAAGTGTGCTTTTCCTGATCTAAAATGCATTAGTGAACCAGATGGATTCTAACAGCAAGTCTGTAGTTCCTTGATCACTATTTCTGGCAGCATTCTTCTCTTGGCCTACATATTTTCCTTCATTGCCTTCCAACACTTTGAAGCTTGCCTATCCCACCTCAGCAGTAGCAGTGGTTCCTTCCTGGGGGTCAGCATGGCGGTCCCAGGAGATGGCAGCAGCAGCAATGGAAGCCAGACTGGCTGCTTCGGCGTAGTGGGTTCTGCGCCAAGTTTGAGCCCAGTTCAGGACCCGGCAGCTTCAGTGGGTGGCTGCAATGCCAAGATTGCCCCATCTTGGACTCACGGAGGCAAGGTGGCACTGAAGAATAGTGACATGGATCAGCGGAGGTGGCACGTCTCCAAGATATGGTAGGTCCCAGGTAACTGATGGCAGAGGCAGTGGTGTTCCAGCCTGCAGCAGTGTATGGGGATTTGGGGCACTTGACTGTTTGCAGACTGAGGAATGGACTTTGTAGCTTTGTTTTTCAGGCGTTGATGGCACATGGTGGAGGTGGATGAGTGATCTGGGTACTTCCTTTCCTTCTGACTGTTTCTTTTATTTCTGCTTCTGTTTTTAATCCCAGTTTTGGTATACTAAGATGGCACCAGAGAATGGTGACTTTGTACACTTTTCACTGTGTTCCTGTACTTGAGTACACGTAACAATAGCATCTAAATCAAAATCTAAATCCTTATGATGCGCTTGACTGAATGCACTCACATGACAAATAAAGTGAACCAGGTCCTCAGTGAGAATCTGATCTGGCTTCTATGTCAATGGATTTTACAAATTGCTGTTCCTCCTGTGGTACTTATCACCCAGGAATGTAAGTTCATTCACTTCAACCTTTGATGCACTGATGAATTGGATAAATTAATTTCTCAGAAGATATAAAAGATAAAGTTAAGTCACCTTATTAGTATGCTTGCAGCCGAGGTATTTGTGGTGATAGCTTTTGCTTTCAACAGTGATCTTGGCAATTACATTAACTGCCACCCTGAATATACTCACTTAAAAGTTAAATTTCTAAGACTAAATTTTTAACCAAAAAGTTATGTATCAACTTGTACACAAGTTATAATTTGGAGGAATCTAAATCCATCCTTTGCCATGATCTCACAAACAGAGAGTTGTCAGCTTGGAGACTGTTCCTGTGAACATACCTGCAAAGAGTACAAAACAGAGCCAAGGAGTTTTTTTTTTGATTAGATTACATTCCCTACAGTATGGAAACAGACTCTTCGGCCTAACAAGTTCACACCGACCTTCCAAAGAGCAACCCACCCAGAACCATTCCCCTACATTTACCCCTGACTATTGCACTTAACACTACGGACAATTTAGCATGGCCAATTCACCTAAGCTGCCCATCTTTGGACTGTGGGATGAAACCAGAGCACCCAGAGGAAACCCACGCAGACACGGGGAGAATATGCAAACTCCACACAGACAGTTGCCCAGGCCGGAATTGAACCCGGGTCCCTGACGGTATGAGGCTGCAGTGCTAACCACTGAGCCACCGTACTGCCCTTTTATTGCATATAAATTCCCTCTTGACATTGTGTCACCCTATCGGTGAACGGGATTGGCGAGAATATTGGGGAAGTGTTAGCCCTGAAGTCACGTGCTGATGGATGCAAACATATGTTTATCAGAAGATTTGCACAGGGAGATTTGAACTTCAAAAATGAGTGGCTGGTATGTATAGAGAGTTTTGAAGGAGTTTGTTTTGACAAAAATTGGGGGTTGCCATATGCATGAGATACACAGTGTGAAAAATCAATAACATTTTGGGCAAAGTTCAGGGTTGACTTTTATATGAGGTTGCCTATTACTCAAATATATACAAGGTTACTTTGCTGGTGGTAAATGCCCTTCACAGTGTGTTTAACTTCGTAAATGAAAAATAATTAGCGACTTACGGGGTATATTACTTCAAACGGATAATTGAAAGCTTTACACTGGATGTTAAGGAAGAGTTCACCATTAGAAATTAGGAATATACTTTAGTATATGGAGATGATATTTAGCTTGAAGTATGCTGCAGGATTAGATTGATGCTGTAAACTTAGTTTTGTAGAAATAGGTATCAAATGAGTATTTTGATATTTAAATTTATCCCAGATGCAAGGACACCAATTACCTGCTATGACCAGATAATATTGCTGCAAAAATAACTGGATAAATGTTGTAATAAATAGCCATATTATAGAGTTGCATCTGGACTATCATTGAACATTGCTTGGCAAACCTGTTTGTTAAAATGTGTTAACAAGTAGGTGGAAGTAAAGCAGAAGGTGTTCTTGTATGCATGTGCCAAAATTTCACCCGGGAATCATTAGTTGGTTCCCTGAACATCCTATTTTTCCATTTCCGCCAGGGCAGGAATGGGGTTGGATAGTCAGGTAACCTCTTTGTAGAGGTTATGTGTGCCTTTAGATTTAGCCCTGGACAGCCTTGGGAGAGGAGAAAGTGAGGTCTGTAGATGCTGGAGATCAGAGCTGAAAATGTGTTGCTGGAAAAGCGCAGCAGGTCAGGCAGCATCCAGGGAACAGGAGAATCGACGTTTCGGGCATAAGCCTGCCCGAAACGTCGATTCTCCTGTTCCCTGGATGCTGCCTGACCTGCTGCGCTTTTCCAGCAACACACTTTCAGCCTTGGGAGAGGTCAGGTGCCCTTTAGTTGAGTTGAGAGTATGTTGCTAGAAAAGCACAGCAGGTCAGGCAGCATCCGAGGAGCAAGTAAATCGACATTTTGGGCTGGACCCCTTAATCAGGAATGCCCTTTTGTTGAGTTGCATTGTCCTTTGGAAATGGTCCCTTTTGGGGTAGGGCTGGTACCTCTGAAATTATAAAAAGTCATCATAAGTGTACATAAAATGTTTATAAACTCATTGTAACCATCAACAAACCTGTCAAAAGTATTTGTCAGGCAGACCTGTCAAAACTTTCACTTCTCCTACAATTCTGCCCTGACCCCTTCCCCTACTTTCCAGAATTTCCCCTTCCATTTCTTTCCACCCCAATAAACCATCCTCCACCATTTCTGGCACTTGCTCCAGGATTCACCAAACAATTCTCCCCTATCCCCCACTGTCAGCATTCAGCAGAGGCTATTCTCTCCCTCTTACTTTGGTCAATTCCTCTATCACTCCTCACGCACCCTCATTCTCCCATGGCACCTTCCCATGCAATTGTAGATGGTGTAACACATGCCCATTCTCCTCCACCATTCTCACTCTCAACGCCCCAACCATATCTTCCAGTGAAACAATACTTTAATTGTACTTGTTTCAGTCTGGTCTACTGCACTTGCTGCACACTTTGTGGCCTCCTTTATATTGGTGCGATCATTTGCAGACAGATGAGCGCTTTACAGAACACCTCCGCTGCACTATCCACAGGACCTTTCATTTGCCTACCATTTCAACAGATCAACTTGGTGGGAGGCTTTCAAAAATATGATAAAGAAACTTCAAAGGCATTATGTTCCTGTTAGAATAAAAGGAATGAGCTGGTAAGATTAGGGAACAATGGGTGAATAAAAATATTGAACTTCTAATCAAGAATAAAAAAGATTCATATATTAGATATAGAAAAATGGGAGTGCATTAATCTCACTGGGGCATAGAAAGTTGAAGGGTGAACTTATAGAGGTTTATAAAATTATGTGAGCTGTAGATAGGTAAATGGCAGTGTCTTTTCTCTTGGGTGGGAGATTTCAAGACTAGGGGATATATTTTTAAGGTGAGAGGAGATAGATTTTAAAAAGACACAAAGGCAATTTTTTTACACAGACAGTAGTTTGTGTGTGGAATAAGCTTACACAGGAAGTGGTCGATGCAGGCATTGTTACAACATTTAAAAGACAATTTGATAAGTACATGAATAAGAAATTCTTGGAGAGATATGGGCCAAGCACAGGTGGCTGGGACGAGTGTAGTTTTGGATTATGGATCAGCATGGACGGGTTGGACTGAAGGGTCTGCTTCCATGCTGTATGACTCTATGACTACTCATACCCATGGAAGAAAAGAAAGTGAAGTAGTTGGTGAAAATACAAAACTCCTTGTGCAGAGGAATATGTGAGAGTGCACTTCTGCAAAGAGCAGACAACAATGCTGCTTGTTTGCTTCTCCTGCCTTGCTGATGTCTCCATCAGTGCAGGATTGGTTTAGATCATTGCCTACCAGGTGGTTGGCCATGTTTTCAGAGGTGGCAAAAGTGAGGAAAAGATCTGCTGGAAACCAGAATTTAGATCAGAGGGGTGCTGGAAAAGCACAGCAGGTCAGGTAGCATCTGTGGAGCAGGAAAATCGACTTTCCGGGCAAAAGCCCTTCATCAGGAATAGAGTCAGGAAAACTCCAGGGTGGAGAGATATCTTTCCACCCTGGAGGCTTCCTGCCTCTATTCCTGATAAAGGGCTTTTGCCCAAAACGTCGACTTTCCTGTTCCTCGGATGCTGCCTGGCCTGCTGTTCTTTTCCAGCACCACTCTGATCTAAACCCCTTGTCTTCAGAGGTGGTGACGATGCCGAGATCATGAAAGCCTCTGTCAGTCTGAGCTCTCCTTCCTGTTATCCTGCAATGGGAGAAGGAGAAGTGTTGAGCATGATCGAAAGGTGTGCACCAGCACTTCATGAGCATTCATAGCTCTGCCGGGTAGTCAGCTGTCCCCAGGAAGTGGGTAGGAAGCAGAGTGCTCTAGACATGCTGAAGATTCTCTTTGGATGTGAGCCCTTCAATGAAAATGGTGATGAAGTGGCAGGCTTGAGTAACATGGCTGTACCTTGATAGACTGACTGATGGCCCTATGAATGTGATTTGCATTATGAAGATGGCGGCACTTACTCTTTTCGAATGCAAGAGATCCTGCATCCGTTCTCTGCATGAATGCTAACTAGAGACATTGCCCTCCTGTGTGATTGCCTCCATCAGATGCGAGGAGAGAGTGAGGACTGCAGATACTGGAGATCAGAGATGAAAAATGTGTTGCTGGAAAAGCGCAGCAGGTCAGGCAGCATCCAAGGAACAGGAGAATCAACATTTTGGGTATAAGCCCTTCTTCAGGAATGAGGAGGGTGCGCCAAGCAGGCTAAGATAAAAGGTAGGGAGGAGGAACTTGGGGGAGGGGCATTGGGAATGCGATAGGTGGAAGGAGGTTAAGGTGAGGGTGATAGACCGGAGAGGGGGTGAGGGCGGAGAGGTCGGGAAGAAGATTGCAGGTCAAGAAGGCGGTGCTGAATCCGAGGGGTT
>NC_057711.1:106492389-106559440 GCF_004010195.1 Chiloscyllium plagiosum | reverse complement strand
GTCTGAGGGGAAATTGCGGTCTTTGAAGAAGGAGGCCATCTGAGTTGTTTGGTATTGGAATTGGTCCTCCTGGGAGCAGATGCGGCGGAGACGAAGGAATTGGGAATATTGGATGGCGTTTTTACAGGGGGCAGGGTGGGAGGAGGTGTAATCTAGGTATCTGTGGGAGTCGGTCGGTTTATAATAAATGTCCGTGTTGAGTCCGTGTTGTTCACTCTGAACAACTTCTCTTTCCAATCCTCCCACTTCCTCCAAACCAAATGAGTAGCCTTGGGCACCTGCATGGGCCCCAGCTATGCCTGCCTCTTCGTCGGATGTGTGGAACAATCCATCTTCCGCAGCTACACTGGCACCACTCCCCACCTTTTCCTCCGCTACATCAATGACTGTATCGGCGCTACCTCGTGCTCCCACGAAGAGGTTGAACAGTTCATCCACTTTATTAACACCTTCCACCCTGACTTCAAATTTATCTGGACCATCTCAGACTCCTCCCTCCCCTTCCTAGACCTCTCCATTTCTATCTCGGGCGACCGACTCAACACGGACATCTACTATAAACCGACCGACTCCCACAGCTACCTAGATTACACCTCCTCCCACCTTCCCCCCTGTAAAAACGCCATCCCATATTCCCAATTCCTTCGCCTCCACCGCATCTGCTCCCAGGAGGACCAATTCCAATACCAAACAATTCAGATGGCCTCCTTGTGATGTCATCTGAGATGTCTATTTCCATACGTTAACCCTAGAATGGAAAATCCCTGTTAATTTTTCAGAAAATTAAAAAAGGATACCAAATGTATAGGATTGATCTAGACCAGCTAATCTTTTATCATCCTGAGATTTGCCATGGTACAACAGCAATGGAATTGTTGACAAATCACAGCAATCAATCTCTATAAATTCATTTAAGAAGGAGGTGAAGGAAATTCCCCATGGTGGAGAGTGTTGTGCACTATAGGTCCAAACCCATCTGTTCTAACTAATCAAGGCTATATTTAACACATTTCATATCTCAGAATGTTCATGTACTGCATTTGAAGAAATCTGGCTAATTTGCATTTGAATAATTGAATATGCAGTTCCTATGTCATCTCTCTGGGGATCCTGTACCACAAATTGACCATTCACTCATTAAGAATTGTTTCTACAGATCCATTCTGAATTTACACTCATCCTGTCTTTAAATATAAGTCACAGCCTACAGTTCACTATCTCTCATGGGTGAGGAGACTTGTTGGAATTGACACTATTATTATTATTATTATTATTATTATTATTATTATTATTCAAGTGCTACAAACGGTCTTTAAAATAGTTTTTTCATCTACTTGTCTTTCAAATCCAAAAGCCTCTTGACCTGAACAGAATCCTCAGTTATGAAGACTGTGAAGACACAACACAACTTACATAGATATAACTCTGGAAAGTTATCAAAGAAAATTTGGCAGGATGAATAATGTTACGAAACAAAGAAGGGCAGCTGAATCAAATGTCTTTCCTACCTCTCTATTTCCAACAATGTAAAATTTAAAACCTTCAAAGACCCTCAGAATTGATCTTAATAGCTCCTCACCATACCTTTTGAATAATCAATCCCAGACTCGAAGAAAAATCAATTCTAGATATTGGGTTTATAGCTTAAACAATAGATGTCACTATTTATTAACAATATGGTAATTTTAGTGAAACAAAAATAAACAAAAAAGTACCCTCATTCATGTTTATGATTTAAACCCAAAAAGTTTTGTTTTCAGTCTCATTTACACAAAAGATAGAAAACAAATACAATTAATGGATAACTAAAATTAAATTACAAAATAAACCAGATTATGTACAGGTCAGCTGCTTCAGATCTAAGTTTCTTTAATGCAAGTTCGCTGTAACATGACTGACAAATTGGGAACACTATTTCCAAAGCATGAACTTTTAATACATATGTTGGCTGTAACACGATTTTCTAACATGGTGTTGCACAAGAACACAACCATTACATTATAGATGAACTACCTGTAAATGGTTTTCCAAACGGTCTGTTTCCATGCTGTATAACTCTATGACTATAATTTTATGGCATGTATATGATTGTTTCTTGGTTAATTTGATGAAGACATTGATCAGGGCACTTTTCAAGTCACTCTGAGAAAGTTTCAGGAATATTTGTAACTTAGTTTCTATTCTCTGATGTTCCAATGGCTAACAATAAGAGGTTTGGCAGAGAGCTTTCAAATCTTCACACTATATCATCAACAACCAAACCCCTTCTCCCAGAAATAAGGTTTAAAGAGAAATTTAATGTCTCCAGCCTGTCCCTCTGTTTGCCATTATGTGTTTCCCAGACCTCCTTAGTGGCCAACTATCTCTTATCTAATTATACCTACTGCTTAACTCAATGCTAAAAAGTCTGAGGAACACTTTGATCAAGAACCAAACTGCAGTTAACTTTCAGGTTTAGTATCTATGGAGCATTTTGATCATATGTAAACTAGCAGTTAACTTTCAGGCCTGGCCTCTCAAACAAATAACAGCATGTTTGATGTTTAATTAAGCACAAGTCCTCCTCATAGTCCAAAGGTAACCTGCAGTTCACAGTTCACAGTACACAGCCCCAAATAAAAGTTGATAAAAGAATTGAATAAAAATAAACAATAAATCGGTGAGGACATATTTCCTTGGTCAAAGATATAGCTTTAAATAAACATCTGAGATGTAGGGAAGGAAAGTAGAGAGACAGAGAAGTTTAAGAGTATACGAAATAAGAAATATGAGCAGGAGAAGACCATTCAACCCATCAAGGCTGTTTCAGCATTTTGTGAGATTATTACTGATCATCTACCTAAATATTATTTTCCCACACTATGTTTTTACTATGTAGCTGGTAAGATGGAAGAGCAGAATTATGTCTCATCAGGCTTGCTTCAGCATTCGATCATGACGGATTATTTTCTCAGCCCCAGACTCCTGCTTTGTGCTGACTCAGTTCTACTCTACCATGCACTTACAAGTACCTCGCAATCTCAGTCTTAATAATGGACTCATACCAATAAACAAGGTAAAAAATCATTTAGAAATCGTACCAGGAAATGAGGTCATGCTAACAGGCCTATAATTTCCTGCCTTCTGCCTTCCTCCCTTGTTAAACAGGACTGTTGTATTAGTAATTTTCCAATACTCTGGGGCCCTCCCCGACTCTTGTGATTCCTGAAAGATCACCACCAATGTCTCTACAATATAGGAATCTATCAGTATCATTGCTGAACATACTGAACTGCAAGCCCTCTGAGGTAGATTTTTCTGGTTGTTAGGCAGAAACTGTCAAGTGCACCCACTCCCAATGTTGGCCAAGGCTCAACACAGACTAGGGAATGCATCTAATCCTTTCCAAGTCATAGCGCACTTAACCCTTCGGATGTCAAATAGTATCTCTGAATACATCCCACAAAATTTCCCAACTAATTAAGTACCTTAAGGTGCAGTCACATTTGGAATGCATGAAAAGTAGTATTTAAACTTCTTGCAGAAAGTTCCCACAAGCAATAATCTGACAATGGCCAGACTATCCATTTTTAGGTGTTGACTGAGGGGCAAACATTGAGTTATGAAGGAATTCAGAAATGAAACCCAGGAGGATAATCTAAAACTTAGATCTGAAGCAGCTGAAGCTATGGCCACTAATACTGATGGCTTTAAAATAGACATTGCAGAAAACACTAGAATTGCAGGAGTGCCAATAATTTATAAACCGACGGAGTTTGAGCAGATTACAGCTGGAGACAGGTGAGGCTTTAGAACAATTACGTTTCCTTGCTACTATGCATGTAAAAATCTCACCAAATGAAAGTAGTAACCTGAGCTGAGGAAACACAGCAGAAATATTTTACAGATATTTATTATTGTATGTGCCCTCAAAAATAAATTCCACAGTGCCAACTCTCAGCTGTCCAGTCCACTTCAAATTCTTTTTAGATGTGATCTGTAGTTCAGAATTGCGAATTGCAAAAAAAAATACATTCTGTTGGTTTGTGAAAATAATATATCAAGCTTATTACATCATTATAAATGACAGTTACCAATCACAATGGAACATTCTGCATTGTAGCAACTTGTTGCAATAGACCTTGGAAAAGATTTACACTACTCAAATACTGAACAGATTATCTCCTGATATCAACTCCTCTTGTACTCATCAGTCTGTCTTCAAAAGACTATGATAGTGAACTCTAAGTTTAAACTGCACCAAGAGGGGAATACTATCTGCTATTGTGCTTTGATAAAGCATGAAGTGGCTTTCTCGAGCTCTCTACTGTCAGAAGTGTTGATGTGAAGCTATGTATCTTGCAATAAAATAAAATGAGAGACGTCAATCCTGAATTAAATCAAATCGTCGTAATTGATACAAAAGATATTTTTAAGCAAATTTACTAGTAAGTAACTGAGCTGAAATAATAAAACAAACATGCTTTCTTTTCATTTAGAGTCTTTTTTTATTAAATAAATTGTAAATTGCTCACATCTAAAGTATGGCACAGGCATGATGAGCTCACTGGCCTTATCTGAGCTGTAAATTTCCTCAATTCTGAAATTCAGATATTTTCTTCAATTTAATATGTGCCTGTACATTCCACTTTGAACTAGTCTTCCTGATGGCGCATGGCCAAAATAGGATCATGAGTCCTGGTACAACAAAATGTTAAAAATGTAATTTAAATTTTAACACCATTGCCTATTTTGTTGTTCAGCAGATAATTGACTGCCTCCAGAAAGTTGGCTATGAAATGTTATCCTGAAGACAAATAACTAAAACACATCTCCAAGGTTTAAGGGAAAATAAAGATCACTGGCACATTTGGTTTATGCACTAAATAATAGCTGTATAACAATGCTCCCAATCAGTCATTCTACTTGCACTGTAAGAGGTATTACATAAGCCATTAAGGTAAATGGTCGCCAGAATTCTTTAAGTACTGTAATTTTGAATATGCCATTAAAATAACAGAGGTCACTGGGGTCTTAGCGAACAAAGAATGAGTAATTCAATTATTATTTTTCTATTAATCTTCACACCAATTATAAACTCAACATTCAACTGTAGATATGGCTGGGTGAGAGCAGACTAAAAATCTATTCATAAAAATAATGATTAGAATTAACATTCTTTCGTTTCTCAGTTCTGTTTTTCTTAGGCAGCACTGCTATCCCAAATGGCAGGTGAAATATATGTGGGTATAGACTTAATAACAATAAGTGTTGCTATCTTGAAGTGTGTATTCTTAATAGAATGGCCCATAACTTATTTTACCTTTCTGTTTCATTCTATGTCATTGTCTGCCTCACTCTTAATCCAATTTCTTTTTTTATTTCTTTTGTCTGTTTTCATATTACTGAGGAGCACTGCACTATCAGAGTTGTTCAGCTTTGGATGAAACTTTAAACCAAAGCGCATTTACATCATAAGGTGGATATAACAGGTCCCGTAAGACCATTTAAAATAAAACTGTGGAGTTATCCCCAGTACCCCGGCCAATATTTATCACTTAATTAACATCACACAAATAGATCATTTAGTCAGTATCATTTGTCTGGCTGTAGAAATGTGTTCAGTACAAGTTGACTTCTCCTCAAAAGTACAGGTACTTCATTTGCTGTAAAGCAGTTTAAGACACCTGTTGGTCATAGAAATTGCTCTATAAATGCCAGTCTTTGAAGGCAGCAGGTCAACTTAATCCTATTAAAAGTGAATGCTGTCATGTCTTCCTGCCTCCATAGTCATTCCCATTCATGCAATGATCCTGCCCACCGGTTTAGCTGTGTTATTCAAGATTGATTCAAGATTTCAATCATGCGGACAGGCTGGAGAAGCTGTATTCATAAGCCCAAGAAATCCCATGTGATACAGAGGCTCAAGACAACAATGACTTCTTGACCGGCGATTTGGGATGGGCAATAAATAGTGGCCTAGCCATCAATGTGTACCCCCCCCCCCCCCATTAAAGAATTATAATTAATAAGACTACGAGAAGGTTTAAAAAGTTGTTGCATTGCAAGGAAAGATTATTTGAGGGTGCTGGGCAGGAGCAGAAGATTGGAAAAAAATCCAAAACGGTTTTGTCCCATTCAATACTTCAGCAAATTGTTTTACTGCAGTTTGTTTCAAGTTAAATCCAATGAAAACAAATGTTCAGGGAGAAACAAAATCATAGCATGACCACTTCTATGTTAAGTGGACTGTGGACTTTTCACTGGTCAAGTGGATACCTGGTAGAGGTTTAAAATTGTCTTAAGATAGAAAACCAAAGCAAGAACATATAACACAAAAATACATACTATTTGAACTAAATCATAGAATCATGGAATTGTTACAGCATAGAAGGAAGGAATTTGGCCTATCAGATTGTGCTGGTCTTCTGCAAGACCAATTCAGCTACTCCACTACTTCTCCTTGTCTCCCCTAGTCCCTGAAAAATTGTTCTCTTCACATAGTTATCAGATTCCTTTTTGAAAGTCAGAATTGAATTTGCGTCGGTGACATTCTCAGGCAGTGCAGTATGAATCCTAACCAGTTATTATGTAACAGTATTTTCCTATTGTCATCTTTGTCTTTTTGTTTTGCAACAGCCATCTTAAATCAGCATTCACTGGCACTCAGTCCTTCTGTCAAGTGGAGCAGTTTCACCTTATCTACTCTGTGCAGGCCTCTCATGATTTTGAACACCTCTGTCAAATATTCTCTGAGCCTTCTCTTCTCTAAGGAGAACAGGCCCAGTTTGTATAATCAATCCACATTGAAGTCTCTCAGCCCTGGAATTATTTGCACAATACTTTTTCTGGACTGTGTCCATCACTTCACTTCCTTTCTAAAGAATGTATGGAACAGGTCACACAACTCCATCTGAGGTCTGACTGGTATTTCATTACGTTTCACCATAAATTTATTGCTTTTCTACTTAATGATTTACTGATAAAGGCCAGGATGCAACTTGCTTCATTAAATAATTTCTCAAGCTGCACTATCACATTCAATAATTTGTGCATGTTTACTAGCAGCGATGGGGCGGCAACAGTGAAGGATAGTGGCAGCAGTGGTCAGTGGCAATGGGAAGCCTTACGAGTGGCAGTAAAGTCTGGCATGCTCGAAAGGGTCCTAGCCCAGCGCGGGTGACAGCATGCCCAGCATAGGAGAGAGCGAGCCCTCTTGTGGAAAACCCAGTACGAAGGGCTCATTGCTTAAAAAGGAACTGTCAAGTGTGACACTTTAACTTTGCTTCTTTATTTCTCTACATTTGTGCTAAGACTATCGTGTGGAACTTTTTAACTTATTTGTTTACTTTTCTATTTCAGTAACTAAGATTTTACATCAAGGTACTTTGTACATAACGGCGCCATATGTGGCGACATTGTACACTTTTCATTGTACTCCTGTACTCTGTACTTCAGTACACGTGACCTAAATCTAAATATAAAAATCTGCACCTGTATCCCTTTGGAATTGTTGCAACTCCTTTTAGAACCTGCTCTGTTACCGTCAAAGATTTGTGCATATCAACATTCAATATTCCTGGTTTTTGCACACTAACTAAGATTGTAACACTTTTGCTTATATTGTCTTCTCATCTAATTCCTGCACATTTCTCTGTGTTTAATATCATCTGCCATGTCTGCTGGGCTATCAGATTGCCTCCATTCTCCTGAGGCCTGTTGCTATCCTCTCCATTGCTTATTTTGTTTCCAAATTTCATTCCAGCATCTAGAAGAAAGGTGAAACAGTTGACTTTTCAGGTTGACAAACTTTCATGTTGACAAAGAATTATTAACCTGAAGCATGAACATTTTTTTTCTATTCCCCAGATGCTGCTTGACCCCAAGAGTACTTCTAGCATTTTTCATCTTTCACTCTGTATTTGCTCTTTTTCAGTGTGCAACTAGTTATATTCCACCATCATGGATTGTCACTGCATTGAAATGGCTTGATGGGTTAGTTCACAGCCCTCAGAAGAAAAGGAAGAATCTGAAAAAATACACACAGCTCCTCACTGCCCAACTATGTACTTCAAGCCAACCTCAATCACATTCTCCACCTTATTACAAACACTTCATTAACTACTTCCATAATAACAGAAGCATCGCAAAATACACATTCATATTCCGACCACTACGTAATTAGATTAGATTGCCTACAGGGTGGAAACAGGCCTTCAGCCCAACAAGTCCATACCGACCCTCTGTAGAGCAACCCACCCAGACCCATTCCCCTACATTTACCCCTGACTAATCCACCTAACACTACAAGCAATTTAGCATGGCCAATTTACCTAACCTGCACATCTTTGGTTTGTGGGAAGAAACCGGAGCATTTGGAGGAAACCCACACAGACACAGGGAGAATGTGCAAACTCCACACAGACAGCTGAACGAGGCGGGAATTGAACCCAGGTCCCTGGCACTGTGAGGTAGCAGTGCTAACCACTGAGCCACCATGCCACCCTGGTAATATCACACAAGTAGACACAGACTGTGAGGGGAAAATATTGCAACAGAATTCTTCCACAAATGCACAATAATGTTTGGAGTCTGAGCAGTTCAGTTGGTAATACATTGGCTACTAAGCTTGAAAGCCCTAGGCTCAAGCCTTACTTCAGAACTTGTTAACCATGGACAGACTGTTTACACAGTGCAAAGCAAGCTGTTCGTCAACCTGCAGAATTATTCCAATATCCCTATTTTTCTCCAAGAGAAGGAAACAGCTTTAAGATATGCACAGCAACCAGCAATAGTAACTAGGCAATACGCACAATGACAAAAACATTTTTGGCACATTTTATGACAATGCAAGGCTGCATTTTAAAAGTGTCAGTTTTTTTTTTATTCCTCAGCCTGAGTTTCTACAATTCAGCTTTCTTGGGATGATCTGAAGCATCAGCTGTCTGATTGAAATTCATAGAGCCACATGGATGCATGGATGGCTCTGCTGTAACTTAGGTCAGCAGAGAAGCTTATGAAAGATTCGAAAGGAACAAAAAACAATATAACAACCTATAGACTGAAAAGTAGAGACTAATACATAGAATATTCAACAAAAGTGCAGTAGGTGTCATTTTTAAATCCTTATAATGTTCATGAAGAGATTAGAGAAATTATTTCTGAAGGAGAGAGAAGTGGTGAAATAGAGAATAATAATAATGCAGGTTAATGTTTCTGGGACATTGAATCCCATTTTAGCAGTTGGTGAAATTTAAACTGATTATTAAATCTGGATTTAAACTAATGGTGACCATTGGTAATTAATGGAAAAACCCATTTGGCTCACAAATATCATTTAGGGAAAGAAAATGTGCCCTTGTCAACTGATATGGTCTACATGTGATTGCAAATCCACACCAATGCGGCTGACTTTTAAACAGCCTAAATAAAAGCTGAAAGAACTGGAGATGATGTGATTCAGAGACAAGGTTGAAACTTTATTGCTGGAACAGCACAGCAGGTCAGGCAGCATCCAGGGAACAGGAGATTCGACGTTTCGGGCACAGGCCCTTCTTCAGGTGTGATTCAGAGACAAAAATAGAAATTGCAGGTAAAGCTCAGCAGGTCTAGCACATCTGTGGAGAGAAATCAGAGTTAACATTTCAGGTCAAGTAACCCTTCCTCAGAACTGATGGTAGCGAGGAAAATGTTGGTTGATATGCAGAAGATAAGATGGAGGAAAGAGGTAAGGAATATACAATAGGTGGGGATAAAGCCCAAAGAGAGAGAAGAAAGTTGGACAGACAAAGGACTGGGTAATGATCTGACTAGTAGGGTGAATTGCTAATAATGGATACTGTTAATGGCTAACATTAGGTGGTGTGCAATAGCAAACTATGTGATAAGAGGCCTGGTTTGTGGAGGTTAGGGTAAGGACACAGGAGAGCTCAGGCTCCAACTTGATATTGAGTCCAGAAAGCTGCAAAGTCCAAGTAGAAACTGAGATGCTGTTATTCTAGCTTGCACTGAGCCAGAGTTGTTAGTTAGGGAACAGGGTGGTGTGTTAAAGTGGTAGGCAACTGAAAGTTCAGAGTCTTTCTTGTGAACATGAAGTGTTCTACAAAGCATTCACCCATTCTGTGGTCAGATTACTCAATGTAGAGGCGACCACATTGTGAGCAGCAAATGCAGTATACTAGATTGTGCGAAGTGCAGGTGAAGTACTGTTTAAAGGCATGTTTTGGTTCTTGGATACTGAGGAGAGAGGAGGTAAGTGAGCAGATGTTACGGCTTTTGTGGTTGAAGCAGAAGGTACTGTGAGGCTGTCGGGTAGGTGTTGGGATGAAGGAAGAGTGGATTAGGGTGTCCTGGAGGGAATGGTCCCTGCAGAAGGCTGACAACGGAGGGATATGTGTGACTGGTTATGGCATCCCACTGGAGGTGGCAGAAATGGGAGCTAATGATCCTCTGGATATGGACGCTGGGGGGATGGTAGATAAGCACAAGGGGCACGCTATCACTGTGGCAGGAAGGAAGAGGCATGGCACTCATCCACAGAATCAATCAATAAGCACATCGACCTGGACCCAATATACCAGCCACTGCAGCGGACAGCTGGAACTGACAACTGGAAGCGGCAGATTCAAACCACTACAAATGCCGGAGGAAACATCACAGGAGCGCTTCACAGGAGGCTCCCAAGCACTGAGGATGTCACCTAGACAGGGGACGAAACGTCTGCAACACAAATTCCCAGCTTGGCGAACAGAACCACAACAACGAGCACCCGAGCTACAAATCTTCTCACAAACTTTGAAGACAGAGGGTGGTGGTTGATGGGAAATGTTCATCCTGCAGTTCAGTTACTAGTGGTGTACTGCAAGGATCTGCTTTGGGGCCACTGCTGATTGTCATTTTTATAAACGACCTGGATGTGGGTGTAGAAAGATGGGTTAGTAAATTTGCACATGTCACTAAGGCCAGTGGAGTTGTGGGTAGTGCCAAAGGATCTTGAAGGTTACAGAGGGATATAGATAAGCTGCAGAGCTGGGTTGAGAGGTGGCAAATGGAGTTTAATGCAGAAAAGTGTGAGGCGACTCACTTTGGAAGGAACAACGGGAATAAAGAGCACTTGGCTAATGGTACGATTCTTGGTAGTGTAGATGAGCTGAGAGATCCCGGTGTCCATGTATGTAGCTGCCTTAAAGTTGCCACCCAGGTTGATAGGATTGTTAAGAAGGCGTACGGTGTGTTAGCTTTTATTGGTAGAGGGATTAAGGTCATGTTAGATTAAATTAGATTAGATTCCCTACAGTGTGGAAACAGGCCCTTTGGCCCAACAAGTCCATGCCAATCCTCCGAAGAGTAACCCATTCAGAACTCTACATTTACCCCTGACTAAGACACCTAATGCTAAGGGCAGTTTAGCATGGCCAATTCACCTGACCTGCACATCTTTGGATTGTAGGAGGAAACAGGAGCACCCAGAGGAAACCCACGCAGAGTGTGCAAACTCCACAAAAACAGTCACCTGAACTTGGAATTGAACATGTGGTGATTAGTGAGAAAACTATCCAGAGGAAAATATTCTTGAACTCATCGTTACCAATCTACATATAGCAGATTCTGTTGTCCACTTCAGTGTTGGTAGGAGTAATCTCTGTATAGTCCTTGTGCAGATGTTGAGGATAGCCTCCATCATATCGTGTGGCACTATCCATATGCTAACTAGAGCAGCCTTCTAACTGATCTAAGCAACTGTGAACTGGGCATTTATGAGTAAATGTGGGCTATCATCAGCAACAGATTTATAGTCAATCACACTTTTCAACTTCATAATCTGGCATTTCATTTTCACTATCATAATACTAAGTCAGGGACCAACAAAGTTCAATGACAAATGCAAAAGGTCTCACCAGGAGCAGTATGACTCATGCCTTGAAGTAAGCCATCAACTTGATGAGGCTACAACACGGTGGGCAGCACGGTGGCACAGTGGTTAGCACTGCTGCCTCACAGCGCATGAGACCCGGGTTCAATTCCCGCCTCAGGCGACTGACTGTGTGGAGTTTGCATGTTCTCCCCGTGTCTGCGTGGGTTTCCTCCGGGTGCTCCGGTTTCCTCCCACAGTCCAAAAGATGTGCAGGGTCAGGTGAATTGGCCATGCTAAATTGCCCGTAGTGTTAGGTAAGGGGTAAATGTAGGGGAATGGGTGGGTTTCGCTTCGGCGGGTCGGTGTGGACTTGTTGGGCCGAAGGGCCTGTTTCCACACTGTAATGTAATGTAATCTAATCTAATCTAACACAGGACTATTTGCATGCTGGATTACAGAAGTAACACACAATACTTGCTGCCAACTGATGCCACAACCAACAGATAAGTTCAAAGCTGTGCAGACCTGCCACATCCAGACATGAATGTTGGTGAACAACTAATAAAAGATATAGGTTTCACCAAATATGCTTATGCTTAATGATGGGGCTACACAGCACGTCAGTGTAAAATGTAAAGCTGAACCATTTGCAGCAATCCTTAACCTGAAATTTTGAGCAGACAATCCATCTTGGCTTCCTCAGAGAATACTACAAAGTTTGTGGTCCCTGACAAATTCCAATGAGAGGAGTGAAGTCTTGTGCTCCAGTGCTAGCAATGAGTCTAGCCAAGCTGTTTTAGTACAGTTACATCACTGACATCTATCCAGCATTATGGAAAATTGCCCAGGTATATTCTGTCCATAAAAACAGAATAAATACAAATTGGCCAAATACCTTGCAATCAATTTACTCTTAGTTATCATTAAAATGATAGAAGGTATCAACAGCAATACTATTAAGTAGCACATACTTTGCTACCTTGCCCCACCCTCCTCTATGACCTATCACCTCCACCCCCACCCCCATTCACTTATTGTACTCTCCTGCTCCTCGGATGCTGTCTGACCTGCTGTGCTTTTCCAGCACCACTCTGATCTAAACTCTAGTTTCCAGCATCTGCTGTCCTCACGTTTGCCTTACTCATTAATAACCTACTAACTGACACTCAATTTGGTTTCCACCAGGTTCATTTGGCTTCTGATTTTATTACAGCCTTCATTCATACATGGAAAAAGGAGCTGAGCTCCAAATCTGAGGTGAGAGTGACTGCCTTTGATATCAAGGCTTCATTTGACCGAGGAGTTTACAGAGTGGTGTTCTAGTGCAACCATTTCAGACCCTTCATCAATGACCTTCCCTCCATCATGAGGTCTAGAGTGGAGATGTTTACAGATATTGCACAATGTTCAGGAGTTGTGAAACTTGAAAGGGTTCAGAAAAGATTTACAAGGATATTGCTAGGGTTGGAGGATTGGAGCTATAGGGAGATGCTAAATAAGCTGGGGCTATTTTCCCTGGAGCGTCGGAGGCTGAGGAGTGACCTTATAGAGGTTTACAAAATTATGAGGGGCATGGATAGGGTAAATAGACAAAGTATTTTCCTTCAGGTCGGGGTGTCCAGAACTAGAGGGCATAGGTTTAGGGTGAGAGGGGAAAGATATAAAAGAGACCTAAGGGGCAACATTTTCACACAGAGAGTGGTACATGTATGGAATGAGCTGCCAGAGGAAGTGGTGGAGGTGGTACAATTGCAACATTTAAGAGGCATTTGAATGGGTATATGAATAGGAAGGGTTTTGGAGGGATATGGGCCGGGTGCTGGCAGGTGGGACTAGATTGGGTTGGGATATCTGGTCAGCATTGACGGGTTGGACCGAAGGGTCTGTTTCCATGCTGGATATCTCTATGACTCTATGACTCTATTTGCAACATTTTCAGATAATGAAGAAATCCTTGTCCAAGTAGAGCTGGACCTGGACAACATTCGGGTTTGGGTTGATAAGCGGCAAATAATATTTACACCACACAAATGTCTGGCAATGACTATCTCCAAAAAAAAATCCAAAAATTATCCCTGAAATTCAATGTCACTAAAATAATTGAATCCTGCACTATCAATATCCTGTGGATTACCATTGTGCAGAAAGTGAACTGGATCGCCATGGAAATAGAGTGGCTATGAGAGCAGATTAGAGGCTAGGAGTTCTGCAGTGTGTAACTCCAATTCTGACTTAGAAAAGCCTGCCAGAATCTACAAGGAACAAGTCAGGAATACTTTGAAATATTCTATTCTTGCCTAGCTGAGTGTAACTCAAACAAATACTAAGAAGTTTAACACCATGCAGGTCAAGGCATTCCACCAAGTTGACACTGCATCCATCATCTTCAACATTTATTCCCCCAACCATTGGTACTAAGTGCCAGAGTGTACCATTAAAAAGATGTACGTCAATAAGAACATCAGAACTAAGAGCAGGAATGGGCAATTCAGCCAATTGAGACTGCTCCACCATTTAAACGATCATAGCTGATCTCATCTTGGCATCAAGTCCACTTTCAGACGCAGTTTTACTAATGCCTTTCCGTGCTGTACATCTCTATGACTCTGATAAATGCAAACATTTCCTTTGCCTTCCTTATTATCTGCTGTACTTACAGATTCATTTTTTTGCAGTTCATGCACGTGGACACCTAGATCTCTCTGCACCGATGCACTCTGAAGTTTCTCTCCATTTAGAGAATAAGCTGCCTCTTTATTCTTCTGGCCAAAATGGATAACCTCACATATATCCACATCAAACTTCATCTGCCAGATTTTGGTCCATTCACCTAACCTATTGATATCCATTTGGAATGTTTTATATTTCTCCATTACAAATTCCTTTCCCACCTATTTTAGCTATTGATAAATTATTAAGTTACTGAAAGGTTCCTTACACACCACCTTGCACACCTGCAACTTCTACCGTATAGCTGCATGAAAGGAACAGACACATGGGAACATCACCACTTGCAAGTTCCCCTTTAAGGCACACAACATCCTGACATAGAACTATATTGATGTTTCTTCACTGACAACCGGTCAAAATTCTGAAACTCACACCTTAAGAGCATCGTGGATGTATCTACAACACATTTATGTAAAAGCATTGTTGGTCTATCTACACCACATGGACTGCAGTGGTTCAAGAAGGCAGCTCTCCACCACATCCCCAAGGTCAACAAAGATGGGTAATAAATTTGGGAGAAGATTTGTAGCTCGCGTGCTCGTTGTTGTGGTTCTGTTCGCCGAGCTGGGAATTGGTGTTGCAAACGTTTCGTCCCCTGTCTAGGTGACATCCTCAGTGCTTGGGAGCCTCCTGTGAAGCGCTTCTGTGATGTTTCCTCCGGCATTTGTAGTGGTTTGAATCTGCCGCTTCCGGTTGTCAGTTCCAACTGTCCGCTACTGACTACTGCGGCCACTAGGACTCATAACAGCACACAAACCAACAGCCACTCTCAGGCATCAACTCACCAGGACGAAGGACCAGATACCCAGCATGAGCAAAACCAATGTAGTGTACAAAATCCCATGCAAGGACTGCACAAAACACTACGTAGGACAAACAGGAAGACAGCTAACGGTCCGCATCCATGAATACCAACTAGCCACGAAACGATATGACCAGCTATCCTTAGTAGCCACACACTCACTTCACAGGAGGCTCCCAAGCACTGAAGATGTCACCTAGACAGGGGACGAAACGTCTGCAACACAAATTCCCAGCTTGGCGAACAGAACCACAACAATGGGTAATAAATGCTTGCTAGCTAGCAACACCCATGTCCCATAAGTGAATAAAAGAAAAAAAGTGCATTGCAGAGATTCAAAAATACAGCTCACCACCACTTTCTCAATGGCAGTCAGGAATGGGTAATAATATGGGTGGCATGGTGGCTCAGTGGTTAGCACTGCTGCCTTACAGCACCAGGGAACCGGATTTGGTTCCACCCCAAGGCCACTGTCATGTTGCGTTTGCACATTCTCCCCATATCTGTGTGGGTTTCCTCTGGGTGCTTTGGTTCCCTCCCGCAGTCCAAAGATGTGCGGATCAGGTGGATTGGACATGGGAAATTGTCCGTAGTGTCCAAGGATGTGCAGACAAGGCAGATTAATCATGGTAAATGTGGATTTATGAGGATAGGAAGGGGGTGTAGGTTTGGGCAGATGTTTTTCGGAGGAACAGTATGGACTTGATGGGCAGAATGGTGTGCTTTCACACTGTAGGGATTCTATGATCCTTTGCACTGCCGACACCGTTCAAAGAAAATAAGCTTTTCTTATAAGCAGACAAACATGTACATTTGTACACAATTAAGCACTTTTTCATTGTTAGCTATTAGTTGTGCTTGAACTATATTTGCAGAAAGACACCATTTTATACATCTAAGTGTGTTATTTCAATGGCTAGGCTAAAGAAATTTGTTGAATTTGCAGATCAGGCTAATTAAAATTCAAATAAACTAATTAATTCAACCCTTAGCTCAATCAACATTCTAGATCTTATTAAGTCATATAATCTTTGTGGTTATATCATTGCATTCTTCGATTCACTGAGAAAATGGTGTGATGTTAATGTAACTGAGCCAGCAATCCCAAGTGCCAGGCTACAGAGCTGAGAATATTGGCTTAGCTCCTACTGTGGCAGATAGTTAAATCTGAATTCAGTAAAAATCTCAAAGAAAAAGTGAGTCTAATATAACCACTGTTGTTTGCTGTAAATACCCATCTGCTTTACAAATGTCATTTAGGATAGGAAATCTGACATTTTTTTACCTGGTCTGGCCTACATGTATCACCAGACACAGCAATGTAGTTGACACTTAGCTACCTTATGGGCAATTCAGCATGTGCAATAACTGTTGGATTAGCCAATGACTTATGTTCCATGTATAACACAAATGTTGCTACTTGTGTGATGTTGTGGTATTTTGTTCACTTACAGTCAAAATGTTACAGGTTTGATAATTGAACTGAAGGTTGCAGAAAATGACGGTTAGAGGGTCACATATTTCTCTTATGCATTGCAAATACAAATATGAAGATACTGAATGCCTCAATCCATTAAACTATGAAATTCACAACAAAGAATGTACAATCAACCTAACCGTATTGGAAAACAGGCTGGCTGAGCCATTTTCTCTGACTCTGAACCAGCGGAATCTGCGCATGAGTGAAATAAACCAAGTCATCGAACTAGCTTTGGATCATTCAAATGGATACAAGCTGGAGCCAGATAAAACAGCATGAGACAGAGAAAACAGATACCAGGTAAAGAACTCAAAAAGGATTAGCAGGAACCAAAACAAATAGTGTAAGGACAGAGAGTAGGAACCAGACTAAAGAGTGCAAGGAGAGAAAGTGGAAACCAGGTGAAAGAGTACAGGAGGAGAGAGAGTAGGGAGCAAGTTAAATAGTGCAAAGGGGGAGAGATTGGGAACCAGGCAAAATAGCAAGAGGACAGAACGAGTGGAGAGCAGAAACCTGATAGAATAGTATGTATGTGTGAGAGAGAGTTGAAACTAAGTAAAAAAGTGCAAGATCAGAGAGAATGGGTACCAGGTAAAACTATGCAAGAATGTCATTGGGTTATACAACATAGGAACAAGTTCTTTGACCACACCTGTTCCCACCAACAAACACCGAACTATATTCATTCCATTTTTCTGCATTTAGTCTATAAACTATTATACCCTAGCATTTTAAGTGCTCATCCAGATACTTCTTAAATGCTGTGGCAGCACATTCCATATTTCTACCACAATCTGGGTGAAATGTTCTTTGTCAGATCCCCTCTAAACCACTTACTTCTCAACTTAAACTTATACCCTCTGGTCTTAAACACATCTGCCACAGGCATAAGATTCTCATGATCTATTCTATCTAAGCCTCTCATAATTTTGTATACCTCAATTCGATCGCCTCAGCTTCCTATGCTCCAGGGAAGCAAATTCAGCTTATTCAGTCTCTCCTCATTACTAAGATCTGCCATCCTAAAAATCCGGATGAATCTCCTCTGCACCCTCTCCAGTGTCTTTCCTACATCCTTTCAAAAGTGTGGCAGTTCCGTCAAGCAGAACGCTCATCCTGTGGCAGGTGGGGAGTTATGGACTGAACTCAGTTTGAACTGAACTGTGGTCCTGACTCAGAATAGCTCAGTTGAGTTTGTGATAATAAATAACCTTCTTTATGTTAAAGGACTTGCTGCTGAAACCTTTGATTGTGACAGTTAATCCAAGTCTAAAAAAAACACACTTCTGTTATACAGCAACGTACTGAACATGAATAACAAAATGAACATAATAATTCTATTTGAGCCAAGTATACTGAACTTGCCTGAATCTAGAGTTCATTCAAAGCCATTTTTTAAAACAAGAATAAAACCAAATGCAGCATTACGAAGCAATATTATAAGTAGACAAATGAATGTAAGTCGCTGAGAAAGGATTATTTTGAAGGTTGTAGTAATTTAGTAAGCATAAGTAGCAAGATCTAAAATACATTAAATCCTCAGGTCCTCTCAGCATCAAACACCTGGTATGGACAGGATTTTACTCACATCATTTCAAAAAGGCCTTTCAAAATATGATTTAAGATTGTTTAAAGATAAATGTGATTTTTTTTCACATCACAGGAAAACAACATTTAAAAAGGGAGGCGGCAAGTTGGCTCAGTTGTTAGCACTGCTGCACCACAACACCAGGGTCCCAGGTTCGATCCCAGCCTTGGGTGACTGTCTATTTGGATTTGCACATTCTCCCCGTGTCTGGGTGGATGCTCCGGTTTCCTCCCATAGTTCAAAAGATGTGCAGGTCAGGTGAATTGTCCATGATAAAATTGCCCATAGTGTTAGGTGAATTAGTCAGAGGGAAATGGGGCTGGGTGGGTTACTCCTCAGAGGGTCGGTGTGGACTGCTTGGGCTAAAGGGCCTGTTTCCACACTGCAGGGAATCTAATCAATATACTTTCTGAAGAATTAGCAGAAATTACTTGACTCACAAATGAAACTGTCGGTATGCCTAGTTTTGAAACAAGAATAAGGATTCTCTGCAAAGAAAACAAAAGGAGTCTACACACTATGGACGAGTAAGGATACTCTATTACTTTTCAAACATGAGTCACTTAACTGGTGAAAGTGCCAAAAATATTCACAAACCAACAGGATAACATGTTTTAAGAAGAAAGTGAGCAAATACGTTTTTCATCCAAAACTGAGTGTAAGATATAGTTGGGCCCAAACAGGCTCCAACAAAGGGACGCCCAGTGAAACATTATACGCAGAAGCATCAGACAAGAATACAGATATCATGCCTTCTCTATTTTGTACCAGTAACCATTTTGGCAATGCAGTGATAGCCTCCAGCCATCCCCTCACTGGTAGAAAACAATCACTATGAACAATTAGAAAGATCACCATACACAATGGTAAATAAACAGGAAAAACAGACTGAGTTATGTTCACAGCTACCTGCACAACCCAATAATAATGTACACACATTTAAAAGTTCACACCCCCCATCAGTCTTATTGTGAAGAGTAAATATCAGCTGTTCAAAGTGAAATGGTTGCTGTTATTTTAAAGAAAAAAAATCAACAAGTAAATATAATGTTGATTCATTGGAAATAAACACGTTGAGTCAGTGATAGAGCCTGATTTCAAGATTTGTGAAAAAGAAGAAATTAGATAGGACAGAATTTAATGCCTTACCTCCCCCTGCGCCCCCGTGCCCTCCCCCACCCAATGACAATTATTTTGAAGGTGGGATAAGTAGGTAATTGGGTAGAAAGTGCAAGAGAGATTTGATGGAGATGTTCCGAATCATGAGTAAATAGTAAACAGGAAATAATATGAATGAAATGTAGTCCATTGTGTCTGCCAAAGACACACTTGAAGTGTACTTTATTTTGCGAAAGTAGCCAGTGACTAGGAGAAAATTGTCACCATGTGGGAAAATAAATCTGTTCTAACCTTGGACGATGGGAATGATGGGATGTCTTGAGAGTGTAGAGGTCCTTTGTGTTGCCATAGTTGATGATTCTGGCATGCCTCATACAATCTCACTATCTTTCTTTTTGATCCCAGTGTAACCTGACATCCTGTTTGTTTCACGTGTCCCTTATATAGCTGTGACAATGTGGCCTGGTGAAGAGATTTAGATACAAGCATTCATTTCACTTTAAAGTGTCTCTTGAGATCTCTAGTTCATCTCTATTTGCCAAGTGTCTTGGTCTGAAAATGTGTTGCTGGAAACGCGCAGCAGGTCAGGCAGCATCTAGGGAACAGGAGAATCGATGTTTCGGGCATAAGCCCTTCTTCAGGGCTTATGCCCGAAACATCAATTCTCCTGTTCCCTGGATGCTGCCTGACCTGCTGCGCGTTTCCAGCAACATATTTTCAGCTCTGATCTCCAACATCTGCAGACTTCACTTTCTCCTCAAAGTGTCTTGGTCTGTCTGGTTTAAAATCAGAATTTTTTGGAGAAATTCAGTATATGTCTGGCAGCATCTGCAGAGAGAAAACAGATTTAACGTTTTAAGTCCAGTGACTCCGTACTTACTGTGGAAAAGGATATGGAAGATATAGACTGTAGGGAAATGGATGGTGACGCCTTGCAAAATGTCCAGATTACAGAGGAGGAAGTGCTGGATGTCTTGAAACGCATAAAGGTGGATAAATCCCGAGAACCTGACCAGGTATACCCTAGAACTCTGTGGGAAGCTAGAGAAGTGATTGCTGGGCCTCTTGCTCAGATATTTGTATCATCGATAGTCATAGGTGAGGTGCTGGAAAACTGGAGGTTGGCTAAAGTGGTGCCACTGTTTAAGAAGGATGATATGGACAAGCCAGGGAACTATAGACCAGTGAGCTTGACGTCGGTGGTGAGCAAGTTGTTGGAGGGAATCCTGAGTGACAGGATGTACATGAATTTGGAAAGGCAAGGACTGATTAGGGATCGTCAACATGGCTTTGTGCATGGGAAATCATGTCTCACAAACTTGATTGAGTTTTTTGGAGAGGTAACAAAAAGGATTGATGAGGGTAGGGTGGTAGATGTGATCTATATGGACTTTAGTAAGGCGTTCGACAAGGTTCCCCATAGGAGACTGGTTAGCAAGGTTAGATCTCATGGAATACAGGGGGAACTTGCCATTTGGATACAGAAATGGCTCAAAGGTAGAAGACAGAGGGTGGTGGTGGAGGGTTGTTTTTCAGACTGGAGGCCTGTGACCAGTGGAGTGCCACAAGGATCGGTACTGGGTCCACTACTTTTTGTCATTTACATAAATGATTTGGATATGAGCATAAAAGGTACAGTTAGTAAGTTTACAGATGACACCAAAATTGGAGGTGTAGTGGACAGCGAAGAGGGTTACCTCAGATTACACAGGATCTTGACCAGATGGGCCAATGGGCTGAGAAGTGGCAGATGGAGCTTAATTCAGATAAATGTGAGGTGCTGCATTTTGGGAAAGCAAATCTTAGCAAAACTTATACACTTAATGGTAAGGTCCTAGGGAGGGTTGCTGAACAAAGAGACCTTGAAGGTTCATTGCTCCTTGAAAGTGGAGTCACAGGTAGGTAGGATAATGAAGAAGGCATTTTGTATGTTTCTTTTATTGGTCAGAGTATTGAGGACAGGGTTTGGGAGGTTATGTTGCGGCTGTACAGGACATTGATTAGGCTACTGTTGGAATACTGCGTGCAATTCTGGTCTCCTTCCTATCGGAAAGATGTTGTAAAATTTGAAAGGGTTGGAGTATTTGAACTATAGGGAGAGGCTGAATAGGCTGGGGCTGTTTTCCCTTGAGTGTCGAAGGCTGAGGGGTGACCTTATAGAGGTTTACAAAATTATGAGAGGCATGGATAGTGTAAATAGACAAAGTCTTTTCCCTGGGGTCGGAGATTCCAGAACTAGAGGGTATAGTTTTAGGGTGAGAGGGTAAAGATATAAAAGAGAACTAAGGGGCAACTTTTTCACATAAAGGGTGGTATGTGTATGGAATGAGCTGCCAGAGGAAGTGGTGGAGGCTGGTACAATTGCAACATTTATAAGGCATTTGGATGGGTATATGAATAGGAAGGGTTTGGAGAGATATGGACTGGGTGCTGGCAGGTGGGACTAGATTAGGTTGGGATATCTGGTCAGCATGGACGGGTTGTATTGAAGGGTCTGTTTCCATGCTGTACCTCTCTATGACTCTATGACTCTTCTTCAGAACCAACATATATAGTAAACGTCTTTCCTTAACAACTTTCTTTATCAGACCACAAAACATAGGAGAGAATTGAGTCATTTGGTCCATTGAGTCTGTTCTGTCGCTCAATCATGGCTGACATGTTTCTCAACACTAATCTCCTGCCTTATCCCTGTAACCATTTATTCCCTTACCAATGAGAATCTATCTAACTCTTTTAAAATATTCTCAATGACTTGGCCTCCACGTTTTTGGCAGAAATGAAATCCACAAACTAATCACTCTCTGACTGAAGAAATTCTTCCTCATCTCAGTTCTAAAGGATCAGTCCTTCACTCTGAGGCTCTGCCCAGGGGTCCTCACCTTTCCTATTAGTGGAAACGCCTTCTCCATATCCACTCTATTTAGGCCTCTCAGTATTCTGTAAGTTTCAATCAGAAATCTCCTCATCCTTCTAAACTCCAACAAGTGCAAACCCAACTTCCTCAACTGCTTGTCATTTGACAAGTCCTTTATCACCAAGAATATTATTGTAAATGTCTTCTGGACCCCCCTTATAGACCAGCACACCCTTCCTTTAATACTGGGCCCAAACTGTTCACAATATTCCAGACGTGGTCTGACCACAGTCTTACACAGCCTCAGCCATTCATTTATGGTCATATATTCTAGCCCTCTTGAAATGTATGCTACCATTGCATTTACCTTCCTAACTACCAACAAAATCAGCATGTTAACCTTAAGAGAATTCTGAATGAGTACTCCCAAGTCTCTATGTGCTTCAGATTTCTGAAGCCTACCCCACCCCTTTAGAAAATAGTGTACACTCCTATTTGTCCTCGCAAAGTGCATAACCTTTATTTTACCACATTGTGTTCGATCTGTCACGCCTTTGCCAGCTTTCCTAGCCTGTCCAAGTTCTTCTGCATCCTACTCACTTCCTCAAAATTACCTGACCCTCCACCTATCTTTCTATCATCTGCAGACTTTGCAACATTGCCCTCATTTCTTTCATTATTAATATCATATTATTATTGTATAGCATGAATAGTTGTGGTCCCAACACTGACCCCTGCAGAACTCCAACATTTATTAACTGCCATCCTGAAAAAGACTCTTTTATTTGCTCTCTCTGCCTTTTGCCAGTCAGCCAATCCTCTATCCATGTATGCACTTTGCCCTTAATGTCACAGACTCTTGTCTTAGTTAGTGGCCTCCAATGTGTTATCTTGTCAAAGGCCTTCTAAAATCCAAGTAGATCATTCCATGTTACTGATGACTATGTGTGCAGGAAGTAGATTTGGTTGCAAATCCTATCAGCTCGCATGGATCAGTTGGAGCAGCAATTAGAGGTAATAAGGAATTTACTGCAGCTAGGGGGTGTGATGGATGGTAGTTATAGGAAGAGCGAAAAGCCATAGTTACAGTCAGGTAGATGGGCTAACTCCAGAAAAGGTAGGACAGGGTGTCAGGTGATGCAGGAGTCTGCTGTGGCTATCCCCATCTCAAACAAGTTATGGTGTTTTGGAAAATGTAGAGGGTGATGGACTCTCAAGGGAATGTAGCATGAGCAGCCAAGTTTCTGGCATCAAGACTGGCTGTGATGTAACGAGGGATATGGCAGGTTCCAAGTGATCGATTATGTTAGGGGACTGTCTAGTCAGAGGCACAGACAGACATTTCTAAGGCTGGCACAAAATATCAGAATGGTGTGTTGCCCCCCCTGGTGCCAGGATCGAGTATATATTGGTGAGGGTGCAGAACATTCTCAAAGGGGAGAGGGACCAGCAAGAGTTGTTGTACACTTTGGAACAAATGACAGAGGAAGGAAAAAAGATGAAATTCTGAAGGGAGAATATAGAAAGTTTGGCAGGAATTTAAAAAAGGAGGTCGTTGAGGATAGTGATATCTGTTTTAGATTAGATTCCTTACAGTGTGGAAACAGGCCCTTCGGTCAAACAAGTCCACACCGACCCTCCGAAGAATAACCCACCCAGACCCATTTCCCTCTGACTAATGCACCTTTTACTATGAGCAATTTAGCATGGCCAATCAACCTGACCTGCACATCTTTGGACAGCGGGAGGAAACCAGAGCATCTGGAGGAAACCCACGCAGACACGGGGAGAACGTGCAAACTCCACACAGACAGTCACCCGAGGTTGGAATCAAACCTGGAACCCTGGGGCTGTGAGGCAGCAGTGCTAACCACTGAACCACTGCGTCTGGTTTACGCTTGGTGAAATGAGCAGATGAATGCAGGGTTGAGGAACTGGTGCATGGAAGAAGGGTAATCATTTTTGGATCATTGGAATGTCTTCTAGGGTATAAGTGACCTGTAGAAGAAGGATGGATTGCACCTGAAGTGGAAGGGGACATAATATACTGGCAGGAAGATTTGCTGGAACCAAAAGAGAAAATGCTGGAAAATCTCAGCAGGTCTGGCAGCATCTGTAAGGAGAGAAAAGTGCTGACGTTTCGAGTCTAACTGACCCTTTGTCAAAGCTCTGACAAAGGGTCAGTTAGATTCGAAACGTCAGCTCTTTTCTCTCCTTACAGATGCTGCCAGACCTGCTGAGATTTTCCAGCATTTTCTCTTTTGGTTTCAGATTCCAGCATCCGCAGTAATTTGCTTTTATCCAGAAGATTTGCTGCAGCTGCTTGGGAGGATTTAAACTAGAAAGGAGGGTGGGTGGGGGGGGCCAGGGAAAGAGTGAGGATAGAGAGATCAATCTGAGACTAGCACACTTGGGAAAAGGAGCGACTCAAATAGTAAGAGCACTCAGGATCAAAGCAGAGAACAAGGTAGCATTGATAAATTAAACTGCATTTATTTCAATGCAAGAGGCCTAACAGGGAAGGCAGATAAACTCAGGTTATGGTTAGGAACATTGGACTGGTATGTCAGAGCAATTACAGAGATGTGGCTCAAGGATGGAAAGGGCTGGTAGCTTAATGTTCTGGATACAAATGTTATAAGAAGGATAAAAAGGGGGGCAAGAGAGGAGAGGGGGCAATATATTTGAAAGGGATATTCCTGGGAATACATCCAGGGAAGTTATTTGGGTGGAACTAAGAAATAGGAAAGGGATGATCACCTTTGTGGGATTGTATTAAAGACCCCCCAGTAGTCAGAGGGAAATTGAGAAATAAATATGTAAAAAGATTTCAGTTATCTGTAAGAATGATAGTGTATTATTATGGCAGGGTATTTTAACTTTCCAGACATAGACTGGGACTGCCATTGTGTTATGGGTTGAGATGGAGAGGAATTTGTTAAATATGTACAAGAAAATTTTCTGATTCAGTAGATGCACCTATTAGAGAAACTGCAAAACTTGACCTACTCTTGGGAAATAAGGCAGGGCAGGTGACTGAGGTGTCAGTGGGGGACCACTTTGGGGCCAATGACCATCATGCTCCTAGATTTAAAATAGAGATGGAAAAGGATAAACCAGATCTAAACGTTGAAGTTCTAAATTGGAG
The DNA here is from genome assembly GCF_004010195.1 of Chiloscyllium plagiosum. Classification (NCBI taxonomy): domain Eukaryota; kingdom Metazoa; phylum Chordata; class Chondrichthyes; order Orectolobiformes; family Hemiscylliidae; genus Chiloscyllium; species Chiloscyllium plagiosum. The sequence goes on along the minus strand of NC_057711.1, from coordinate 106,533,883 downwards.
GAAGGCCAATTTTGACAGTATTAGGCAAGAACTTTCAAAAGTTGATTGAGGGTAGATGTTCACATGTAAAGAGACAGCTGGAAAATGGGAAGCTTTCAAAAAATAAGAGTCCAGAATCAGTATATGCCTGTGAGGGTGAAAGGAAAGGCTGGTAGATGTAGGGAATGCTGGAGAAATTGAGGTTTTGTTTTAGAAAAAGAAGGACGCATATGTTAGGTACAGACAGTAGAGAACGAGTGAAACCTTAGAAGAGTGTAATGGCAGTAGGAGTATACTTAAGAGGGAAGTGAGAAGGGCAAAAAGGGGACATGAGATAACTTCGGCAAATAGGGTTAAGGAGAACCTAAAGGGATTTTATAAATATATTAAGGACAAAAGAATAAATAGGGAGAGAATAGGATCCCTCAAATTTCAGCAAGGCGGCCTTTGTGTGGGACTGCAGGAGTTGAAAGACACAATAAATTAGTATTTTGTATCAGTATTCACTGTGGAGAAGGGCATGGAAGATATAGAATCTGTGGAAATAGATCTTGAAAAATGTCCATATTGCAGAGGAAAAGGTGCTGGATGTCTTAAAATGCATAAAAGTGATAAATCCCCACGATCTGATCAGGTATACCCTTAAACTCTTTGGGAAGCTAGGGACGTGATTGCTAGGCCCCTTGCTGAGATATTTGGATCATCGATAGTCACAGGTGAGGTACAGGAAGACTGGAGATTGTCTAACATGGTGCCACTATTTAAGAAAGGTGGTAAGTGGGGGGGAAAAACCAGGGAACTATAGACTGGTGAGCCTGATAGCAGTGGCTGGGCAAATTATTGGAGAGAAACCTGAGGGACAGGATTTACACTTATTAGGAAAGATAAGGACTGATTAGGGATAGTCAACAAGACTTTGTGCATGGGAAATTATGTCTCACTAACTTGATTGAATTTTTTGATAAAGTAACAAAGAGGATTGATGGTGGACATCAACTATATGAACTTTAGTAAGGTGTTCGACAAGGTTCCTCACACTAGACTATTTAGCAGGGTTAGAACTCTTGGACTACAGGAGACTAGCTATTTGGATACAGAACTGGCTCGAAGAGAGAAGACAGAGGGTGGTGGAGGTGGGGAGTTGCTTTTCAGACTGGAGGCCTGTATCCAGTGAAGAGCCACAAAGATCCAGTGCTGGGTTCATTGCTTTTCATGATTTATATAAATGACTTGGATATGAACATTGGTGGTATAGTCAGTGAGTTTATAGATGGCAAAAAAAATTGGAGGTGCAGTGGACAGCGAAGGTTACCTCAGAGTACAGCGAGATCTTGGTCGGATGGGCCAATGGGCTGAGGAGTGGCAGATGGAGTTCAATTTAGATCAATGTGAGGTGCTGCATTTTGGAAAGCCAAATCAGAGCAGGACCTATTCACTTAATGGAGACCTTGATGGAGTGCAGGTTCATTGTTCCTTGAAAGTGGAGTTGCAGATAGATAGGATAATGAAGATGGCATTTGGTGTGCTTTCTTTTATTGGACAGAGCATTGAGTATAGGAGTTGGGAGGTCATGTTGCAACAGGACATTGGTTAGGCCATTGTTAGAAGGTTGCATGCTATTCTGGTCTCCCTCCTATTGGAAGGATATTGTGAAACTTGAAAGGGTTCAGAAAAAAATTACGAAAATACTGGCAGGGTTAGAGGATTTGAGCTACAGGGAGATGCTGAATAGGCTGGGGCTGTTTTCCCTTGAGAGTTGAAGGCTGAGAGATGACCATATAGAGGTTTATAAAATCATGAAGGACAGGAATAGTGTAAATAGACAGTCTTTTCCCTGGGGTGGGGGAGACCAGACTGGAAAGACCAGAACTTTAAAGTCCCAGATGATTGGAAAATTGTTGTTGTAACCTTCATGTTCAAGAAAGGATCAAGACAAAAGATGGAAAATTATAGGCCAATTAGCCTAACCTCAGTTGTTGTTAATATTCTAGAATTCATCATTAAGGATGACATTTCTAAATTCCTGGAAGTGCAGGGTTGGATTAGAATAAGTCATCATGGATTTAATAAGGGGACGTTATGCCTGACAAACCTGTTAGAATTCTTTGAAGAGGAAACAAGTAGGTTAGACCAGAGAAACCCCATGGATGTTATCTATCTAGACTTCCAAAAGGCCTTTGATACAGTGCCTCACAGGAGGTTGCTGAGTAAAGTGAGGGCCCATGGTGTCTGAGGTGAGTTACTGGCATGGATTAAGGATTGGCTGTCTGACAGAAAGCAGAGAGTTGGGATGAAAGGTTAATTTTTGGAATGGCAGCCTGTGACATGTGGTGTACCGTAGGGTTCAGTGTTGGGGCCACAGCTGTTCACTTTATATACTAATGATCTGGATAAAGGGACTGGGGGCATTCTGGCAAAGTTTGCTGATGAAACAAAATTAGGTGGTCAGGCAGATAGATGTGGAGGCTGCAGAAAGATTTAGACAATTTAGGAGAGTGGTCCAGGAAATAGCTGATGAAATTCAACGTGAGCAAATGCGAGATCTTGCACTTTGGGAAAAAGAATACAGACATGGACTATTTTCTAAACGGTGAGAAAATTCATAAAGCCAAAGTAACAAGGGATCTGGGAGTGCTAGTTCAGGATTCTCTAAAGGTTGACTTGGAGGTTGAGTCTGTGATTAAGAAAGCAAGTGTAATGTTGTCATTTATCTCAAGACGGTTGGAACATAAATGCAGAGATGTACTTCTGAGACTTTATAAACTCTGGTTAAGCCCCATTTTGAATACTGTGTCCACTTTTGGGCCCCACACCTCAGGAAGCACATACTGAGCATGTGCAGCAGAGATTCACACGGATGATTCCTGAAATGGTCAGCCTAACAGACAATAAATGGCTGAGGATCCTGGGATTGTATTCATTAGAGTTTGGAAGGTTGAGGGGAGATCTAATAGAAACTTACAAGATAATGCATGGCTTAGAAAGGGCAGATGCTGGGAAGTTGTTTTCATTAGGTGGGGAGACTAGGACCCGTGGGTATAGCCTTAGAATTAGAGGGGGTCAATTTAGAACAGAAATGAGAAGACATTTCTTCAGCCAGAGATTGGTGGACCTGTGAAGTTCATTGCCACAGAGCACAGTGGAGGCCAGGATGTTAAATGTCTTCAAGGCAGAGATTGATAAATTCTTAATCTCACAAGGAATTAAAGGCTACAGGAAGAGTACTAATCAGTGGAGTTGAAATGTCCAGCAGTCATGATTAAATTGCTGAGTGGACTCAATGGGCTGAATGGCCTTACAGCCACTCCTATGTTTTCTGGTCTTATGTTCTTTGAGGGCATAGGTTTAGGGTGAAAGAGTAAAGATATAAAAGGGACCTAAAAGGCAACTTTTTCATGCAGAGGGTGGTGTGTGTATGAAATAAGCTGCCCAAGAAAGTGGTGGAGCTAGTACAATTACAACATTTAAAAGGCATCTGATGGGTAAATGAATAGGAAGGGTTTAGAGGGAAATGAGCCACGTGATGGCAAATCGGACTACAGTAGTTTTAGGTATCTGGTCAGCATGGACGAGTTGAACTGAAGGGTCTGTTTCCATTCTGTACATCTCTATGACTCTGTAACTCTATCTAATTTGCTCCCTACCTCCTCAAAGATTTTTAACATAAACTTATCAGCCATGATTGAATGATGGAGCAGACTCGATGGGCTGAATGGCCCAATTTCTGCTCCTTTGTCTTATGCTTTCATGAACTCATCTTGATGAAGCTTTGCTGACTCAACCCTATTTTATCATACACTTCCAAGTACTCCACAATCTCAGCCTTAATAATGGACTATAAAATCTTACTGGGATCAGGTTAACTGGTCTATAGGTTCTTGTCTTCTGCCTCTGTTCATTCAGGAACAGGGGTCTTACATTAACTATTTTCCAGTCCTCTGGCACTCTCACTGACTCCACAATGGGAGCCACATGCACCCATATTATGAAGGTACAACACATCACTTGGTCCTGCAATTCTGACAGTTCTAGACTTGATTTTTAAAAGTTCCTACTGGGGTGTTTTAGTTTGTAATCTGTAAATAATTCTCCTATTTGCCATCAATCTAAAAGTAACCTATACTGGCTGGTCAAATTAGTAGCAATCACCAAACAATGGACTGAGGATTAGCTGTGATACCACTCTTTTGTGCTGGACCACTGATCCCAGGCTTCAATTTATCCTGTTAAAACAAGCCTTATAAATATCAGCCAAAGAAAACAAGCAAAATTAGTATGGGAATTTGGATCGAATTCCCATACTACCTTCAAAGTCCCCAAAATACATACTCACTCCTCTACATCGGGGAGACAGGACTCCTACTTGCAGATCGTTTCAGAGAACATCTCTGGGACACCTGCACCAACCAACCCCACTCCCAATGGCTGAACATTTCAACTCCCCCTCCCACTCCATCAGGGACATGCAGGTCCTGGGCCTCCTCCATTACCAAACCCTTACCACCAGACGCCTAGAGGAAGAATGCCTCATTTTCCAGCACAAGGCCCATAACTTTGTATGCCTTGGCATCGCAAATTCACATCCTAAATACTTAGAGTCATAGAGCCATATAGCATGGAAACAGAGTTTTCAGTCCAACTAGTCCATGTCGACTATGTTCCCAAAGTAAACTAGTCCTACTTACTTGCATTTGGTCCATATCCCTCCAAACCCTTCCTACATTACATCCCAGCTCCTCAACTCAAAGGTCTGACAATGAAGGTAAGCATGCTAAATGCCTTCTTAACCATTCTGTCTACCTGTGATGCAAATTTCAAAGAATTATATACCTGAACCCTTTGATCTCTCTGTTCTACAGCACTGCCCAGGGCCCTCCCATTAATTGTATAAGTCCTGCCCTCATTTGTTTTACCAAAGTGAAATGCATCACATTTATATAAATTAAGTGCCATCTGCCACTTCTCAGCTCATTGACCCAATTGATCAAGATCTCTTGGTAATTTTAGGTAACACCTTCTTCATTATCTGGTACATCATCAATTTTACTTCTTAAATGTTATGAGGGTTTCTGCCTCCACCACCCTAATAGGTATCTGAGTTCCAAGTTCCCAACACCCTTTGGGTGAAAACTTGTTTTCTCACATATTCTCTAAACCTCTGCCCTTTACATTAAATGTATGCCCATGTTCACTGTGCCCTGCACCAAGGGGATTAATTCCTTCCTGTCTATCTGATCTATACTCCTTTAAGTTATTTTTCAAAAACTTCCGAGCTACAAGAAAAAACATCCCAGTCTGTCCAAATTTTCTTTATAACTAAAACTCTCCAGCCCAGGCAATATTCTTGTAAAACTCCTCTGCACCCTTTCCAGTGCTCTCACATCCTTTGTGTAAACTGGATTCCAGAACCACACACAATACGAGCTGTAGCCTAATGAACATTTTATAAAGTTCCAGCTCAGCCTCCCCGCTCTTAAAATCTATGATTCATCTAATAAAGGCAACGATCCCTTTTGCCTGCTTAACCACTTTGTCTATCTTTCCTGCTACACTAAGGGGCCAATAGACAGGCACATTAAAGTCCCTCTGATTTCCAGAGTCTTACCGTTCATCATATATTCCCTTGCCTTATTATCCACTTTAAATGCATCACCTTAAACTTATCCAGAATGAATTCAATTTGCTGCTGATCAGTCCATATGACCAACCATTTATATCATCCAGTAATCTAAATGTATCTTCCTCACTCTTTAAGTATTGAATCTGTCTGCCCTGGACTATTGTAAGCCCTGGACTAACTCCATGTGATTATTATAGGCTTTTTCTATCACTGTTGGTATCTCAGTGATCTTGTGAATGATCATTATGTTTAGCTCTGAACACGCTAGCAATCTTTCTATTGCTGGCTCATTTGTGTTCACAAAGTAAATTATTTGTAGTTTCCATGAAGTATTGCTGTAGCTGCACTTCATCATGAATATATAAATACAAGTCAATTTTGCTGTTGTAGGTTGCATAATTGATTTCCTACAATTTCAATATATTTTGTTCAGGATTCTGACTGGTGGGTTGGTTGTACTTGCTCCAGTATTGACTTTGGTTTTGAGCATATGTTTACCAGTTTTATAGAACATATAGAACATAGAACAATACAGTGCAGTACAGGCCCTCGATGTTGTGCTGACTTGTCATACCAATCTGAAGCCCATCTAACCTACACTATTCCATGTACGTCCATATGCTTGTCCAATGACGACTTAAATGTACTTAAAGTTGGCGAATCTACTACCGTTGCAAGCAAAGCATTCCATACCCTTACTACTCTCTGAATAAAGAAACTACCTCTGACATCTGTCCTATATCTATCACCCTTCAATTTAAAGCTATGCCCCTCGTGCTCGCCGTCACCATACTTGGAAAATGGCTCTCCCTGTCCACCCTATCTAACCCTCTGATTATCTTATATGTCTCTATTAAGTCACCTCTCAACCTTCTTCTCTCTAATGAAAACAGCCTCAAGTCCCTCAGCCTTTCCTCGTAAGACCTTCCCTCCATACCAGGCAACATCCTAGTAAATCTCCTCTGCACCCTTTCTAAAGCTTCCACATCCTTCTTATAATGCGGTGACCAGAACTGTACACAATACTCCAAGTGTGGCCGTACCAGAGCTTTGTACAGCTGTAGCATAGCTTCATGGTTCCGGAACTCGATCCCTATATTAATAAAAGCTAAAACACTGTATGCCTTCTTAACAATCCTGTCAACCTGGGTGGCAAATTTCAAGGATCTGTGTACCTGGACACGAGATCTCTCTGCTCATCTACACTACCAAGAATCTTACCATTAGCCCAATACTTTGCATTCCGGTTACTCCGGAAAATGAGTTTAGAATAGTTATGTGGTTGGTTTTGACCAGCACAGACTCAATGGGCTGAAGGACCTTTTTTATTGCTGTAGATTTCTGTGACCCTATGACTCCTATGACTCCTATTACCATACATAACAAAATTCTTTGACATATCATTGTTATCATCAGTTAAGTGAATCATCTCACACTTGTCCGCATTAAACTCCATTTGCCACCTCTCAGCCCAGCTCTGCCTCTTATCTGTGTCTTTCTGTAACCTACTACATCCTTCGTCACTATCCACAATTCCACCGACCTTAGTGTCATCTGCAAATTTACTAACCCACCCTTCTACACCCTCATTTATAAAAGTGACGAACAGCAGTGGACCCAACACCGACTCTTGTGGTACACCACTGGTAGCTGGATTCTAGGACAAACATTTCCCATCAACCACTACCCTCTGTCTTCTTTCAGCAAGCCAATTACTGATCCAAACTGCTATATCTCCCACAATCCTATTTCTCCACATTTTGTACAATAGCGTACTGTGGGGAACCTTATCGAATGCCTTGCTGAAATCCATATACACTACATCAACCAGTTTACTCTCATCTACCTGTTTGGTCACCTTCTCAAAGAACTCAATAAGGTTTGTGAGGCACGACCTACCCTTCACAAAACCAGGCTGACTATCCCTAATCAAATTATTCTTTTCTAAATGATTATAAATCCTATCTCTTATAACCTTTTCCAACATCTTACCAACAACTGAAGAGAGGCTCACTGGTCTTTAATTACCAGGATTGTCTCTACTCCCCTTCTTGAACAGGGGAACCACATTTGCTATCCTCCAGTCTTCTGGCACTATTCCTGTTGACAATGACGATTTAAAGATCAATGCCAAAGGCTCAGCAATCTCCTCCCTGGCTTCCCAGACAATCCTAGGATAAATCCCATCCGGCCCAGGGGACTTATCTATTTTCACACTCTGCAGGATTTCTAATACCTCCTCCTTGTGAACCTCAATCACACCTAGTCTAGTAGCCTATATCTCAGTAATCTCCTCGACAACATTATCGTTTTCTAGTGCTTCCCCTATCTCCTCTGACTCCACACATAACTTCCCACTACTATCCTTGATTGGCCCTAATCTTACTCTCATCATTCTTTTATTCCTTAAATACCTATAGAAAGCCTTAGGGTTTAGATTAGATTAGATTACTTGCAGTGTGGAAACAGAGTCTTCTGCCCAACAAGTCCACACCGATCCACCGAAGTGCAACCCACCCAGGCCCATTCCCTTACATTTACCTCTTCACCTAACACTACGGGCAATTTAGCATGGCCAATTCACCTAACCTGCACATTTTTGGATTGTGGGAGGAAACCGGAGCACCTGGACGAAACCCACGCAGACACGGGGAGAATGTGCCAACTCCACACAGAGAGTCGCCTGAGGCGAGAATTGAACCCGGGTCTCTGGCGCTGTGAGGCAGCAGTGTTAATCACTGTGCCCACTATCCATGATTCTATCCACCAACAACTTCTCATGTCTCCTCCTCGCTCTTCTGAGCTCTCTCTTTAGGTCTTTCCTGGCTACCTTGTGACCCTCAAGCGCCTTAACTGAGCCTTCACATCTCATTCTAATATAAGCCTTCTTCTTCCTCTTGACCAGAGATTCCACTTCGCTCGTAAACCACGGCTCACACGCTCTACAGCTTCCTTCCTGCCTGACAGGTACATACTTATCTTGGACATACAGTAGCTTTTCCTTGAATAAGCTCCACATTTCTAATGTGCCTATCCCCTGCAGTTTCCTTCTCCATCCTATGCTTCCTAAATCTTGCCTAATCGCATCATAATTGTGTTTCCCCCAGCTGTAACTCTTGCCCGGTGGTATACATCTATCCCTTTCTATCACGAAAGTAAACATAACAGAATTGTGATCGCTATCACCAAAGTGCTCACCTACTTCCAAGTCTAACACCTGGCCAGGCTCATTACCCAGTATCAAATGTAATGTGGCCTCGCCCCTTGTTGGCCTGTCTACATCCTGTGTCAGGAAGCCCTCCTGCACACACTGGACAAAAACTGACCCATCTATAGTACTCGTACTATAGTGTTCCCAGTCAATACTTGGAAAGTTGAAGTCCCCCATGACAACTACCCTATCTCTCTCACTCCTAATGAGAATCATCTTTGCTATCCTTTCCTCTACATGTCTGGAACTATTGGGAGGCCTATAGAAAACTCCCAACAGGGTGACCTCTCCTTTCCTGTTTCTAACCTCAGCCCATACTACCTCAGTTGACGTGTCCCCAAACATCCTTTCTGCAACTGTAATACTGTCCTTGACCAACAATGCCACACCTCCCCCTCTTTTACCATCTTCTCTGTTCTTTCTGAGACATCTAAATCCTGGAACATGCAACAACCACTCCTGTCCCTGCTCTAACCATGTCTCCAAAATGGCCACAACATCGAAGTCCCAGGTACCAACCCATGCTGCAAGTTCACCCACCTTATTCCGGATGCTCCTGGCATTGAAGTAGACACACTTCCAACCAACTTCTTGTTTGCCGGTGCCATCTTGTGTCCCTGAAACTTGATTTTGGACCTCCCTACTCTCAACCTTTTCTATACTTGAACTACAATTTTGGTTCCCATCCCCCTGCTGGATTAGTTTAAACCCATCCCAATAGCCTTAGTGAATTTCCCCCCCAGGAGATTGGTACCCCTCTGGTTCAGATGAAGACCATCCTGCTTGTAGAGATCCCACCTACCCCAGAAAGAGCCCCAATTATCCAAGAATCCAAAACTCTCCCTCCTGCACCATCCCTGTAGCCACATGTTCAACTCCTCTCTCTCCCTATTCCTTGCCTCACTAGCATGTGGCTTGGGCAACAAACCAGAGACAACAGCTCTGTTCATCCTAGCACTAAGCTTCCATCCTAGCTCCCTGAACTTCTGCCTTAAATCCCCATCTCTCTTCCTACCTATGTCATTGGTGCCTATGTGGACCACGACTTGGGGCTGCTCCCCCTCCCCCATAAGGATCCCAAAAACATGATCAGAGACATCACGAACCCTGGCACTTGGGAGGCAACACACCAATCTTGAGTCTCTTTCATCCCTTCAGAACCTCCTATCTGTTCCCCTAACTATGGAGTTCCCAATGACTACTGCTCCGCTCCTCTTCCCCTTTCCCTTCTGAGCAGCAGGGAGAGACTCTGTGCCAGAGTCCTGTACCCCATTGCTTTCCCCTGGTAAGTCATCCCCCCAACAGTATCCAAAATGGTATACTTGTTGTTGAGGGGAATGGCCACAGGGGATTCCTGCACTGCCGGTTCCCTTTCCGTCCCCTGACTGTAACGCATTTGCCTTTTTCTTGTACTGTAGGAGTGACTACCTTCCTGTAACTCCTTTCAATAACCCCCTCTGCCTCCCGAATGATCCGAAGTTCATCCAGCTCCAGTTCCCTAATGCGGTTTTTGAGGAGCTGGAGTTGGGTGCACTTCCCGCAGATGTAGTCAGCAGGGACACTAGTGGTGACCCTTACCTCCCACATTCTGCAGAAGGAACATTCAACTGCCCTAACCTCCATTCCCACTATTCTAAATTCCCAAAGAGACTGATGAAAAAATAAGGAATAAAAAAAAACTTGTTACCTTACCAATCTGGTGCACAGGTCCTTTTTTTTGGTTAGAGGAGGAGGATGGGTGGCAGACACTACCTGAGTAGTGTTTCGGGTAACGCAACCACACAAATAAATGTCTTCCCAGAAGTCCTTCGCTCCTCCCTCGCCGCTCTGGCAAAATGGAGGCCCGACTCCCGAGGTAAGTACCTTTTAATGCGGGCAAACTCACCCTTCCTGGCAGCCCTCGCTTCACCTCTCCTTCTCTCCTCACTGCTCTGGCAAAATGGTATATCATGTTGACAATGGCAAAAACGTCTAATTGTTTGAATTTGTTCAAACAATATGTCACATTCATGACATAGATGTCTTTTCACCTTCTGGTTGAAGATTCTTCCAGTCTAAATCTTCACAGCTGGTCGGACTTGATGCTGACCTCATGTATGTGATTACAATTATGCAGTTCCCTGGCATACTGTCAGTTGTTTCAGCTAGGTTGTTGCATCCTGTTTGAACCTCTGGTTGCATCTGTGGTATCAGACTGACTGTATTGGTGGCTCTAGTGTCCTGGATTTGCAATCAGAAACAGAAACTGTAGATTATTTTTCCCCACCCTCCTTCACCTAGGACCCTACATGAGACCAATTGTAGTATTCTTGCTGTAGTCCTGACTAAACTCAATAAGTTAGTATGAGCAAAGAATGAAACCTGAAACCTTCAGGTCTCAAATTACCTGAACTTGAAACTTCATTCATCAGGCATCTGATGTAGGCCACGGAGCAAACCTTTCAAATCTCGTTTTGTAAATATAGCAAAGGTTTTCTTTTTGCCAGCTTAATGCCCACTGATTCTTTGTGACTATTCAATGAAAACAAATATTGGTGCTGAACAAAAGAAAATGTGCCCAGCATGGAAACTAAATGAAATACATTTTTGCACTAATGTCTTAGCAACTCATTGTCCCCACAAGATCAATAAACTAAACCTGAAATTAAGTTTAAGCAAACTGCATTTTCTTCATTTCAATTTTATTGTCGCTTCCATACGCCTCATCTGATAGCTACTGAATGTGAACAAGGGACTTCAGTTCTATCATTTTTAATTATTTTCCACTTGTGTTGATAGAGAGCAATAATTTGCATGTGCAAACTGAGCTATGATTAACTAAAACTGTTATTATTTCTTTTTGTGGTCACCTACAGGGAATGCTGGAATTTGATATTCCGATCACAATCTGTGAAGTCTTCTATCTGATCCTTTTCCTGAAGTTTGACTTTTTAGAGAATAACAGAACAAACTTGGTTGAAACTGGCAGGACACCTTATCCATCTTAACTTATCTTGTCTCATGCTTCAGTGGCCTTTAACCCCAGCCAAGCTATGCAGCAAGCTGGCAGATGACAATTCCATTTTCTGAATCTTGTACAGTAGAGGTCAGCTGTAAGTTACTCTATGAAGCATTTATCATTGTCTTTGAGTATAAACATAATCCACATGCCCTCAGAGACTATGTCTGGGCTGCCAAAAAATCCTTCTGCCTGTCATTGTTAACAGTCGTTAGCTGTAGATGTGAACTTGGAGGGCAACTGACTAAGATATGTTTCTTCTGGCGCCTCTTTCCAGGCTGTTTCAAGTCAGAGGCAATCTCTCAAAGTCACTTTTGCCAACATTGAAACTTACAGTATTTACCGAGATGACCATTACTTGTAGCTTGCAATATTTGCTCGACTGATGTATGGTTTGTCAGTACAGCAAAAGGTAAGCTGCTGATTGGAGTTAATTGGTTAATTAAGTGACTGAGTAAATATAAAGAGGAAACATGATAACTGGTGTGAAATGAGTTGTGTGACTAATTAGTCAATACACTCTCACCACAAGGAAAAGTTATCTTGAGTTCTATTTCATCAACAAGTTAGAGTGGTAACCTTACAGGTTTTGCATGCAGATAAATCAATTGGAAAAGACGGGTGATCTACTGATGGTGGTGATTATTAACTGTTTTCCCTGGAGCAAGGGAGGCTTAGAGGTGACCTTGCAGTGGTTTATAAAATCATGAGGGGCATGGATAGGGTGGACAGAAAAGGTCTTTTCCCTGGATGGGGGAGTCCAGAACAAAAGGGCATAGCTTTCAAGTGAGAAGGGCAAGACTTAAAAGGGACCTAAGAGGCAACTTTTACACACAGAAAGTTTGCGTGTATGAAATGAGCTGCTGGAGGAACTGGTGGCGGCTGGTACAATTAGAACATTTAAAAGGTACCTGGATAGGAATATGAATAGGAAGGGTTTAGAGGGATATTGGCCAAGCTGGCAAATGGGACTAGATTAATTTAGGATATCTGGTCAGTATTTTTCTGTGTTATACATCTCTGTGACTCTACTATGGGTGATTTGGTGTTTGGCAAATAAAAAATGTTCAGTTGTGTTTAAGAGCATTTCTGCATATAAAAAAAAGTCATGGAGCAGTGGTGGTGTTTCTACCTCTGAGACAAGAAGCCTGAGTTCCAGCCCTGCCTACTCCAGAGATGTGCCATAATACCTCCAACAGGTTAATCAGAAAATCAAAACCAACCGCGTGGTACTGGATAAATATTTTTGGAGGTTATCTATTGCTATTAGGCTTCCTTTGTGATTTCTTTCTCCTGGCCCTCTCGAGTGATTAGTAATAGAAGGTACAACATCATAGAATGCCTTCAGAAGGGGTATTGTTCCGGGCTTGAAATGGTTTATTTCACCAACAGTAACATATACACTATATTTTGTCAGGAATAATTACTAGGACCTTAGGGAGCTGGAACAAATACATACGTATCCTCCAAAAATTAGAGAACTCCTTGTCTCCATCCACAAGTTGTGTCTCACATCAGCAGAACGGGTGAAGCCAATATAACATGATCATTAACCCCTTCAGCAATGCTATCTCATAAGAAGCTCTCTTCTCAACCTTTTCTTCCCCATGCTTAACAAATTGCACAATCATGATTATAACAACATTGTATGTACCACTAACCACCCCACAACCCACCCCCAAGTGTTTGACCACAAAAAGACTTTTCATTCTTGTCACGTAATGCACTCTCTTTCAATTTGAAATGGTGGTAGTTCTCTTCTTCAAAGATTTTTGTTTCTGCTCTGTGGTTCATTTTTTTGCAGGAGGATCTTTTATCTCTCAAAAGTCCTTCATAGAGGAGTGCTAGTGCTCCTTTACCTGACCTGAATGAACCTTAATCTCCTGAATATTCTTTGTACACAAACTTATCCGGGCCACCTTTAATCTTGTGTGTGTCTGTCATGAAATGTAGTTGCCTCATTGAAACCAATACTTTCTTCCTTGCAGTATCCTGGATTTCTGGATCAAGCAATCATTTTCTAATTAAAAGGGGAAGGCTCTTGTTTGTAGATCCTGGATGTGCAGGCAGTTTCTTCTACTTGACCATGTCCTAGATCTGTTAGTAGTACAGAACTAATTGATCCTGTATCAAGTACTAAAATATCAGTGGGATGTCCATTGACAAAACTAATTGCTATCCCTTAGTTAGTCATTTAGGAATGCAACATATATCATCTAGCTCATCAACTGCACGTCATTTTTTTTTCGAATGGTGGTGAGTGTTCTACTGTGTTGATCTTTTTATGTGTGTCACCACTCATTTTCCTATTATCTTGAAACTCAATTTTCCCAGGCCTTGAGCAATATGGCAATGGCAAAGCATTTGGGAAAGTTTGGTGAATATGGAAAAATGAAGTTTTCAGCTTTGAGTTTAAAAAAGTTCAATTTTCCACCCAAGGTTTTCTTTAATGAGTAGTGAAGCCTAGTCGCATGTATTAACATCTCATCATGACCTAACCTTGCCTTATTTATATACAGATTCTATTTTGGAGAGAAACTGGACAGCAATAATTCCTGACTTAAAAGTTTGAACTGTCACTTGACAGTTGCAGTTCAGCATTGTCTTCTCCAGGCCTGAGGGTTTGCTTCATGGTCGGTGACTATCTGTATTCCCTGGAGATTGGCTTCGGTAAAATACTGGCCTCACCATCGCATAATGACACACATGGTGAAGCAGCATTTTACTTGTACTTCTTTCAAGCTAGTCTATAGTATTCACTGCGCACAATGTGGCCTTCTTTACATTGGTGAGACCAAATACAGACTGGGTGACCATTTTGCTTAACACCTCCACTGTGTCTATAGGAATGACTGCTCTCCCATTTATTTACCATTTCAGTTGACAACCTTGCTGTCATGTCGTGGGTATGCTGCAACTTTTCAATGAAGCACAGTGCAAGCTTGAGGAACAACACCTTATTTTCCTGTTAGGCACTTTACAGCTTCAAGGAATCAATATTGAATTCCATAACTTCAGAATCCATCCTCATGATGGTTGTCCTCCATTTTTTACCATTTATAGGTATTCATTGTTGTAACTGACAACTGACTGACTAGCTGTATCTGAAGTGTTTTTGCAAGGTAATGCCAGATTTGAAAGTACACAGTGGGATAACACAGGCAGGTGACACAAATTTATTGCGAGTGATAATTAATTCAGTGCAAAGTGGTAGAAAGTGCTGAACAATTATGATCTCATATGCAATAGTAATTAATGGAAAATTACTATCAGTGTTCAGGGTTATGAATTAGATCTCAAGGAGCAAAAGTGAAATGAAGCAAAGGATAGACCAAATTAGAAAATCTGAGTACTCCCCAGAGTTTCCCACCTTTATCTTCGTACTGGTCTTGATGTGCCTATGCTTTCATCCATAACATTTGAGTCACTAGGGTTCAAGAATCTATCTCACTTCAGGGCAGCACAGTGGCTCAGTGGTTAGCACTGCTGCCTGATAGCACCAGGGATCTGCTGCAACACAGGTTCCATCACTTTTCAGAGGTGTCAACATACCAGGACATCATTTGAAGAAAAGCAGCCTCCCTTGTGAAGTAGCCAATGGACATTATCATGACCAATGGGACAGAACCTCAGAGTACTGGAAAGTTTTAGCTCTTAATTCCAAAAAAATGGTTTAAAAAAGAAGACTGCTATGGAGAAAATAACTGCAAGTATAAACAAATAGTCAGAATGGCACTAATGGAATGTTAACAAAATTTCATACAGACTAGATTGTGACAAAGTTCCATGCTCAGAATCCTGGAGTAAGACTTGAACCCATACTCTTTTAAACTAGAAGTAAAACTCGTAGACATAGAGCCATAGCCAATATGACAAAGGTGGAAAGTGGCATGGTAGATGCATTTCCAAGCGATAGGATTGCAATTAGATTACTAGGACTATTTTAATATTAAGCAATATTATTTATAAGATGACAAATGCTGTGCTACAGAAGTGTGTGACTTTGCACAAGAAGAACAGACACAGTGACTGTGATCTCTGAAGACTACAAAGGTAATGAGGCGATGATGACTTCCACCCCACCATCCCCCCAACTCATCAGTAAATCAATCCTGTGGATATGCAGACACATTTCATATTTTTCCATTTGGGGAGTACATGAGGTGATTAAAAATGTAATTTCAAATCTACTGGAGTAGACTATTGGGACTGAACACACTCATGCATCACCACCAGGGATTTAGCATTAGCGTTCTGATAGTCACAGCTGAAGAATTATTCCTGAGTGATCCCATGTTACCAGTAAAGACTCTCTCTAACTCTGAGTGCTGTAAAGAGGTTAACATGGAAACAGGACAAAAGAACTTCAATCTGCTGAGGAAACAAAGTACGCAAAAAATTGTCTATTTGAATACCAACATCAATCCTACTGGTTATCTCCATTGTAATAATCACAATATTTTATTATCCAATTTTTTTTTGCAAATAATTCAGAGACTTATCTTTCTTTTTAGTTTTATTTTGTTTTAGACTCATCTCTTATTTCTAATCTGGCTGTAATCTGTTGTGCTAATTCTTGCTGTGTTTATTAATTAATGTACTAAACTTTTTGTTCATTCAAGAAAGTTTATTAAAATTGACTTCTTTTAATACATTACTTTATATTGCATCTGGAAGAAAGGTTTCCGCAAGGGATCAAATCGTTTTTCCATTAAATTTGATGCAACCAACCAAGTGCATGGGTGACCAGAGAAGGCAAGCCAGTTCTTCCGGCCTCACCGCGGAGCTTACTGCTTTGGAGGATTCCATCTGGCACATTGAAATTTTGGAAATCTCACGCGAGGTCTAATGGTAACAACATTGTGAAAACTGGTTATTTGCTCATTATGGAATTTTGACATAAGTTCATAGGCAGGGCCCTGCCCTGTGCAGACAAAAGGAACATATCCAGTCATTGTTTATGTTGGGAGTAAAATAACAGCTTGGAAGACAAAAGCTCATTGGTCCACCATGGAAACACCTTGGCCAATCTGAGTCAATTTTCCAACCAAGCAGCGCTCCTTTTATCATGAGGCATTAAATGTTGCCCCCTTTGGAATTTGAAATTCTTGTGTCTGTTCTAACAACTGAAAGGCAAAAAAAAAAATTGACTGTTTTGTAGCTCATACTTATCAGTTTGTTATTTCAAACTGTTTGGGGATTCCTGAGGTTGGGAAGCACACTATCAAAATTAAACATTTCTTTTCATCCAGTAAGTTCAAAACAGATACAATAATCAAATATAAGTTCAGTTTGTTCACAGAATTATTGAGCTTTTCCAAATCAATATGCAGATCAACAGTTTTTGATGATTAGTACATTAATTATAAATGTAAAGAAATAATGATGAAGTCATGAAAAGCAATGGAATGGCTGTGACTGACAAAGTGTGTGTGTTTTTGGAAGATCCATTACAGAAAAATAAACATTAAAGTCATAAAGAAACAAATGCAGACAATAATGTAAACCCTCAGCAGTTCTAGCAGTACATGTTGGGAGAGAAGTAGAGTTAATATTGAGAGTCTGGTATGATTCTTCTTCAGAAGGGTTCTGTTCTGCTCTGAAGAAGCATATCAGACTCATAATGTTAACTCTGTTTCTCTCTCCTGCTGAGTTTCTCTAGCACTCTCTGCACTTGCTTCAGATTTCCAGCATTCACACCCTTTTTCCTTTTATCAAAGTGATTATGCGAACATAAGTTTGACATTTTCCAAGAATATCAGGACCCTGACATCAAGCTGGAAAGCCTACATTTGTCAACAGCGAGGAATGCTTAGCAGGTATATGACAGGAGTGCTCCTAATTTGGTGCCTGTGAGCCCAATATTTAATTAAGGATGGCTGACAGGATCACGATGGCAGACAATCAGAGTGTCAGCAGCTCTGAAGGCTCAACAACCCCATTTGGTGGGGCACGGATTGCTTAGGAATCATAGAATCCCTACAAAGCGGAAGCAGACCATTTGGCCACCGAGTCTATACTGACCCTCCAGAGATCATCCCACCCAGACCTACACTCACACAGAGAGAATGAGCAAACTTCACACAGACAGTCACACCGAGGATGGAGTTGAATCCGAGCCCCTGGCGCTGTGAGGCAGTAGTGATAAGCACTTTAAAATATCTACTCCATGTTTCTGTTCTGATGTCCAACTCTTTGTGCAACTTTGTTCACTTCTCTCTGTGTCCACACCCAGTCTCAATTAATCAAGCACAGGAAGTGCAGGTCAGTTACCAGGCTCATATAATCAATCACAGAATGACTGAACGCTAAAGGAAAAATATTTTCTTTAGCTGGTGGGAAGTTGTGGCTGCGTAATTTCAAAAACTCACTGAAGGGAGAAGGGAGTTGAGAGAAATCTCTTAAAGTTTTGTTGCAGGGTGGTATCCTTCATCAGGAGAATTTCATCAGAGCTACAGGCAATAAAGGGTAATGGGATTAGGTATAGATTATTTGAGCAAGAAGTAGCACAGACATGAAAAGCAGCCTCCTTCTTCATTACAAGCTTCTATTGTTCCATGAAGATCTGATATATAATCATATTTTCACTTCAACTATTGGTTCTGGTAATCATTTTGAAGACTTGGATCTTTTTGAGTTCAATGGACTTTTCTTTGGGCTATACTGAGTAGAACACAGTTTTACCATAGTAAGGACTCGATATGAAGAACTTGATTTGAAGGTATTGGCGTTGGACGGTGTGGGGGGGTGGGGGGGCTTGGTGGTGGACAAAGTCAGAAATCACATGACACCAGATTATAATCCAACAGGTTTTTTTTAAAATCACAAGCTTTCAGACCTCAGCCCCTTCAACAGACTTTGAAGACATCACCTGATGAAGGGGCTATGCTCAAAAAGCTTGTGATTTCAAACAAACCTGTTAGACTAGAACCTGGTGTAGTGTAACTTCTGACTAAATGAAGTACATTCAAATAATCTCAAGGTAGCTTTCAATTTTGACACTGTGAAAACACTGTCCCTAGTTAGATATAAAATTGGCAATTTTACTTGCTTTATTGAAGGGTTTCTGGTGTGAAAATCTGGAAAAAAACAGTAAATGTTGAACTAACAGTCTGAAAACATCGAGACAGTGGAGGGTTAGGTGAGGTGGTGACAAGGTAGAGCCCTCAATACACATAAAAGTTAGGAATGAGTGAAGAAGACATTCCAACCTACTTTGGTCAATTCAAAAAGTTATTCCACAGTGTTTTGGAATATTGCTGATTTATGAAAACAAAAGACGTACGCAACTACAAAGACAAAATCCAGAGAAAATATGAAATGATTGAAATGTTTTGTGATATCAAATCCTCTTGAAATGTATTTTGGGTGAGTGTCAACAAAATATAATCTCACTGGGTCCTTGAAAAATGATCAAATCTTCGCCTGAAACACTTACTTCAATTATGACTTGCTTAATTGGATTGTCTGAAAGCATAGAATCACTTGGAAGGATATGCTGTAATTAAATCTGATTTCAATGCATAATCTGGTTGAAAACTGAGTTAATTTAATATAATTGATTAGACTTCAGAAGAAACTATAAATGTATTTCTGCAGTTTTTTGACATATAATCCATTCTGCACATACAATAACAGAATAGTGAATTTTAACCTATCTAGCGCAGAATAATTCAACAGTTATTTCCCTCATTGTTCAAAAACATATGCCATGGACCATATCCTGTCTAAATAAGCCTCAAAGTGGTGTTGGTTGAGAACACTAACACTACATTTGTGAGGGAAACTAAGGGGGGAGGGGTGGGGAGACACAAAGTTACAGCCTTCCAACAATGTCTACGTAAGCCCTTGACACCTTAGGGGCATGATGAAATATTGGCTGAATGTTAGAATCTTTTTAAAGTTAGGTTCAAAAGATCTTGCCCATAATATTGCTCCATACCACGTGGTTTACCTTTCTACCCTCACCACATGGCTGTTCATATCCTCAATGCCACTTACATTATATTTTTCTTGGTTGAGAACCAAAATAACTCTTAGAGGTTAAATCCCACACAACCCCACTCCACTCCCAAAAAAAAAAACACCAGCAAGTTGCCATGCAAGGCAGTTGGTCTCAGCTCTGTTCAGGTGCAATGCATTCAGCTTGGAAATATTCAATTTTGAAAAGAAGTGGTCTTTCTGTCATAGGAATATAAATGCCAACCTTCTGCACCATCTTTCAACCCAATCATTCATCTGATTTATCCTTTTATTGTTATCCTCACCTATACAAGGGTATCAGGAAAGTTTCCTAAATTATTACTACAAGCTCACATCCTTATTTTTTATCCATATTGGTGATGTAATTGTGCATGATAACAACTGTCTCCATGACTACATTTATAAACAAAATATTCGTAGAACAAGCTCCTAAATTTGGAAATTAGCCGCTGTAACTGATGACGTTTCTTGCATACATAATTAATGAGCACATGAATAATTTCCCAGAATTCCCACATGGAACAGGATGTACACTTGAGAGGTCAGAGATGCTGTGCCATTCTTCTACCTATTAGACAGTTGTACTTATGTAAAAAGGAAGACTCAGCAGCTATTCACTCGCCTCCCACTGACACACTTTAATATGGATAAGTTTATTTAAGTGTTTTACTTAATCCTTTTATTTGAAGAAATGAAATGCTTAATTTTCCAGGTCATTAGACTAACTGTCTAACTCTAGAGATAAGGACACAAAGTTGCAACCCTGATGAGACAATACTAATGGTCTTATGATTTCACACTAATTTGTTTTCCACTCTCTGAGGCTTGAATACACTGCACTCTCATTCTGCTGCCGTTACTAGTAAGGTCCAGGAGTGGCAATGGAAAGGCAAAGGGGAAAGAGAAAATGACTGTGCAGTCCCATTTGGAATTGTTCTTCCTGTTGGATAGATCCAGAAATTTAAGCACTCAGCCTGATCAGGAATGGCAAAAGAAACAGCTGCACATTTCCTGATTTTGTCTTACTATCTCAAGACAACTGTGAAGTCTTAGTGCATGCTATAAATGAAGATTAATGACTGAATGACTGATCAGAAAACACAATGATCAGCACCCGAGGGCATTTTATCTTAGCATTTCCCACTGATGACATGATTGCTTGAGAGTGTATTAGTACTGACCAGGTACTGAGTACCTAACAACATTTAGTTGTAACTGTTTTAACATGAATTTTAATATAAGAAATTAATTGTAAAAATACTGTATGTGGATAACTGGTCAACTGAGACATTGTGATGATATGTTTCAAATACTCTATTTTGTATCAGATCACAACACAATAGAGTTAAATTGATTTAATTAATAACAAATTAGAAGGAGAATGAAATAATGCAAGAATATAGTCAGCAAGTCACTATTATGATCTGTGACATTTATATATAGAAAAGAAAAATCAACTTTCTTAGATATGCAGACTTTGATGTCTCTAAAGTATGTGTATAATCATCCTAAGGATACTATTTCGATCTATAAATTAATTCATTATAAAGGAAGAAGAAAACACAATTGTTAGTAGCCTTTGCTACTGGAAGAACTGAGTGACCAATATGGTGTTTGGGAACTGACAGACATCTGATACGTTATTCATTCTTGTCAAAGCTGTGCTAGTACTCATCAATTTAAACATTTATATTGCAATTGTAGTGCTTGATTAAGTTTTTTTGGAGATATATATTCTCTTTTATACAGTGGATAATTATACACTGCACTGCATAAATTTAACAGTATTTTGCAAACTTTTGTACATCTGATGATTGAGTCAAGCATTATTACCACAAGGTAACTGACAGAATCAGATGAGCCACGTCTCTTTCCAATTCATAACCTTGCTACTAATTATACCAGAGTTTATGAGGCTTGCACTCACCACCTGTAACTATGAGCGTCCACTAGGCAGAGGATCTACATTTTTTTTTTAAATGCCTCATAAAGTGGATTGCGAGTAAATGAAAATACATTTTCTCCTTTACTTTCCTCAGATAGATGGTTTGCATTCCCTGCCTCATTCAGAGTCGGTTCTCAGACTTTGAAGCACATGGCCTGACATATACAAAGGCACACTTTATGAGAAGACAGACTGAACAGTGAGTGGAAGTAGTTAGCATTACATCTTTCAAGCGTATATGTGGTTGGCCAAAAAGAGAGGCCCTTAGGTGCCCTATGTGCGATCAGCTAAATAGAACTAACCCTGTTATTCTAATTAAGTCATTCATTGTTCATACCCACACACATATTAATTTCAATCTTTATAGATTCCAGTCACATGACAATAGTAACCGATAGTTATACACATACACAATGTAGGAAACAGCCATATTACCATATTCCAGTTTCCAGCCTTGACCCATATTCATGTTGGTTATGGCACTTTAAATGTACAGCCAAAAGGTTTTTAAATATTATTAGAATTTTTACTTTGACTACCGTTTCTGGTAGTGTTCCAAATCCCAGACACTGTCTGAGTAAAAACATGCTCTATGTTGATCTAAACCTCATAACTCTTCATTTTAGACACCTAACTCAAGGGGAAAAGGGGCTTTCTATCCATTTCATTACATTTCGCGTTTAGCTTATGTCAAGTATGTAAAAATAAAACTGAGTAAACTAGATTAATGCATATTAATTCCATTAGGGAAGTTACAGAAGAGAATTTTATAGGAACAGGAGTAAGCCTTTCAGCCCCTTGAGCCCGTTCTGACATTCAGTGAGCTCCTGGCAGATCTGTGGCCTAACTCCATAAACATGTCTTTGGACCATATCCCTTAATACCTTTGCTTAACAAAAAGTTATCCACCTCAGATTTACAACTAACAATTGATCGAGAATTTACTGTCATTTGTTGAAGGCAATTCCGGACATCTACAAACTTCATGTGCAGAAGTTCTTAACATCTTAACATCTCTCCTGAACAGTCTGGTCCTAATTCCTAGATTATGCTCCCCTAGTTCTAGAATCTCTAACCAGTAGAAATTGTTTATCTTTATTGACCTTGTCTTGTCCTGGTAATATCTTGAAGATATCACATCATGCCAAAACCTTCTAAATTCCAGAGAAAACAGGTTTAATTTGCATAATCTCTTAAACTGGAAAGGGTTCGAAAGGAATTTACAAGGATGTTGCTAGGTTTGGAAGGTTTGAGTTATAAAGAAAGACTGGATAGTCTAGGACTTTTCCATTGGAGTATAAGAGGTTGAGAGTGACCTGACAGAAGATTATAAAGTGTTGAGAGGTACAGAAAGAGTTAATCATGGTTGTCTTTTCCCGAGACTGGGGTATTTCAAAACAGGAGGGGCATATTTTTAAAGTGGGAGGAGAGATTTAAAAAAAGACATGAGGTTCAAATTTTTTTGGTGGTTCACGTGTGGAATGAACTTCCTGAGGAAGTGATGGATGTGTGTACAATTACAATGTTTAAATGACATTTGGATCATTACATGAATAGGAAAGGTTTGGAGGGATATGGGCCAGGAGCAGGCAGGTGGGATTAGTTTTGTTTGGGATTATGCTTGGCATGCACTATTTGGGCTGAAGGGTCTCTTTCTGTGCTGAATGACTCAATGGCTCTATAATTTAAATCCTGAGGTCCAGGTATTATTATTGTAAACCTACATTGTACTCCTTCCAAGGCCAATATATCCATAGTGTACAAATCTTCTCACAGCACCCCAAGAGAGGTCTAACCAATGTTTTATATAACTACAGAATAAATTCTGTATCCTTATATTCCAGTCTTTTAGGTAGAAAGGCTAGTATTCCAGTAGCTTATTTTCTACACTTGACTGTGACATTTTAAAGATCTATGCATCTGAACCTCTAAGTCTGTTTGGACATCCATTGTTTTTAATTTCATACCACTGAGAAAGTACCCTGATCTATCTCTCTTGCTCCAAAAATGGTTAACCTCATACTTGCTAACACTGAACTCCATCTGCCACAGTTTTGCCCATTTACCTAATTTATCAATATCCTTTAGAACTTATATGCTGATTTTTGTAAGTTTTTTAACATTTTTATTTAATCATTTATGTTTTATGTTCTTTGCTTATTAAACCAATAATTATTGTACATAACTAATTACCCTTGAAACATTTATGTAGGTGCATTTGGGTGGGGGTTACTTCTGTTAGGAAGAGAGTTCCAAGATTTTGAAACAGGAACAGTGAAGAAACAGTGACATAGTTTCAAGTCAGGGTGGTATACTGCTTGGAAGGGTCTTGCAGGTGGTGTTCCCATGTATTAGTGATTCTTCCTTGTCTCATTGTTAAAAATGAGGGGCTTATGCCCGAAACATCGAGTCTCCTGCTCCTTGGATGCTGCCTGACCTGCTGTGGTTTTCCAGCACCACTCTTTTCAACTCTGACTCTCCAGCATCTGCAGTCCTCACTTTCTCCTCATTGTTAGTAACCATGAGTTTGGAAGGTTAAAGGAAACTTGCTGAATTGCTATCATGCATCTAGTACAGGGTTGACATTGCTGCTGCTGTGTGTGTGTCAAAAATTAACTTTAAATGAACGAGAGTGAGAAAATTTGCTAGTGCTGTTCTCTTGTCAAAGATGAAGGCAGTGGATGTTCAAGATGGCGGATATAGTGCCAATCAAGTGGACAGCTTTGTCCCACATGTGTTAGGCTTCTTGAGTTGTGTGGGAGTTGCACCCATCCTGACAAGTGGGGAGTATCCTATCACACTCCTGACTATGCCTTGTGGATAGTAAGCATTTTTTGGGAGTCAGGAGGTGAGTATCTTGCCACAGATTTCCCAGTCTCACACAGCCACAATATAAATGGCTTTAATCTGTCAATCATAGAATCGTCACTGAGAATCTGCTGGTATTTGTCCAGTGACAGATGAGGGACTCATCATACAGATAGTATGACAACAAAGCCTTGAGATATTGCTTTTGGGATCCCAGAAGGTGTCCTTTATTCAAAGGCACACAGTGCCTGATAGAGGGCCTTGGCATTGGGAGGGCAGAGACTCACTGTGAATTACCAGCCTGCTAATCCTGCTCACTATCTCCTTTTCCCCCATCCTCACCCTGTGATTCCTCTTGTGTCATCACCCACCTCAGATCTCAGAACGAGTGATGATTTTAGATCTTGGATGGGGCCTGTACTCATAACAGACACCACCTCCATGGACTTGGTCCTGAGAAGATCAGGATGGAACAGAATTTCTAAAATAAATTTTCTAAAATGAGATAGTGCTAGGCTCTGAGGCTGAAATTCTGGTCAACTTTACAAGATTCCTACATTGCTGCAGTCAGAGTTGGGATGAAGATAGATACTGAAAACTGAACAGATAAGATGGATCTGACCTAGCTATCAGAGGATGGAGCAAATTTTATGGATCAGTGGTCCTTCTCCTGCCCATCAAATCTATGTTTTTAAGAAAACCAGAAGTTAAATGTCTCCTAGCTCAGAGAACTCTCCTCTTTTTCTTCCTCCTCATAGTACACTGGCTGTGTCCAGCCAGCTCAGAGTCCTATGCCTGAACTGAGAAGATTCTAATCTGCTGGTTATATATATTTTTTCTTTTTTCTTTTTCTTAGCACCCATGTTGTGTGCATGAAGGTGTGATACACAGTGCTAGACAACAGGTGTACAAATCTTTATTCAATTTCCACCACCAGGAAGACAGGAACTAGTCGAGTGGCCAATGATAAGCAATGCCTTTCTCAAAGGGCAATGCCGCGTGATCAAAAAAGTGAAAGGGAAGGCAGGGATTAAATCAAAATAGAGTTGGGGGTGGGGGTGAAATAAAACACTTCACTCCCTGTGGTGCCCTCTCCCTGAACAGTTTGAACAAGTTGGTAGACACTGCGTGCTCCTTCTCCAGAGACACCTGGGCTCGGATGTAGCCGCGGAAGAGGGCAGGCAATCAGCCATAACGGCCCCCTCCACAGCCTGCTGCTTGGACCTGTTTATGGCCAGTTTGGCCAGGCCCAGGAGCAGACCCACGAGCAGGCCCTCTGACTTAACCTCCTTCCTCCACACCAGGTGCCAAAAGATCAGGAGTGTGGGGGCTGAAGTGTAGCCAAAAGCGGAGGAGAAGGTTCCCTAGAAAACTGAAAAGGGAGTGCCCACATCCCATACATACAGGGTCCATGCACTGTACAGCACCACAGAACAAGCAGTTAGGCTGGGAGTGAGTGAACCACCGCAATCTGCAGTTGCAGGGGACTGCTGCATGCAGCACCCTCCATCCCAGTTCCCTGAGAGAAAGGGGGAGGACTCCCGCGTAGAGAGCCCTCCAATGGGGATCCCCACCCCCAGTGGCAAATGGGCATGCCAAGGCGTGTCTGGGCAGTGGATGAGGGAAAAAAGATGGATGGTGTACAGCAGCAGTCTGTACAGGGCCAGCTGTGATACGTCCACCCATCAAATGTATACACTCGTAAGACAACAAGCTGATAAAGCTAAAATAGGGGCTTTCACTTAAGCATAAAGATAAAGTACAAACCTAATCATGCTTAAAGCAATGCTCTTTTGCGTGCATGCCTTAGAGAATTAGCAAGTAATGAGTTACTGGTGTCAGCATATCTATAGTTCAATGTGCCCCCACTGCTATGGAAGGTTCCAAATTCCCTTCCACCATTCCCCGATCTGCCCTGTCACAGCACTGATTAACTTTGAATGAAATAGAAAGGAGAAAATTTGCTAGTGCTGTTCTCTTCTATTTGAACAGACAGACGCAATTACAGCTCTAATGAATTTAGACAGTGCAGTAGCAAAGACAGAGGCTACAAGATAGGCAGGGATGAATGATCCACAGGGCTGTAATTTCAATGTTATGTTTTTACAATTTATTTTCTCATGGACTGAAAGCTCCACTTTCAGTTATTAGCATCAAAATGTTTGTTGGTAACCTACAACAATAAATAGTAAAACCAATTTGAATTCAGTCTTGCTAAGTGTTTCAATCACCAGCTATTTGCCAGCTGATTTGTATCATTCACCAATTAAGGAACACAGTCTATGTAACTCATACAGAAGAGTGTGGACCTTTTGAGTTTGTGAGCACTCGATGAGTCTAAGTGATTAGTCAGTAAGCAAGAAATCAAAGAGGCTGTATGTGTTATGCAGAACAACAGCAGAATAAGGTTAATGAATACATTTGTGAAATCAACAAGATTCCTGTAGAGAAAAGGCCAATGAAATATGGGAGAATATTATCAAGGAGGAAGAGAACAAGCCACATTAATATTGGGCCCGATATAAGCTCAGTCTAATTGAATGGATTTCTGTTGAAATTGTTGAATGGAGGGTCTTCACCCTTTCAGTCGAGTTAATAGAGATGACAGTGTTTCTGGATGTTAACAGAAGCTAGTTGATTTCACACTTGTACTGGCTGTGCTTTGAATGCTTCAACCAATAAAAGCATTACCCAAGTGCTCTTGTGGACAAGACACAGAATTCACTTTGAGGTTTAATTTGGTTTTATTAACAAATTATTCCCTATTAAATATACCATAACAGCATTTCCCAAATATTTACACTGTACCTAGCTCTATATATCTGAGGAAGGATATTACTTGCAATGATCCACATGTTTGAGTTGGGCTGATGGAATCTCCTTTCTCTCTGATGTAGGCTGGTTCTCTTCCATGAAGGTGGGTCTCACAGTTTAGGTGAGGTCTTATCCTGGGTCTTCTTGGGTTGCTTCACAGTCGTCCTCCATGAGTTTTGCGGTGTGTCTTTGCTGAGGGGGCCAGCTTCCAGCTGTGTGTTTTTATCCCCTCTCATCTTTCCAAAATGTTCTCAAATGAGGTCATGAGCCAGGTTCAAGTCATTCAATGGGGTTACATCAACATTCTTCATGGTTTCCAGGCCTGGGGGTGGGGGGAGGAGGGGGTGGTGTAAAGTGCACTTCTTCAGGCACTGGCTGGAAGTCAAGGTGCCGGAGGGTCTGATTGATACTTCTCCAATACACAACCCTGAGTCCATTGTGACTAGTTTCCCCCAAAACTTTGGAACCTACTTGATCTTGGTTTCCACTGTTCTCTGTAGCCAAAAGCTGCTGGCTGCTGATTAACAAAATTTGTCCCATTTTCTGACAGGCCCAATTTCTCTGGCTGTCGGTCAAATTTTAATGTCCAATTTTGGTCCCATGTTGCTGACCATATTCATAAGACCAGACGATGTAAAAGCAGAACTAAGCCATCCAGCCCATTGAGTTGTCTCTGCTGTTCAGGGAGGCCATGGCTGATCTGATTATCCTCAATTTTACTTGCCTGTTTTGCCCCATAATCCTCACTTCCCAACAGATTAAAAGTCTATCTATTTCAGCCTTGAATATACTTAATGACCCACCCTCCCTCTACAGTAAAGAATTTCACAGATTCACTAACCCCTGAGAGAAGAAAATTCTCCTCATTTTATCTTAATTGTGCAACCCCTTATTCTTATATTATACCCTCTGGTCCTAGACTCTCCCACAAGAGGAGAGCCTTATGAATCAACCTTTTCACATCTCCTTATCAAGTCCCTTAAGAATCTTATATTGTATGTTTCAATACCATTCGCTCTCATTGTCCTACATTCCAATGAGCACATGCCCAGTCTACTTAATCTCTCCTCATAACAGCCCCTCCATAACTGCTATCACCCTTGTGAACTTTCTGTGGGCTGCCTCCAATGTCAACATATCCTTCCTTAGATAAAAGGGCACAAAACGTTTTACAGCATCCCATCTGTCGTCTGACAAGTGCCTTATATAATTACAGCAAAACCTCCCTCCTCTAAAAGCCTCTTGTAAGTTGGACATAGTTTTACACAGATGGATCTTTAACCATGGTGCTTAAAACCATGGTGAGGAACATACTGAGCTGTGCATAAACACAATGAAAAAGCAAGTTAGGTAAAATATTTTCACATAAAGGAGAGCAAAGTAGTCACTTAGGTTATTTGGTGAATCAAGCAACAGAAATGTACTTGAACAACAATTCAATCTGTTTCCAAACATAGAAACAACTCAGTAAAAGAATAATGGGGTATAAATCTGTGGAAGTGGAAACACCATGGATTTTTCTCTTCAGAAAAATATTTATTTTTCACAAGTATGATGCATATCTGATAGTTATTAGAGATTATAGATCTGTAGCTATCATTCTGAAATGTCAATACTATTACTCTCTCCATAGATGCTGCATCGACAATTTAGCATTTGTAATATTTCATGATTTTATTTCAGTATTCCAGCATCAGTAACTTTCTTTATTTTTGAGTTCTTAGAGATATGTAATGAAGACACAGGAAAACAAGATGAAACTTGTGATGGTGAACAATACTGAATAGTCTATCAGTCGGAGAGGGGTTTTACATGACACTGTCCAACACTGAGCTCTGCACCAAACACGCTGTTTGTGCATCTCATAACTGATGATATTTGAGTCACATAGAAAGAATCCTTAGTGTGCAGGAACACCCGTGAGTGAATGCTGCCAAAATCAGTCAATGGTTTTTTTTGATTAAATTACAGGGCATTTTCAAAGGTCAGAGTGTTTTTTAAATAAATATAGCAGACATTTATTTTACTTCCAATGTAGCATAAACAGTTTGGTTGTGAAATGCACAATTGGATAAGATGACATACCTCAGAGCTCCTTCTGGACTTGTGACAATGAGGTCTTTGGGAAAACTTTACATGGCATGCTGTGAGGGCAGGACTTGACACTGTTGTTATGGATGTGAGGGTTCGGATATTCCTTCAATTGCAGCCTGTTTTCTTTCTGACATTTCCCACAGATTATCCAATCACAGAGCTCATGTGTAAAATGCCTTCACTGTAGCCATTAGGCCCTTGATGATTCAGGGAAGACATTGCAGAAGGAGACAACAATTAGAACACCTACAGCAAGCCCAGCAACAACAACAACCTGCTGTGGCTAACTCACAACCTTCAGAGGAAGGAGCAGCAGGATAAGGTCCACCAAAGAGATACAGCCAAATGGTAAGACCTCAGATTTATACAGCTTCCTGTCATTTTGTTCAACTGTTGAAAAGGCGTTGGAGGCACTGACCCCATCATCACTGAAAGTGCAACCTGCTGGGGCAGGACTTGGTGGCAATTCCATTTTGATGGACATCAAGGTGAATTTTTGCCCATAATCTTCATGCCAGTGGCTCAAAGAGCAACTAGGGAACTGAAATCAAAGTCATCAAAAGCTTTTTTCAGCACATTCATGAAGATGACCGTGACATTACAGAGCCCAAATGCCATTCTTGCATTTTCATAACATTTCCCAGTCCCAGTTCCTGTTCATAACACTGTCTTTTCAAAGTCCTGATCAGTGAAGGGTAGCTGGTAGTAAAAGTGCACCAAATCAAGATTGCAGAAATACTTTGCATTTTTGAGAATTTGCAAAGCTTCCCAATAGGATAAGTATCCTTTATGTTTATTTCCCTTTAATAAACACTGAGCCTCAATTTCATGGGAGGTATGATTAGCAAGTTTGCAGATGACACAAAAATTACTGGTATAGTGGACAGTGCAGAAATTTATTTAAGATTACAAAGGGATCTTGATCAATTGGGCCAATGGGTGGAGGAATGGCAGATGGAATTTAATTTGGATAAATGTGAGGTGATGCATTTTGGTAAAGCAAACAATGGTAGGACTTATACAGTTAATGGTAGGGTGTGGATAGTGCTGTCGAACAGAGAGACCTTGGGATTCAGGTACATAGTTATTTGAAAGTTTGCAAAACAGGTAGACAGAATGGTTAAGAAAGTGCTTAGCACACTTGCCTTCATTGCTCAAACCACTGAGTATCAGAGTTAGGACATTATATTAAGGTTGTATAGGGTATTTGTGAGGCCATGTTTGGAGCACCATGTACAGTTCTGGTCACCCTGCTATAGGAAGAATCCTATTAAATCAGAGAGCGTTGAGATAAGATTTACCGGGATGTTGCCAGGATTGGAGGGTTTGAGTTACAGGGAGAGGCTGGGAGTATAGGAGGTTGAGGTTTATACAATCATGAGAGGGACAGATAAGGTGAATGGCAGATGTATTCTCCCTAGAGTGGGAGATATCAAGATTGGTGGGCATATGTTTAAGGAGAGAGGAGAAAGACTTATAAGGGCTTGATTTATCAGACAGCATTTTCATACAGGCCATGTTTCATATGTGAAATGAACTGCCAGAGGAAATGGTAGCTGCAGATACAATTTTAACATTGAAAAGACATTTGGACAGGTACATGATTGGGAAGAATTTAAGGAAAATGGACCAAATGCAGCAAGTGGGACTAGTTTAGTTTGGGAAACTTGGTCTGCATGGATGAGTTGGACTGAAAGGTCTGCGTCAGTGCTGGATGACTTGACACTGGAATTAAACTTCCCTCCTGCATGTCTTTCCAGTGGTGGAGTAGAACCTGGCAGTAAGGAATCTTTACTAGATATTTAGTTAAAATCCTGGGTTACAATATCCAATGTCATCATCATCATCAACTTCACTGAAGGTTGTCCTGTACCTGGTAAGAGTAGAAACAAACTGCCTCCTCTGGGTCTCCTCTAACATGCTATGTCCATCTTTGAAATGAGGTTAGAGTTATCTTCTTCAGTGCTTTAACCTTGCAAAATTTCACACTCACTGGAAGGCAAATCCCTATTGCTCTACATAAGACTGAAATTGTCCCTCAAGAAATCCAAGCTTCACCTTGGTTCTTGATGAGTGATCCAATTAGTTTAATGTCTGGTAAGAAGGGAAGCTGTTGTATTGGATGGGATCTCTGGCCCTGATGGCAGTGGTGGCTGATATTGTTGAGGTCAATCTCATTTGAAGTGTCCACATTTCTCACAATTCCAATACTTCTTTAGAGCATCCTTTGGGAAGGATTGGCCATAACTTACCATGGAGCTAGGACTGGAGCAGGACTGAATCTGTGCCTCCTACCTCTTTAGCTTAAAGTCCACATCTCCATCTGCATGGATAGCCATGATAGAAGCATCTTTCCTAGTCTTAGGACTCCAATTTTATCCCATGAACTAGATCATGTGATCTCACACTTCAAAGAAAAATCATTGAGTTTTGACACTATTATTAAATGGCTATAGGCTCATGATCAATTTAAAGGAGGAATCCAGGAAAATGAGGCAATTAAGCAATTGTACTAGCTTGAAAGATACATAAACCAATTCTCACCTTCATCTTCCTTATACTCAAACAACACTGCTGTAGCTGTGACAGACTACCACTGTCAACAAAAACCCCTTATCATCACCTCAAAGATCTTCTCTAGACTTCTTTGAACATCAGTACCTCGTGTTATTTCCACTACCTGCTCAAACATGTGAACGCACCTGACAGCGCATAACCAGCTGAACATGCTTCAATCTAATCTTTAAACAGATTCCTGAAGAAGGGCTCATGCCCGAAACGTCGATTCTCCTGCTCCTTGGATGCTGCCTGACCTGCTGCGCTTTTCCAGCAACACATTTTCAGCTCTAATCTTTAAACACCCCATCACTGGGTATTTCTGGTCTTCTACTAAATCTCTCCAGCTTCCTACACATTGGCAAGTCCAATATCTGATCAGGAGTCCGGCTTCCTTCTTCCTTCTGCAAAGGGAAAATGCATGGGGAGGCTCTCCTGTGCTTAGTCTAAAGGTCTGAGTCTCTCTGCCAATAATTGAGACTCTCATGAGTTTGGAGCAGCTTCAGTCTCTTTCATAGACTTTGCCAATTTCAACCTGCCACCATCCACTCTATACCAGGCAGGCACCATTCAAACTCATCTGTCATTACCTGACACCTGTGCTGTTAAGTCCTGCCATTTATGCCAGAAATGTAGCCTGAGTTTGAATGCATGGATGACCCATAAATCCCACAGCAGGGATTCGTTATTCCATTGGCATTAGGTCATTGCAAATATGAAGTGAAATTAAGGTTTATCAGTGAACTACGTATAGTATTTACATTGAATGTAATTTACACTGGGTTGAGGACTTCTTTGTCTCTTTGTCCTTCTTCACATGAGTCCTTCTTTCTTGTAGCAATACTCCCTCACCCCAAAAGATGTCTTTAGTTCCAGAGGTGGTCCATTCAACTTCTCCATCTGTCATTCCTCACTGTTGCTACATGTTGCTGGAAGTCCCAGCACATCTGCTTGAGTTGCTCTACTCAGTCCCCTGTCTCACAGCCTCCCTCTTTTGCAGGAAGTTCCATTACATTTTGATTGCCTGTAACCTGGGGTATTTCTTCCTCAACCTACTGCAAAGAGATATCAGAGATGTGCTCACCAGAATGTGTCCCCGAGTTTAATTTAGATAGAGTATCCTCCGAAGTGAAAGTATCTGTGTTGGTGGAGGGCACAGTTAAACAGCTTGTCAATGCATCCTCTGAAACTACTCGGCTGTGTTCTCAGAAATGGAGGTGGAACTGAGGGTATCTAATGCCAGCTTCTTCTTTAAAGATATTCACTGAATGCTGTTTGTGCCTGCATAAGTGAAGCATGGGAACTAGTTACAGAATATGGATAAAATCTTGTACAGATTAGAAATAATTAACTACTGGCATTGGGAATGTCACACTTTGTAAAACAATCTACCGTGTTGGTATTTCCCAATGCTCACTTGAAGAGTCCTGTTCTTCTCCTGCATCCTGTTCTCAGATGGTGATGCTTGTACTAATGACAGTTGTAGTCCATAAGATTGAAGTATCAGGTAGCAGAGAGAAGATACTGTCACTTAACTTTGATGAGTGCAGAAGACCATTTACCTCCACAAGGCATTTCTTGGTATCTGGCTTTATGCAGGACATGGTACTGACTCATGTTGCTCTTTATGTTCAGGTTAGCTGTGTTTGATGGCAATGGCCTCCTGCTGTGGTCTGCCGGGAAGAGTAGCTGTGCAACACCCCATTCATTAAAGCTTCCATGTTTCCTTCCGCAAAGCGAGATACAAACTTGTTATCTTCTGAGGCATTCCCTTAATGTTGAGTTCAAGAACCATAGTGTGACAGCTACATTCCTGGCACACAGCATCAGACGTGGTATTCAACTGTTCTTTAAGCATGGTGCCAAAGGCATGGAAACTGGGAGGCCCTGGCAATGACACCTTCAACTCATTTACCACAAAACTCCCTCAGAACTTCATCCAACATCTTGCTTGTTAATTAGTGAGGTGAATAGCGGAAGAATGAGAGAGAAATTTTGCCTTGAGTCATGGCAGGCCAGACATGATGAAACTCACATGCCACCACACTTTGACCGCAAACAGGAAAATTGGAACCATTTTCTCTGTTCCTTTCTTCATAGATCTTGCATATTTTGCGGCATACATCTAACAATTTTGGATTTTATTTATTTTAATTACCTTGTGAATATTTTTAGTAGTGGTCATGTTGGAAATGTGCATAAAAGCTCAGGTATATAATCAATGGCTCTGTACTTTTTCCTGTTTGTACTACTGACATGCCAATACAAGATTCCAGAGCAACCTTGGCCATCATGCCCATAATGTGGGATAACATTTGCAGAAAATGAATTAACTCTTTTGTCATTTCAGTAAAAGAATGATTTATTTGCCATGTCCACCAGAAAATATTTCAAGCATATATCCCAAGCCACCATTTCGATTGAGATTGTCAACAAAGTGTTGGCTAAATCCGAACCAGGAGCAAGTTGCTAGTTACACATTTAACCAGTGACTTTTCTGCAAAAAAAACTGCAGAAACTTTCTACAAGGTGAATAAAACAATACAAAATTGTGTTTAACATCTTAACGGTCAGCGAGAGAGACTGGGAAGGGACTGGCACCAGATTATGAACCTGCACAAAACGTTAGGATCCATTTGAGTGCTGTAATATAATTTTCTCTTCAGCGAAACCATGATCAGGAGAATGAGCAGAGGAGGTACAGAACAAGGTCAACTGTTCAAAGAGGATTGGGGAGGAAGGAGTGAAGGGCCAATTCCACTGAGAGCCTCCTGGGAATATTTACACTCTCACTAAAATGCATAACATGCAGTAGCCACAAGTTTTCTTTTGTTTCTTCACACTGTACCAGTATTACTGTCAAGATGAGCATTTAGAACTCATCCCACTTGTGGCTAGCTACTTTTTCACACCACTGCAATCTGTGACCTGAAGATCATTCTGCCTTAGATGGGATTGAATGGCTTAATGTGGAGGTGCCAGTGTTAGACTGGAGCGGACAAAGTCAGAAGTCACATGATACCAGATTATAGTCCAACAGTCACCTGATGAAGGAGTGACACTCTGAAAGTTTGTAATATCAAATAAACCTGTTGGACTTGAACCTGGTGTTGTGTGATTTCTGACAAAATGGCTTGCTCAGTCATTTAAGAGTTAACCACATTTCTGTGTGCATGGAATTTGCTGTGGTCAGACTGAGAAAGAAAAGGAGAATCGTTCTGTAACACATACTAGAGAAACAGGCAGAGCAGAGCATTAAAGTACAGAAACAATGTTTCTGCTGCTCAAGTAGCTTTGGAGAAGAACTGCAACACTAGCAGAAAGCATGTGAAAGATTCATTGTCTGCTGCATGCTGCATTCTATAACCACTATTAGGGCACAACCTTCACCAGGAGCTATATGGGAAGTAACTGAAGAGTACATGCAAAAGGAAGAGGAAGTCGGAGGAGGCAACCTCAGCACTTGTCTGGTCAGACTAACCACAAACAACCCATCCATCTGTGACAGAATTAAATACAGTGCCATCCCAAATCCCCTTCACCAACAGTTTCACCCATTATCGTCCCTCTGTTATTGACCATCATTACACCCACTAAACCACAAAACACAAATAAACCAAACACAACATATCCATTCAATCATTTTTTCTTTATATGTGAGCAAGCTGTACTATTCTGCTTCCAAATATTTAATAATTACCCTGAAGCATTCCCTCATCCTGTGCTATTACCGGAGCTTGTACAGAGTGACTTCAGCATGGCTAGTGGAAAACTAGGAGAAACTGAAGACAATTTTCTGGAATGTCCTTAAGCAGATCTGGTTCTTGAACAGCTTGTTTCAGATTGTAACACCTCAACATAGGTGGTGTTGTTAATAGATTTCAAGCTGTTTGGTGAGTTATGTTATATGTGGTCATGGTTTGAAGGAGTTAATTGTAAAGCTGCATTAAGCTATACCTGTTTTTTCGAGTGAGGAATCAGGGAGTATAGCCTGAGGTCTCAGTGAAGACAGATATATCTTCACTGACTCCTTTAGTTTGAAGTAATTATGTCTAGCTCAAGCCAGTCTAGGACCAGCTGTGGAGCTGTAAACATCATCAATAAATGATCCTGTTCAGATTATACCATTTGTCTACCTAATTCCTGGTTCCAAAGGAAGCACGAACATAACAACTGGTGATGAGAGTGGGATCCAGTGACAAACTATATGCAAAACGTTGATTTTTGTCTTGTCTGGGGGAGATGTTGCCCGGACTGTGAAAGTGGTATGGGATTAAAGAGCTAACTTTGAGGGAAGCGGTTGCAAGAGGACTGGGGCTGAGTTCTATGCCAGGAAAGAAGATACTCAGCAGAGAATAGACTGAGAGTGGCAGCCATGATGGGATGGCTGGAGAAGAGAGTATTCACCTGGGAGCTACTGAAATCATCACGGAGAGCAGTCACGAGATGACTTGAGCTATGGGTGATGCCAGGGAGGAATGGTACATTAGCACCGCCAATGAGAGCAGCTGACGTGGGAGCATTCACTAAGATGAATGGCTACTCAACCTAAGTGGCAGCAAACATTCCCACCAGTAGGAAAACAAAATGGGTGGCCAATTTGAACTGCTGTCCAAGGCAGTTAAACATTGGAAATCATTAGTTGAGCACATTTTTGGAAGGAGTGCTGCAAGCAGCAGCCTCTCATCTTGACTTTGGCTCTACTACCTAACTGTTTGAAGGCTTCCTAACCTGCTAACTTCACTGAAGAAGCTCTCTCCACTGTTCCCTCCCTGGTTGACTTTAGTAACGGAGGCACTTTGTTGATTTCCACCTGTTAGTCTGGGCAAGATAGAACACATAGAGTTAGGTCCTTTGTGAAACAAATGTCTTGAACTCTGTGTACAACACAAATTGTTGACATACCTACAATTTGGCAGAATTACCACAGAGCCTAGGTTTCCTGCTTACAAATGGACGTTACATAAAAAAGCTAACAAACTAAAGACTCTGCACCAAGTCCAGGGCACATAGAGAGTGGGCAGATTATACAGACATGTTGTGATGTCATGTAACTGGGTTAAGTGTGCTGTACCTATCTGGTCTGAAATGAATGCCTTAATACAAAAGTAAGTTCTGCATAATTTGAAAATCTTGTCTGCTGGCTGCTAAAGCCATAGTGTTGAGTTTGTAACTTGGTGATTTAAGTATTTTAATTACTTATGTAACAGCTCATCTACACCCTCTTGGGTAAAATCAGAAGTTGGTGGGATCATTTCAGATTTTTGACCTGATGCCACTTTGAGCATTAACACCCCCAAACATGCTTGAACCTGAACTCAAATGCACCTTCTTTTGCCAGTCAAAATCCTGCCCATCAGTTTTGCTTGATGCTGTCTGGCCCACTGAGAGCTTTTCACATTTTGTGTTTTTACGTCTTACTTTCAAGCATTTGCAAGATTTCACATTTGAACAGAATAATATTCCATTTCATTAATTAATGCTTCAATTCACACAGTTCCAGGTTGCTAATTTGTGTAGACAATCACCTTGAATCCATCAGTATAGAAATATATTAATTTTTTAAAAATCAACTTTGGTAATACAAGAAAAAAATGTAATTAGTTTGATGCATTTAATAGGTTCTTCACAATGCTGATCTTCCCTTGTCTTTTCCTGGATTGTTGCATGTTATTCTGGACTGGTAATCCAGAGGCCAGAACTAATGATTCAGTGTTTCAGTCCAAATCTCATTTTGGTGGTTCGAGAATATAACTTCAATTTAAAAATGATCACGAAACTGTCAGACATTTGTAAA
The DNA here is from genome assembly GCF_004010195.1 of Chiloscyllium plagiosum. Lineage (NCBI taxonomy): Eukaryota > Metazoa > Chordata > Chondrichthyes > Orectolobiformes > Hemiscylliidae > Chiloscyllium > Chiloscyllium plagiosum. The sequence goes on along the minus strand of NC_057711.1, from coordinate 106,496,078 downwards.
AGCCCTGGCTCGTGGATGAATGTCTCTTTGAGAAGGGAGACCCCCCTGCTTATCCGGTCTGATCTACATCGAATTCTAACCCCATCTCACTGTGATTGACTCTTAATTGACCTCTAAAATAGCCATACAAACCACTCAGTCAGTTCAATCTTAAGAACAACATGGCTATATCAATCATCCTGTTCAAAAATGTTACGATACACCCCCCTGAGAGAGGGGATACTTGAACCTAGATTTCCTGTCCCAAAGGTTCCACAGCCATGAACCACAAGAGCCCTGGTAACAGCAATATATGCTGACTTAAATCGGCAGGGATGCCCATATCCTGAGATCAATTCAATAAAAACAAATAAAGATTCTTTGTGGCTCGGATCTGGAGTCATAAAATTTGTCATTAAAATATTTATGAAATGTTTCATTCATCATTTAAGTTGCTTCCCCGGTTGAATGTTGCCAATTGTTCTGGAGCATAATTTAACACTGTGTAGTTGTCTGCATTCAGATTTCCTATTTTCATTTAGAACCTGGGAACAGAATGAAAATACTCTTAGTAGTTCACTGTCCTTCTCAGGCAACAGTAAATAAAGTGTCTACCTACATAAAGTGTTCACCAAATGAATAATAGAGTTACAAAAATTTGCATTTGTATTTTTCACAGAATTCAACAAAATTTGCCATATGTGTGTAGATTGTATTGGTTTCATACATTAATTTGTCAAGAAGTATATACTTTATTTGCCTTTGAAAGTAGTTTCAGATTTTTATCAAGGGCAAGCTGAACTACAACAAACAGAAGACTTGTGGCCAGCAATCTAACCGAGTTGTTAAGTCAGAAACATTTTTATAGCTTGCATGCACAAATATCAAGGAATCCATGACATATTATCCCAATCCCCAGATTTACTGGTAAAGTATCTCCAGGGTCAAATGAGTTGTACTTTCCAGTAATACCATCAAGGACATGCCAGAAAACTTGACATTTCTTGAGTTTTCAAACATAATTTGAGAAATACAATATGATTTCTTTAAATGTTTAGCTTTGGCATTAAAAAATTAAGTTACAAAGAAAAAAATAACAGATCAGTTTGTCCAAGAAGTATTTTATAGATTATTGTGAGAACCAACTGCTGTGTTGCAGACAGAGGGTGATATGGCTAGCTGAATAGCTCTTTCAGGAGCAAGTACAGACAAGATGAGTTAAACGGAATTCTTCAGCACTGTAAAAATTCTATGATGTTTCTACGCCCCTTTTCAATGTGCTTCAGTTAAGTAATTGAAATGTGTTGTAGCTCATGGAGTTAATGTTCTTTGAATACAAGGATAATGTATTGGTCAACAATTGCTAATTGTAGCCTGATAAAACTAGCTTTTCATGACCACCAGATGTCTCAGCACATATTGATAGTCATTTAAGTACTTTTTGAAATGCAGTAATGAGTTGTAGTGCGTTAAACACAGCAGCCAATTTGCACGTGACAAATTTATTATAAGAAGAAATGGGTTAATGACCAAACATTTTTGTATTTGAGAGGCTGATTGAGGATAAATATAAATATCAGCACATCAGGAATGACTCTCCTGCTTTTGTATAACATAATGCCTTGCAATCTTTCACATCCACCTCAGTAGGTAGATTGGGACCTCAGTTTTGTTTCCTATCTGAAAGTCATAACCTCTGCCAGTGCTGTGCTCTACTGCTGCTCCAGCACTATACTGAAGTGGCAGCCTTTGCTTTTTAGGCTCAAGCCCTGGAGTAGAACCTGAACTCAGAAACTTCAAATTCAGAAGTGATATGTTATCAATACACTACAAATTCCTTCTTCTGTTTTCTCAGATTCAAATATTCAACGCATGGCTCGTTTTAATCTCCTTGTGGTCCTTTTTCATCATCGCCATGGCAGTTACTAAAATAAAACAAAGAACTTCAGATGTTGGAAATCTGAAACAAAAACAGAAAGTGTTTGGAGGAACCCAAAAGGACTGGCAACATCTATGGAGAGTAAAACGGTTAATGCTTTGAGTCCGTGACCCTTCATCAGATCATGATAGTCACTCCCACTGATGACACCATTTACTTTCCTTAAATTAGTCTTTTATCCTCATACTCCACATCTTATTTAGGTATTCCATGCCTTTTTTCTTGGAGTTAACACTTAACCCTCACTGACTTTAGGCTTAGCTGCTTTCTACAATTTATCTGTTAAGTGCCCTCACCCACCTCACTCTCTCTTCGATAAGGACTGATCTGTTTGTAATTCATTTACCTGCTTTGGAATAAATGTGGCAAATTACACATCAGGGAGTTGCTGTAATTTAAATTATATAATGTACAGGATGCATTGACTGAACTGACAAGCATACAGATCAGTGTATGATGTAACATCATAATACAACTCATTTGGTTGGCTATCCATCTTCAATGTCAGACTTCAAGGAAGTAGAGACAAATTGATGTGTAAGTGTAGTGGCATAGAAGATACCATGTCAGCTGTTTTAACTTCCTGCAACTTAGAAGGCTGATCTCTCCCAGACCCTAATTCCATTAAACAGTGCAAGCTTAGAATCTGAATAGCGGATCTATTTGAGCACATTTTACTTTCTAAATCTGAGACAAAGGTCACACTGCATGACAATGGCAAAGTTGAAAAAAAAACAGGACATAGGAGGTAAGTCAATAAGTGCAGGTCAAGTTTACTAAGCCTGAGTATAAGAAGTTGCAAATTGTAGGAAGAACAGGAGAATGAGACATCTGAAGGTTAAGCATTGATTGTTTGAGAGAATTAAGTCTCCCGAGTAACATCAGCAACATAAGTTATCGTTTAATATAAAAAGAGTCTGTACATGAAGCTTTAGCCTAACTCAGTTGCTAACTTATCTTTGATCAACTCATTGTCAATGTAATCCAGCTCCACAACTTGAGTGTATAATATAGCATATTCACTAATTGCACTATTGAAGGAGGACAGTATCGTCAGATATGCCATCTTCGAGATAAGAGGCTTAAGTAGACATGAAGATCCATTGTCACTATTTTGAAAAGAGCAGAGAAATTTCACTGGTGTCTTGACTAATATTTATTCTTCAAGCACAAAAAAATATAAATTGCCTTTTATTTCGTTGTTATTTGTGGGACTTTGCAGAACACAATTTGACTACTGCAATTTGTCACTGTGGTAGCAAGCATTGTGAAGTATTATGGGTTGTTCTGCTAATGTGAAAGGTGCTACTTAAAAGCAAATTCTTTGAATGAATGTAGGAATGATCTTGGATCATTATTGGAAGCTATAGTGAAATATTAAAATGGCAAAGGTCCCTGCAGGATCAGAAAATCCATTCAATATGTATGAATAGCAATCTTAACAAAATCAGCTGATCCTTTAATGTATATTGATAGATGTCAAAGCTTCCAAAATTACCAACTATGTTTAGGTTGATTTCACTATTAGAGATCAGAGTAGTGCTGGAAAAGCACAGCAGATCAGGCAGCATCCGAGGAGCAGAAAGATCGACGTTTCGGGCAAAAGCCCTTCAACAGGAATGGAGGCAGGGAGCCTCCAGAGTGGAGAGATAAGTTGGGAGGGATGCTGAGGAGAAGGTAGCAAAAAGTATATTAGGTGAATGGGGGTGGAGATGGAGATGATAGCTCAGAGACGAGGGTGGGGGAAGGTAGCAAAGAGTCCAATAGGTGG
>NC_057711.1:106394263-106490873 GCF_004010195.1 Chiloscyllium plagiosum | reverse complement strand
GGTGCTGAGCTGGAAGGTTGGAGCTGGGGTAAGGTGGGGGGAGGGGAAATGAGGAAACTGGTGAACTCGGGTAGTGAGGGAGTGGTGGTGAAGGAGGCCCAGGACCTGCATGTCCTCAGCAGAGTGGGAGGGGGAGTTGAAATGTTGGGTCATGGGGCGGTGGGGTGTCCCGGAGATGTTCCCTAAAGCGCTCTGTGAGAAGGCGTCCAGTATCTCCAATGTAAAGGAGACCGCATCGGAAATTTTGATGGATGTGGAAAGCTCCTTTGGGGCCTTTGATGGAGTTGAGGGAGGAGGTGTGGACGCAGGTTTTGCAATTCCTGTGGTAGCAGAGAAAGGTGCCAGGAGGGGAGGGTAGGTTGTTGGGGGGCATGGACCTGACCAGGTAGTCACAAGGGAACGGTCTTTGTGGAAAGCGAAAAGGGGTGGGGAGGAAAATATATCATTGGTGGTGGGTCTGTTTGGAGGTGGCGGAAATGTCGGCAGATGATGCGGTTAATGTGAAGGTTGGTAGGGTGGAAAGTGAGGACCAGGGGGGTTCTGTCCTTGATATGGTTGGAAGGGTGGGGTTTGAGGGCGGAGATGTGGGAGGTGGATGAGATGCATTGGAGGGCATCTTCAACCACGTGAGAAGGGGAATTGCGATCTCTAAAGAAGGAGGCCATCTGGTGTGTTCGGTGGTGAAACTACTTCTCCTGGGAGCAGATACGGTGGAGGCAGAGGAATTGGGAATAGAAGATAGCATTTTTGCAGGAGGTAGGGTGGGAAGTGGTGTAATCTAAGTAGCTGTGGGAGTCGGTGGGTTTGTAAAAAATGTCAGTGTCAAGTTGGTCGTCATTAATGGAGATGGAGAGGTCCAGGAAGGAGAGGGAAGTGTCAGAGATGGTTTATGTGAAATTAATTGAACTGATAAAGTAAACTGCGGAAAAGATTTTTAAATTTAACATTCAACACAATGCCTTCTTTCTGTTAAAAAATGCTCCATATTCAAATTGAAGAAAAAGTGTTTCTTTGCAGTGCCATAACTTTGTGAGATACACCTAACAAAATAATTGTTTGGGAATCAGAGAAAGAAAAAAGGAGAGAGAGAGAGAGAGAGAGAAACGAGCAAGAAAGAGGAAGAAAAACAAAAAAAAAGCACAAGATATTTTGATTGGTATGTTTCACTCACATTCCATTTCCATTTAATCCTTCCTATTCTAATTTTTTTTGATGAAATGAAATGGTAAATGATCCTTATGGTTCATGAATATCATCAAATATACTTACATCAATTGAAAATTTACAGGACAAAAGGAAGCCATTCAGTTCACCGTGTCTGTGTCAGCTGAACAAACTAGCCATCCATTCTAATCCTATTGAACAGCATCTGGCCTGCATCCTTGCAACTTTAGGTGTAGATAAGGTTCCTTTTAAATGAGTTGAAGCTTTCTGTCTCAACCGTCAAACTGAGTAGCAAATTTCAGACACTCACCATCCTCTGGGTGAAAATAATTTTCTTCATGCCCCCTCTAAACCTTCTTCCACTTTATATCCAGACTTCATGGTAATTGACTTCTCTGGAAGGGGAAATAGGTACTTCCTGTCCACTCCATCCAAGCACCCCATTATTTTGTACACCTTCATTGTTATTCCTCATAGCTACAAGTTTCATACCCTGGCAAAAGTATTACCTTTCCTCCGGCTATCCAAAATCCATATAAAAATGTTTATGCACTCTTTAGCAACTTAATTGTCATAGAAGTTAGCACATGGGTGCAATTGTGTTATCTTGTCTCTAGGTTGAGTTTGAGCTCCATCCGGCACAATCGAAAGTCATGCTTCAATGCTGAATGGAGAGAATGTTGGTCTGTTCATTATGCTATTCTTCAGATTAAACATTAAATTGGGGTCACATATAACTGTTCAAATTAACATGAAATATCATCGAGCTTTAATTAACGAAGTGTAAAAGAGTAAAGTTCCTGCTTTAGGTCAATGATAAAAACAGAGCACTTGGTTGCAGGATCATACTGAGCACAAACAGCTATCATGTTTGCTTATGCTACAATGCCATGAAGTAATTCATAGATATTACCTCAAGGTGCAATGTAAATGAAAGATTTTTCTTCAATCTTGATCAATGCTTTTTGTTTCTGCCAAGCTTTTTATCGTTGGCAAATCTGAGGAGGAGAATCTTTCTCATTCCCTCCTCAGCACCAACGAAGTGTCAACTCAGGCAATTAAGCTGTCTTGCATTTTACAGATCTTACAAATGCTTTCAGTTGCACTGCATATTGTCAGCAGTTTCTCATTGCATGTCAATGGTATGTGAAGTACTTCAAGATATTTGAGAGATGTTTAAATGCATTGTATAAGTCTTTTACTTTTAATTTTATTTCATAATTTCTTCAGCATTCAAAATGGTGTTCTGTCTTAATTTCAAATTGATGGCTGCCATCAAAATTAAACAGTGCACTTAATAGCTTTATATAATACGATGTTATGCAGATTTTGATACATATGACAACCAACCTGCCTAAATAAAAACTTTATCCTCTCTCTCAAAACGTGCGCTGGTATAACTTAATTGAAGTTATATCGGGGCTTTCTCAGGTAAAGACATATGTCATTCTTTCCAATAGATGAATGAATGTCCTCTGCAAATCACAGGACGTTCTCATGTGCATCTCATCAGTATTATCTCCCATTCTCAACTACGGTTATGCTTTGTCTTAAAAGAAAACCTTCTAACTGCTCTCTCACTATAAAAGCTTATTAGATTAGATTAGATTACTTACAGTGTGGAAACAGGCCCTTCGGCCCAACAAGTCCACACCGACCCGCCGAAGCGTAACCCACCCATACCCCTACATTTACCCCTTTACCTAACACTACGGGCAATTTAGCATGGCCAATTCACCTGACTTGCACATCTTTGGACTGTGGGAGGAAACCGGAGCCCCCGGAGGAAACCCACGCAGACACGGGGAGAACGTGCAAACTCCACACAGTCAGTCGCCTGAGTCGGGAATTGAACCCGGGTCTCTGGCGCTGCGAGGCAGCAGTGCTAACCACTGTGCCACCGTGGTTATATATGCTGACGTATTAAACTGCATTAATGCAAGAGGCCTAACAGGGAAGGCAGCTGAACTCAGGGCATAGTTAAGAACATAGGACTGGGAGATCATAGCAATTACAGAAATGTGGCTCAGGGATGGACAAGACTGGCAGCTGAACATTCCAGGACAGAAGTGCTTACAGGAAGGACAGAAAGGGAGGTAAAAGAGGAGGGGGGAGTGGTGTTTTTGATAAGGGATGCCATTACAGCTGTACTTAGGGAGGATATTCCTGGAAAACATCCCGAGAAGTTATTTGGGTGGAACTGGGAAATAAGAAAGGGATCATCACCCTATTGGGATTGCATTATAGACTCCCTAATAGTCAGTGGAAAATTGAGAAACAAATTCCTAATGAGATCTTAGTTATCTGTAAGAATAATAGGGTGGTTATGGTAGAGGATTTTAACTTGCCAAACATAGACTGGGACTGCCATAGTGGTAAAGGTTTAGATGGAGAGGAATTTGTTAAGTATGTTCAAGAAAATTTTCTGAGTCAGTATGCAGATATACCTACTATAGAAGGTGCAAAATCTGACCTACCCTTGGGAAATAAGACAGGGCAGGTGACTGAGGTGTCAGTAAGGGAGCACTTTGGGGCCAGCGACATTATTCTATTAGTTTTAAAATTGTGATGGAAAAGGATAGACCAGATCTAACAGTTGAGGTTCTAAATTGAAGAAAGGCCAATTTTGATGGTATTAGGCAAGAACTTTCAAAAGCTGAATGGGTGCAGATGTTTGCAAGTAAAGGGATGACTGGAAAATGGGAAGTCTTCAGAAATGATATAACAAGAGCCCAGATGCAGTATATTCCTGTTAGGGTGAAAGGAAAGGCTGGTAGGTATAGGGAATGCTGGATGACTAGAAAAGTTGAGGGTTTGGTTCAGAAAAAGAAAGAAGCATATGTCAGGTATAGACAGGAGAGATCGAGATCGAGTGAATCCTTAAAAGACTATAAAGTTAGTAGGAGTATACTGAAGAGGGAAATCAGGAGGGCAAAAAGGTGACATGAGATAGCTTTGGCAAATAGGATTAAAGAGAATCCAAAGGGTTTTTACAAATATTTTAAGGACAAAAGGGTAACTAGGTAGCAAATAGGGCCCCTCAAAGATCAGCAATGTAGCCTTTGTATGGAGCTGCAGGAGATGAGGGAGTTACTAAACAAGTGGGCGGCACGGTGGCACAGTTTGGGCGGCACGGTGGCACAGTGGTTAGCACTGCTGCCTCGCAGCGCCAGAGATCCGGGTTCAATTCCCGACTCAGGCGACTGACTGTGTGGAGTTTGCACGTTCTCCCCGTGTCTGCATGGGTTTCCTCCGGGGGCTCCGGTTTCCTCCCACAGTCCAAAGATGTGCAAGTCAGGTGAATTGGCCATGCTAAATTGCCCGTAGTGTTAGGTAAAGGGGTAAATGTAGGGGTATGGATGGGTTATGCTTCGGCGGGTCGGTGTGGACTTGTTGGGCCGAAGGGCCTGTTTCCACACTGTAAGTAATCTAATCTAATCTCATCTAAAGTATTTTGCATCAGTGTTTACTGTGGAGGACATGGAAAATATAGAACGTGGGGAATTATTGGTGACATCTTGAAAATGTCCATATTACAGAGGAGGAAGTGCTGAATGTTTTGAAATGCGTAAAGGTGGACCTGATCATGTGTACCCTAGAACTCTGTGGGAAGCTAGGGAAGTGATTGCTGGACCCTTGCTGAGATACTTGTATCATTGATTGTCACGGGTGAGGTGCCAGAAGACTGGAAGTTGGCTAATGTGATACCACTACTTAAGAAAGGTGGTAAGGACAAGCCAGGGAACTATAGACCAGTGATTAATTTATTAATTTATAACCTAAGATAACAGATAATCTAAGTTCTCTACAACATGTTTAACTTTTACTGAAATACACAAATAGGTTAGAGATATTATCTGACAGTAGAAAACCATTTAACATGAATTTTCACTTCCTGTTTTGCACTGCTTTAAGTTGCTGACGTTCTGAAGTTGGTGAGCAATTTCCTGGATTTGGTTTACAGCAATATTGGAGAAAAAGTATTGGGACGTCAAAAAATATGATTTTTAAAAAATTCATTTATTGGCAATAAAGTGGACTGAAGTAGTTCATGCCCAAATGTAGTAAAACCTGGACAATACCCACGTTTAGGACAACAAGTGGTCGTAACTATTTGTGTCGCACAAGTGCCAGGCAATGTCCACTCTCAACAAGAACAAACCTAAGCATTGCCTCTTGAGTTCAATGGCACCGCCAACACTGAATTCCCCACTATCAACATCCTGGCATGTTACATTGACTAGCAACATAACTGAATTAGTCATATGAGTACTGTGGCAACAAGTGCATGTCAGAGGTGAGGAATGCTGCAGTTACTAACTTCCCAAAGTCTGAGCAACACCAACAGGGCATAAGTCAGGAGAGTGATGGAGTACATGCCACTTGCCCAAATGAATGCAGTTTCAGCAATAAAATTTTAACACCATCAAGGACAAAGCAACTGCTTGATTGTTTGTGGATGGGATGCCAATCAGTCCTTTCACCACCAACGCTTAGTAGGACCAATATGTATTATCTACAGCATGCAATGAAAATTTTCAGTAAGGCTCCTTAAACAGCACCTTCCCAAACCAAAGACTGCTGCTATGTAAAAGGACAAATGCAGCAGATATATGGGAACACCACCAACTGCAAATTCCCCTTCAAGTCACTCACCATTTAGATTTGGAAATATATAATCTTTCCTTCAGTGTCAATGGGTCAAAATCCTGTAATTCCCTCCTTGCAGCATTATGGGTAAACAGGCTGTTCATTCCCACCTTTTCAAGTAGCATGGGCAATAAACACTGGCTCAGCCAGCCATGCCCACATTAGTAATGTTTAATAAACTACGGTCAGAATTTCAGGAAAATATCTTTATTCCACTGATTCTTTCTCCAGGAACAAAATGTTAAGGTATACTCAACGATAAAAACCAAACCTTTATGCTGGGCCCTTTGGCACACTATGTAAACGTTGACTTATTGTTGGCTGTTGATCACTTATTTAAGTTCCAAAGAGAAAATTTTACATTTAATTTCTTAATTCTGGAAGTTTATTAATCAAAATGTCAGATGAAGGTATCTTTCTTCACATATTTTGAAGATCAAGCCATGTTTTGATTTTATAACTTTCATCCTTTAGTTTTCAAATCCTTTCAAGGCCAAATGTTTCTTGATCCATGTAACATTCTCCAGCTTTGAAACCCACCAAGGTCCTTGCATTTCCCTGAACTTGAAAATCCCTGATTTTCTTTGCTTTACAATTAGCAACCTTGGCTTCAGCTGCAGAGATCTTGAATTTTGAAATACCTCGTCTAAATCTCCCAGTTTGGACTTTCCTCCCCCTTTCGGACGACCCTTAAAGCCTCTGTCATTTATCAATATGTTGCCCCCGCGTCACAATCTCATCTTCGTGGCTTGGTGTCAGATCTTATTTGATAATTGCTATGAAGTACCTTGCAGTGTTAAATTTTATTAGAGGTGCTACATAAATGCAGGTTGTTGGTTATTTAAATTGCTTTTAAATGCAACCATGGACCATGGTCATTAAGTTTACAAAAGGCTACAGTACGCTGTGTGACATATGATTGCTGCACAGAGACATAATCATGTGGCTCTTAGTGAATTTGTATCAAGCAGTTCTGCATTTTTTTTGTTCATGCCATTCATTTCTTCTCCTTTCTGTTTTTTTTTGCCATAAGCTCACTGAAAGGATCCCAGCTCATTTTGATTGTGCTTATCACAGAATTAAATGCTGTAATGATCAAAGGTCAGAGGAACATTAGAGTGATTCAATTCAAATGTCTTGCTGATTTTATTTCAGTATGCATTTGATTGTCAATTCTTTTTGTTTTATTGAAGCACACTTGAAGTGCTGGATTTTATTGGATGCCCTATTCCCCATGTCCCTGCCTAATAAGTCAGATTGGAGCCCATACACTTGTCCCCACAAAAACATGACTCTCCATATTATGTTTGGCTGGCTGCTAATTGGTTAAAGACAAGTCTTGCTTTCGTATCTGGGGAGTAATTAGAAGGTCCCACTTCAGAGACTTTCTGGTCAGTTCGAATGCCTGGTCTTTAGTCCCAGTGGCACCAGGTTCATACAATGGCAGTCCCCAAAGATGAGATGGCTGTGGAAGATGGATTTTAGGAGGGTCAGGAGTATGAAATAGTGCCTGGCTGGCAGTTTCCAGCAAGTGAATTAAAAGGGATAGGGGACTGGGTTTTAAAGGCTGGGAAGAGGGTTAAACAGTAGCTTTATAATCTTGGAAAGCAATGTGTTGCTGTAATGATGTACATGCTCCTCCTCCCATGCCACTCCATAATCCATCTTTTCACCCAATAACAATTATGGGCGGCACGGTGTGACAGTGGTTAGCACTGCTGCCTCACAGTGCCAGACACCCAGGTTCAGTTCCCACCTCAGGCAACTGTCTGTGTCGAGTTTGCCCATTCTCTGTGTGGGTTTCCTCCGGGTGCTCCAGTTTTCTCCCACATTCCAAAAATGTGCAGGTTAGGTGAATTGGCCATGCTAAATTGCCCATAGTGTTAGGTGAAGGGGTAAATGTAGGGCAATGGGTCTGGGTGGGTTGCTCTTCGGAGGGTCGGTGTGGACTTGTTTGGCCGAAGGGCCTGTTTCCACACTGTAAGTAATCTAATCTAATCTAAAAAAAACTGCCTACTAAGAATACTGGCCAAACTCTCCTAAATCCTCATTATTTGTGGGATATAGATGCACTTCTCCGTTCACATCACAAAAAATGTGGATACCACTCCTGTGTAATGCTCGCATATACTGTGAAAGACTACACAAGCAGATAGGATAAGTCAATGAAAAAAAAAAATTGGAGACTGTGGGGCTTCTAACCTTACAAATATGGGGATCCAGGGCAAGTGAATCAGCAGACAATGACCATTGAATGCATTTGTTTGGCCTGTGTCTTCCCCTGCTGTAGAGAAAATACCTGCAATGGCTTGATGAGGCACTTAAATAGTTGTGTATTGGTTGCTGAAAGGTCTCAGAAGACCCAATAGCAAGTGGGCTGCCTGAACCTTCCAATGCCAATCATAAAATTGGAGACTGGTGAGGTGCAGGTGGAATGGTAGGAGGCCATACATTGCATTCCCACACCTTCCCGATCACTCAGCCTTCAAATATGCTGAGAGAGGGGCCATCAGATACAGTGAACATATTCAAAGTATTATCTGTCCTGGCTATTTATTGTTGACAAATTTGTTTTCTCCAAATTGAACAGCCTGCCAACACCAAGAAAGCGAAAAATGATTAGTGATGGAAAATTTATGAATGTTCAGCAGCAAATCAGTTTGTGAAGAATATATTCAGAGACCTTACGACCAGTCTAGTTTGCTAGGTGATCTAATAGAGCAGATTCAAATGTATTTTGCAAACAAGATTATTTAAGTTTGTAATGTCAGCAAATTGATCAATAAATTGCTTTGGCAGTAGAGACAGCTCAGGCAAAGTGTCTTGGAAAGTTTATAAAGTTAAAGAGGCAAGAGCAGTACAATTTGCTGTTGGTAGCACAAAACTTGGACTGAGAGCAATTCCTCTTTACATCAAAAAATCTTTTTCTTCCTCCTCTTTAATTATTTGTCAATTTGATTTGACTTTGAATTCAGACTCTCTAATGTAAAATTGCTTCCTGCAGTCCCTGGGGTGTAAATTTCAATATCCTTCAGCCTGCTTGGCTAAGGAAATACTTAAGTTTTTGTCCTGTTCACTCAGGGTTCATATTCCTTTTCTATTTTGCTGCACAATTATTAACTCACATTTGTAACAACTTGTGATGCAGCATATTTATAAACCTAAATATGTAAAGGGGCAAGTCTAACTAATGACAAATGCCATTAAATGCCAAGATTCGGCAAATTATGGGTCAATACATTTTATTGCAAGCAAATGTTGTCTGCTGGTTTGGGAAATATTTGCAAACTGAATACACTTCATATTTTCTGTGTTCTGTTAATGATATAAGTTGCTAGGGACAACCACATCAGAGTTGTCATAAAGTGGGCAAGGTTGTCTGTCTATATAGATCAATGCACATGCATTCATAATAATTTAACATCACTGGGTGAGAAATTGGGCATGCCTGGCTCCATTTTCCAGACAGAAGTCTTTGATGTCCAGAATGGGATCTACAGCATGCACACATGCATTTTGAATTGCCCGAGATGCTATGTTACTGAATGCATTGCCACAAATCCCTGTATGGGATGCAGATAAGGTAGTTAAAAGGACAATAGTACTCCTGTTTATCAGTCAAAAAACAATAGAAAAGCATGCAGTTTGGAACTGTAGCAATAGTGGCACAGTGACTGAGTGGTTAGCACTGCTGCCTCACAGCGTCAGGGACTTGGTTTTGATTCCAGCCTCAGGAAACTGGGTGGAGTTTGCACATTCTCCCCGTGTCTGCGTGGGTTTTCTCCAGGTGCTCTGGTTTCCTCCCACGATCCAAAGATGTGCAGGTTAGGTGAATTAGCCATTCTAAATTGCCCATAGTGTTCAGGGATGTATAGGTTAGGCCAGGGGTAAATGTAAAGTAATAGGGTAGGGAAATGGGTTGAGAGTGTGGTGTTGGAAAAGCACAGCAGGTCAGGCAGCATCTGAGGAGGAGAAGAATCGATGTTTCGGGCAAAAGCCCTTCATCAGGAATGAGTTTGGGTGGGATAAGCTTTGGAGGGTCAGTATGGACTTGTTGGGCCAAAGGGCCTGTTTCCACACTGTAGGGATTCTATAAAAATTCTATAGATACTAGTGCATCCAGAGCTAGAGTAGTGCATATCGTTCTACGTATGACATGAAGAATACGATCACACTATTGAAGAGATCTACATGGACTTTCCTGGGAAATGAGAATTTTAGGTATGAAGAAAGATTTCATTAGATGGGCATCAGATTAATTTCACAGGTCAGCGCAATATTGAGGGTTGAAGGGCCTGTACTGCGCTGTACCGTTCTATGGTCTATGTTTTATGTTCATTGGAAATGCTCAGGCAATCTTCTTTGCATAGAGAAGGCTGAAGTGTGATCGAATTGATACATGTATAAAATTATGAGGAGCCCAGATTGAGTGGATAGAAATGGTTTACTTTCATGTACTAAGAGGTCAATAACTAGGCTGCATAGAATTAAAATAATTTTAGAAGGGTTAGAGGAATGTAAAAGAAAGACATTTTCATCCAGAGGGTGGTGGGGCTCTAGAACCCATTGCTTGAAAGGATAAGACAGAACATGTCAGAATACTTAAAAGATCCAAGTGACTTCAATGTGTCTTTACTTGTTCTGTTGCTCTAGACAATACTACCCCACTAGTTAGTCCTCCCACCCTGCCTGCAGACAAGTCTCTGCCCACACTGGCCCATCGTCTCAGCCTGCTCCTGCAATGAGGAGATTGAGCAGTTCACCAACTTCACCAACACATTCCACCTGGACCATCTCAGACACCTCCCTCCCCTTCCTGGACCTCTCCATCTCTATCAACAATGACTGACTCAACACGGATGTCTTCTACAAAGGCACCAACTCCCACAGCTACCTGGACTACACCTCCTTTTTAGATTAGATTACTTATAGTGTGGAAACAGGCCCTTCGGCCCAACAAGTCCACACCGACCCATTGAAGCGTAACCCACCCAGACCATTCCCCGACATGTACCCCTTCACCTAACACTATGGGCAATTTAGCATGGCCAATTCACCTAACCTGCACATTTTTGGATTGTGGGAGGAAACCAGAGCACCCGGAGGAAACCCACGCAGACACAGGGAGAATGTGCAAACTCCACACAGACAGTTGTCTGAGGTGGGAATTGAACCCGGGTCTCTGGAGCTGTGAGGCAGCAGTGCTAACCACTGTGCCACCGTGCCGCCCACCTCCTGTAAAAATGCCATCCCTTATTCCCAATTACTCTGCCTCCACCGCATCAGCTCTCAGCAGGACCAATTCCACCACAGAACACACCAGGTGGCCTCCTTCTCCAAAGACTGCAATTTACCCTCCCACATAGCTGATGATGCCCTCCAGTGCATCTCATTCATTTATCACACGTCCGCCCTCGAACCCTACCCCTCCCCTCCAACTACAACAAGGACAGAACCCACCTGGTCCTCACCTTCCACCCTACCCCACCAACCTCTGGACACATCGCATTGTCCTCCACCATTTCTGCAACCTACAAACAGAGCCCACCACCAGAGATATACTTCCCTCCCCTCCCGATCCCCTTTCTGTAAATGCCATTCCCTCTGCGACTCTCGTCAGGTCCATGCACCCCCTCCCCACCCCAACAACCTACCCTCCCCTCCTGGCACCTTCCCCTGCCACCGCAGGAATTGCAAAACCTGCACCCACACTTCCCCCCCCCCCCACCTCCGTCCAAGACCCCAAGGGAGCCTTCCATATCCTTCAGAGTTTTACCTGCACTTATACACGTCTTTACTGTATCCATTGCTCCCGATGTGGTCTCCTCTACACTGGGGAGACAGGATGCCTTCAGAGCATTTCAGAGAATATCTCTGGGACACCTGCAGCAACCAACCTCACCACCTCGTGGAAAAACACTTCAACTCCCCCTCCCACTCTGCCAAGGAATTGCAGGTCCTGGGCATCCTCCATCACCACACCTAACCACCCGATGCCTTGCGGAAGAACGCCTCATCTTCCGCCTTGGGCCTCATCTTCCACATGGCGTCAATGTGGATTTCACTAGTTTTCTCATTTCTCCTCTCCCCACCTTATCCCAGTTCCAACCTTCTAACTCGGCACCGCCCTCATGACCTGTCCCACTTGTCCATCTTCCTTTCCATTTACCTGCTCCACCCTCCTTTCTGACCTATCACCTTTGCCCCCACCTCCATCTACCTATCATACTCTCAGCTACCTTCCCCCCAGCCCCAACCCCCTCCCATTTATCTCTTCATCCCCTCGGCTCACAAGCCTCATTCCTGATAAAGGGCTTATGAAACGTCAATTCTCTTGCTCCTCTGATGCTGCCTGACCTGCTGTGCTTTTTCAGCACCACACTCTCAACTCTGAACTCCAGCATCTGCAGTCCTCACTTTCTCCCTGCAGAATAATCAAGCCTGGCATTATCCTTTGTATAGGTTTTGCCTGGATGTTTCCCTTTACATTTTATAGACAGCGACAGTATCTGAGTGAGTGTGAAACTGGGTGACAGCGTTTACACATCATCATTTTCTTTGTGCTGCTGAGCCACCAGCTGAGTAGGTTGCACTTCTTTGGTATTTGAAAGGAGATAACAAAAGAAAAAACAACAATGAGGTTGTGGAGGGAAAAAGTAAGAGCTGCTTGCATCACCTGCAGCTTTTAAATCACAAGAGATTTGATCGAGGTTTTCAAAATCATGAGGAGGCTGGATAGCTTACATTGGGAGAAGCTGTTCCAGTTCATAAAAGGAACAAAGGACATACGTTTAAAGTGTTATGCAGAAGCAGCAAGAGAGATGTGAAAAACAAAATGACCAAGTACACACATCTAGCCTCAGTTTTTCCTCAATCCAACCCATGATCTACTTTGCAATAACTCAATCAAATCAATCTAACCCACATTCATTTGCACAACTGCAAGTCTCACACTCCTATGTGCCAAATTCTGTACATCCTGCAACTTATTCAACCCTGATAGCCACTTTGCCCAATTCGTTTGCACAACACTTTCATCTGTTTTGCAGGACAAGATGTTGCCCAGAGATAAGCAAAGGATCACAGACACATTCAATGTCCTAATACCTCTTGTGTTCGTGCTGCTGGCTATTGGATAATTATTGGCAAAACCATTTCTGAGGCTTAGTCAACAAAGGGGCTGAAGCTATTATAAATAATTATATGCTTATACCTAGTATTCATCATGTATCACAATGCACAGGCAAAATATATCTAATTGGTTTTTATCCCCATGATTATTATGTATCATGTAAAAAGTATGTAGTTTATCCTCAGAGATGCCTCAGTTAAATAATTTTCAGCAGCAAGTTCTTTGTTGAGCTTAAGATTAAAGGTTATGGAGGCTACATTCAGTGACATTGTCTATTCAGAAAAAGTCACTGAATAACTTGTAGCACTTTATCCAGGTCTTTGAGGTTGACTGCTGGCGTTTATCTCTCGAGCTACCTGTTCCTACAGCCTTTTGAATATTTGTCTGGAGGGTTGCTTTTTCATTGCAGTGACAGGTCATTTACATCTCCTCGACCAGTGCAATGTTGAAAACAAATGGAGTCGACCATCTACCGTGTTGTGGTTTTATTCAATGTTTTAGAGATCAGATTTATTTACAACTTGACTACAACTGTCAGCTCTAATGTAAACACACTGCCCTTTTAAGATGTGCTTGCTACTTTGAGTAACACATTCTAGCTTTACATTTTGTGAGCAACTTTGTTATTGGTCTGCTGCTGATAGGTCCACTGAATCAATGGTGTAGTTCACACTAGGTTGACAGTGAAATCATTGAAATAAGCAAGCAGCATGAAGTTGACGTGCTGTATGCATTGCACCAGGCATAAGTTCCGCTGGGATCCCCTCACTCACAGGTTGGGCTTTTAAATTAGCCTGCTCTGAAGGAAAGTAGTTAAGAGAATTGGAGCGGTAGAGTCTCTAACTTTGGGTCAGAAGACATGGTTTTAAATCCTCACTTGCTTCACAACATGTCTCAACAGGTTTATTCAAACTTTCAGCAGTGTTATTCAAAATGGTGGCAGTGCCAACCACTGAGCCACGGCACGGTGACTCAGTGGTTAGCACTACTGCCTCACAGTGCCAGGGACTGGGGTTCGATTCCAGCCTCGGGCGACTGTTTGTATGAATGTCTGCACATTCTCTCCGTGTCTGCGTGGGTTTCCTCCGGGTGCTCCGGTTTCCTCCCACAATCCAAAAATGTGCAGGTCAGGTGAATTGGCCATGCTAAATTGCCCACAGTGTTCAGAGATGTGTCAGTTAGGTGCATTAGTCAGGGGTAAATATAAAATGGGTCTGGATGGGTTATTCTTCGGAGGGTCAGTGTGGACTTATTGGGCCGAAGGGTCTGTTTCCACACTGTAGGGACTTTATGAATTTTGTCGGGTCTATGACAGCAAATATATCTAATCTATCTGGAAGCAGACAACAGAGGATTAAAATATTTGGTTGTGTGACAGTTTACAGACTGTTCCGAAATCTGCAAAGACTTCCTTTCAAGTATTGAATCTAACATTTTATTTGTCATAATGACAATATTTAATAGTATGTGGCATCAAGGATTGCAAGCAAAACTGGAACCAATAGGAATCAGGTGGGGTGGGGGGGATTTCTCTGCAGTTTATAGTCATATCTGAAATGATGGAAGATGCTTGTGATTGTGGTTGTTGGAGATTAATTGCCTTAGTTTTACATATCCCAACTGGAGGATCTCAGTGTAGAATTCTAGGCCCAACCATTTTCAGCTACATCAACGAACATCCATCATATGGTCAGTACCAGAGATATTTGCTATTGACTGCAAAATGTTTAGCACCATCCACAACTCTTGAAAAACTGAAATAGGTCATAGCCAAATGCAATAAGACCTGGACAATATCCAATCTTGGGCTGACAAGTGATATTTGTGTCTCATAAATACCAGGCAATGACCATTTTCACCAAATGAAAATCAGACTATTGTTACTTGACATTCAATGGTATTACCAATGCCAAATATTCCTCGATCAATATCTTGAGGATTACTATCGACCAGAAACTAAACTGGACTAGCCACATAAGTAACAGAGCTATAACAATAAATCAAAGGCTAGGAATCTTGAAGCAAGTAACTCAACTCTTGTTTTCCTTATGCCTATTCACCATCTCCAAGGCATAAGTCAGAGGTGTGATAGAATACACCCCCGTTGCTTGGATGGGTGCAGCACCAACAATACTCACGTAGTGCTCATTGTCCAGGACGAAGCAATCATCTAAATGAGATCCCACCCAGTACCCGCAACATTCACTCACTTCAGCACTAACAACAATGGCAGCAGTGTATACCATCTACGGGATGTGCTGCAGCAATTCAGCGAGGCTCCTTCAACAACACTTTCCAAATCTATGGACTATTACATAGGAGGACAAAGGCAACAGATGCATGGAAATACCACCTCTATTCAATCCCTTCCAGACCACACATTATCCTGACATGCAATAATATTGTGGTTCCACGAATACAGATCAAACTTTTAGATCTATCTTTCTAATGTTGCTGTGCGTGACTCCATTCCACAAGGACTGCAGCAGTTCAAGAGGGAAGCTAAGGATAATTAAGCATAGGCAATAAATACAGCTTGATCAGCAATGCCCAAACCCTCAAAACAAGTAAATTGTCATCTTTATCATTCATTAGGATAATAATTAGTTCTTATTTCCTATTAAGTCATAAATTTAAATTGTTTTTAAATCATAAATTTGTACTTCTCAAAAAATCCGACAAATTACATTCATTCTTCATAAAATTGCAACAGTTAAGAGGTGTTTGGATGGGTATATGAATAGGAAGGGTTCGAAGGGATATGGGCCGGGCGCTGGCAGGTGGGACTAGATTGGGTTGGGATATCTGGTCAGCATGGACGAGTTTGACCGACTCATTACATTCAACCAAATAAGTTTGTTTTGTTCCTTTATCAAGAACTTCAGAAACAATCACATTATTAACTTGGATTTATGGACTTTGTCATGCGAACATCTGCTTGCATGAATTTGTGCCAAGAACAAGATCTCATAGATTCATAGAGCTGTACAGCATGGAAACAGACTCTTGGATCCAATTTGCTCATACCAACCAGATATCAGAACATCCCTCCAATAGGAGGGAGACCAGAACTGCACACAATATTCCAAGATTGGCCTAACCGATGTCCTATACAGTTGCAACATGACCTTTAAACTCCTATAATCAATGCTCTGACCAGTAAAGGAAAGCATATCAAATTCCTTCTTCTCTATCCTATCTACATGTAACTCCGCTTTCAAGGAAATATGCATCTGTACTCCAAGATCTCTTTGTTCATCAGCACTCGCCAGGACCTGGCCATTAAGTGTGTAAGTCCTGCTTAGATCTGCCTCACATTAATCTAAATTAAACTCCATCTGCCATTCTCAGCCCATTGGCTCATCTGATCAAGATCCTGTTGGAATGTGAGGTAATCTTCTCTGCTGTCTACTACACCTCCAATTTTGGGGTCATTTGCAAACTTACTAACTATACCTCCAATGTTCTCATCCCAATCATTTATATAAAGGATGAAAAGCACTGGACCCAGCATTAATTCTTATGGCACTCCACTGGTCACGGGTCTCCAGTCTAAAAAACAACCCTCCACCACCACCCTCTGTCTTCAACCTTTGAGCCAAATCAGTATCCAAATGGTTAGTTCTGCCTGTATTCCATGACATCTAACTTTGCTAACCAGTCTACCACGAGGAACCTTGTTGAATGTTTTACTGAAGTCCACAGAGATCATGTCCACTGCTCTGTCCTCATCAATCCTTTTTGTTACTTCTTCATGAAACTCAGTCAAGTTAGTGAGATGTGATTTCCCACACACAAAGCCACATTGATTATCCCTAACCAGTCCTTGCCTTTCCAAATAGATGTAAATCCTGTCCCTCAGGATTCTCTCTAATATTGCCCTCTACCGGTCTATAGTTCCCTTGCTTTTTCTTGTCACCTTTTTTAAATAGTGGCGCCGTGATAGCAAACTTGCAGTCTTCCGGCACCTCACCTGTGGCTATCGATGATGCACATATATCGGCAAGGGGCCCAGCAATCACTTCTCTAGCTTCCCACAGAGTTTGAGGGTACACCTGATCAGGTTCCTAGGATTTATCCACTTTTATGCATTTTAAGACATCCAGCACATCCTCTTTTGTAATATAGACATTTTTCAAGATTTCACTATCTAATTCCCCACATTCTATATCCTCCATGTCCTTCTCCACAGCAAACCCTCTTTACATTAGAGCCATTCTTGGTACCAGAAACTTGGCTGTTCATGCTGCATTACCTTGAGAGTCCATAACCCTCTACATTTTCTAAAACAGCACACTTGTTTAAGATGGGGATAGCCACAGGAGAATCCTGCACTACCTGTCTACCCCTCCTATCTTTTCAGGAGGTAACCCATCTATCTGACTGTATCTGCAGTTTTTCTCCCTTCCTATAACTGACATCCAGCACGCCCCCCTACCTCCTGTAAATTCTTCATTGCCTCGAATTGCCATTCCAACTGATCCATGCAAAAACAGACATAATCTTCAGTAACATGGAAACTCTCCCTAAACTCTCATCTGACAGGAAGAGCACATCACTCTACTAAAGGCCATCTTTGCTCCTTCAAAATCTACAGACCCAGAAAATAGTACTGTCTTATTGTTTAAAAAGACACTGCTCCATGCTAACTTAATATTTATGATTTTTATTTTTAAAATTTAATCAAGAAACAGATCTCAATAAAATATAATCAAGAAAGAACCCACTCTCCTTGTTATTGTGGATTTATAGCAAGATTACATTTAAAAACTATGTACTTATCTGTTCCTGTACTGTGAGTTCTCCCACACAGGTTCCTCCAAGGTCAGCTGTGAATTTTGCTGTTTGTTATTTTTATCTAGACACAGTTCGATGTCCAGAGATACCTGAACTCAAACAGCAAAGACAGTAACTGCTGTGTCAGACAGTAGCATAGCTTTCTTTCTCTGAGCATGTGGTCACTGCCTTTTTCTGCCTTCCTCATTTTTAAAATGCCATTTTTAAAATCTCTTATTCCCCCAAAATTCCAAAACAATGTAACAAAATAAAAAACAGTAATTGCTGCTCCTGGAATCCAAAAAAATCACTTCCAACACCTGAAATACCTCAAAAAAGGAGCAGCTCTTACAGCTACAATTTCTTCCCGTTCTCCATCTTGGATTACCCTGAATCCTTAGTTAGATTTAAAAGCTAATTGTTCCTATTGAATGCCACCAAGGCCTGTTAGTGCTTCAGCCATTGGAACTAAGTTCTGATTCAAAATTCCCCTCTCATGGAGCATAATACTATTGACCACTGATATATCTATTTTAAATCCAGTGTGATGTTTCACTTATTCATTGTCCCTGAGAAAGGCATCATTTTAAATAGGACTAGAAGACTGACGAACCTAAGAAAAGAAAGATACAATTGATTTTCCAGTTCTTAGATCAGTATTGACCTTGAATTGAATGCAGATAGATTGATTTGAACGTCCTGTTTCACATATTCTGTTTCATCATGTTAAAGTCACTCTCCTGCACTGCTATTACTGATTACTAATTTGAAATAATTTCTACACCCCCGCTTTTTCCCTTTACAATGCATGTAAGTGCAAAAAATTAGTTCTATGTAGCAGCATGGCACTTTTTTTTGCATGTTAGATTGATTCCAATTCTTCTTCAGTTGCATTCAATGCCAGAAATTTCAACTGAAAATTATTATATGTGATTATAAACCACAGGCATGGGGATTACCACACATAATTAACCTTTATCCAATGCTACCCATATCGGCACCATGCAATCATCTTGCACACTGCTCATTTAAATAATTCCAGCATGTGACAAGAACTAAATTTGTTGTGAAATTGCTGCCAACTTCAGCAGGGGGGGGACAAGTTTGTACAAGACCAGCACCAGTTAAAGCTAACCCACTCCACTAAAATCCAACTTCCACCTCTGAAATAGGAGGTGCATTCAGGGATGATTAGATCCTGAAGGTGGCTGGGGAACATAGAAAGTGGGGTAGCTGTGGAGCAACAGGGGATAGACATTGACTGGAGTTTTTGGAGCAGAAGATGGAAAGCAAGTAAATTTTCATTTATCCACAAGAAATTGGGAGCATCTTGTGAGAAAATCCTTTATTTGTATCCAATTTTTATATTGACCAAGCCATCAATCTTTGACTGGAAAATTTATAGAACGGATAGTTCTAAGAGTTGCTGTTTGGTAACATTCAATTCTACCCAGCAATCTGCTTATTGTAAGCTTTATGATGTTTCTCACTTAAACACTACATGGGTCACTAAAGATCGGTGGTAGTGAAGGAGGATCTTGCAGAGGGAGAAAGTGTGTAGTGAGGTGTTTGATCACAGTATAATTATCTATGATTATTACATTCCAGGCTTTCAAAATAAGTTGTATGTGACCCGTGGATAGCGTTATTGTCCTAATATATATCATAAAATTTATTATTGCCTGTTCAAAATTGCAGAATCTTGTGCCTTTGTTTTCTTAGTAAGTCCTTTGGACTCACAATTTGCCTACTTTAACAATTAAAGTCACTTGTCCTTATCCAGATAATAAAATAAATTTGGCAATCTTGTCCAGAATTGTAATGGAAGCAAATAACCATCACACAGCTGGTTAATATCAGTAAAGTGTAGGCTGTTTAAATGTTTCAATGGATTTCAAATACTTAATGTTATTTTAAAAATCTTCTATTCATTACCCCATTAAAGATTGCTCATTCTTTAATGATTTCTTGGATCTGTTAATCAAACCTTGAACTTTCAATTATCCAATGCAACGATTGTATGTTGTGGATAGAAGCCACTATTAAAAAAAACCGCTAAAATGATAGCTTTTCAGATATTGTTAACAAATGGCCATTTTATCGCCAAAGCAGATTGTTTTTATAGCATCACTGACACATGCAGGCATTTTTTTAAAAAAATTATATAATGCTGAATATTTAAATAACTTGACAACTTAACAATTGTTCATATCTTTTTAGCTCCTTTATGAGACTTTACATTTATCCATAAATTCATGAATTACACACTGTTGAATAAGTCTTTGCTACATTGGAAATTCCGTCTTAACTTAGCACTGAGCTCCAAAGATCCTGCAGAACTTGAGTTTTCCTGATTTATGTATGAAATCCTTTTCCTAGCCAGTTAATATGGAAGCTCTCTGCAATGGGGACCAGACTTGGAGATTTGGGAATTGCTCATTCTTTTAAAATATTCCTGAACCTCCATAGCTCTGAAAATCTAGCTCTAAGTCTTCAATATATGACGAAAAAGGGATGTGGTTTAAATGTATCTATGCTACTTGACTACTTGTTCTTCCTTGCATTGGATTCAAATTGGAGCCAGAACTGAAGTGCATCTGCATAAAACAATGAGCAATTTTAATCCTATTCAACATGACTGTATCCACTCTGCCACTGACTAGAAGTTCTGGGCTTTTATCTTGCTGAGACTGAAGTAGAAGAATTGACCCTAAAGAACCTGAGAACACATAACCTTCCCTTCCCCATGCCTCATCTGCCTTCTTCAAGCAGTGCTTTCTCCTCTGTGTCACCTCTGGTCAGTCTCCCTCAAATGTTACAGGATACGGGGTTTACCAACTCTTGCATGCCTGGTCTAAGTGGAAGCCTTGGTGTCAGTACAAATTCCTTTAGCAGCTGTTATTTTACTCCCTGTCGACTTCAGCAAATTCAAACAGCCAATGGAACTATGAAACACATTCAAAAAAACTCAGCAACAGCCAGTTGAAATCAATCAACAACTAACTTGAATGTAGTTGATGATCCCTTTAAATAGCACTGATTAGTGAGCCCTTAATGCTGGTTATGGAGCTTGTTCTGCTGCTGAACACGTATTCAGCTGCTGCCTGGTTAAGAGAGGGCATCAGGTGGTGCATTGAGCTCCATAATGCTGTGCTAGCATGAAATCTGCCCTTTGCATTGATCAATGTAACAATTCACCTTCTCCCAAACTGGCACATACACCTTCTGTTTGCGTTAGAGCTCTAACAAAGGTGATGTCTGGTGCTGATCACATCAGAAACGTGTATGTATGCTGTAGGCATTGTTTTGGTAGGAAAATAGCAATCGTAACTTAGATGTACAGGTGTGACATGAGCAAATTTTATTGCCTTGTTTCCTTTAACTTGTTATCTTAGTTGGTTCTGATTGTCCCACGTGCGGAAATATTGAAGATGTGTCTTTTTAATAGAAGTGGATAAATACCAAAAGATTCTCATTTACGGCTATGGATGAGAGTGTGTGGCTGTGTTTCAGTAGACTGTTAACACAGTTCTTCTGAAATATATGAAAAGTCAGAGTTATAGTCTGTAAGGGACCCTGAAAGGAGGTAGGACATTTTCTGTGATACATTCCTTTTATATTATCCTTTCTTTCACAATACTCTTTTTGCACGTTCAGAGGGCAGCAGCATTACAAGAACCAAGGGCAGTTTATCAATACAAACATGACACTTCCCTTGAGAAATTCACATACTTTCCAACAAACAAGACATATCTGTAATCTTGCCACAATGTTTGAAATGCAATATTACTAAATGTAATATCAATGAACTTTTTTAAGGCCTAAGATATATGCTTAGTTGAAGCTCTATTTCATTTTGATCAAAAGACTTAAGCTAAGAAGAAAAAAAGAGTTAGGTTACTTACTCTCTAAATGTTGTGATTGTGAATAGAACCTTTTAACCCATTAGGAAAGTAAAATGCCAGCTTCTCTGGCCCCTTGGTCATCAGAGACAGAATATATGACTCAAGATGTATGTTCGGACCCCTCAATGTGTGAACATGTTGATTCCATGGGAATTTCCTGCGAAGTTATTTTTCTGAAGGGCAATTCCCCTGATCTCCAGGGTAAAAAAAAACTCTTCACAAAATTCTGCAATTCTGAGTTAAAGGCTTTGGACAGTCCTGACTTATTTGCATCAATATTTTGCCAGGAACCATTTGACAGAAATGTCCTGGTCTTACTCTTGGATAACCACAGAACTGACTTTTCTTATTCATTTACATTGTAACCCTTACTTCTGTCCTTGACCCCCCCTCCCCTCACCCATTGCCAACTTGCCTACTTACCCACCTGTCACCAAACCCATTCACTCAGTTATCCATTCTTCAATTCACCAACATTCACACGATACATTTAAACTGACTACACATTCATTTGTAAGATCAAAAGAGGGGGTGGTTTGGCCTCTGTGATGATTGCCTTCACTGCTCTCTGCGTGGAATTCTACACTGAAGAAATTCTTCTCACTGATTCATCACAAATCTGGACTTCTTATAACATATACAGGTGAATGCATACTATCCTGTCTGACGAGCCCTTGATACAGTGGTTCCAATGCTGATTAGAAGAGATGGACCATAAATTTGTTCTTTGGCACATCATGAAAGATGTGAATCTATGTCTTATCTTGATTGATTTTCTGTTTCAAATTAACACCAATCTTAGTTCATAACAGTTCAAAAGTTCTCCTCCTGATTTCTTTATCCAGATCTATCTTATAATCCAAAACCCACTGATGACAATATTTGGACCCAATTAAATAAATTGAAGCCAAGTAATGCTCATTTCTCTAATTACCTTCAGACATAATATGTGCAGGTCTTGTGACACAGTAATAGTGTCCATGCATCTGAGCCAGGTTTGAGTCCCAGCTGTTCCAGAGGTATGACTTAACACCTCTAAATAGGTTGATTTTAAAAAAAGTCATTCTATGGCTGTTGGAGTATA
Organism: Chiloscyllium plagiosum; assembly: GCF_004010195.1. Classification (NCBI taxonomy): domain Eukaryota; kingdom Metazoa; phylum Chordata; class Chondrichthyes; order Orectolobiformes; family Hemiscylliidae; genus Chiloscyllium; species Chiloscyllium plagiosum. Next base: position 106,468,162 of record NC_057711.1, on the reverse strand, counting down.
GTGATAATGTCCTTTCTTCTGGCTCAGATGCTCTGAGTTCAGATATCTCTTGCTCCATACATGTGTCATAACATATTGTGAAGTCCTCAAGAAGAAATGATAAGATTCAGTAAGGAGCCTTTAAGATCATAACTTTGTGTGCTCTTAAAAGATATATTCCTTTACTGTCCCTCTGGACTCCTTGTTCTTGTCTATGTGTATGGCAACTTTAAGTGGTCAAAAACTCAATGTTATTTTTAGTACACTATATCCTTTCACTTCTTAATGAACAAGAGGTACAGTGCATTCCAATGAGTTCGTCCAACATTGTAAACCTAAGTACAGCAAACATTTTATTAACCGACACACTACAGTGTGCCAGTTGATCAAAATTCTGGATAAGCAAGAGGTCCATTAAATCAATGTAAAAACAGGCGAACAGTAGTAGAAACTTAATTCCAGGTGTACACACACCAGTGTTATACTTTACTTATGCCAAAAATCATGTCAACAATAATGCAACTTTGCTTTAAATACAGCTTAACTAACAGCAGAAAGCCTTTTCATCTACACCATTGTCTGACTACTTGGACATTGCGGTACATCACGGTATTTGAGGAGAAGTTGGATCAACTGTCGATATTTCTTGTCGCCATTTGATTGAGTGACAAGTTCATTTACACTGAGATAAATAAATTAGAAAACTGTAATTGGAAAGAATAATAATGTAAACTTTGCAGGATTTGAGGTATATAATTTTTACCAGTTCGTTGAGAGTGCTGGTTCATAAGGTGTTGGTTTAAACAAAGTTTGCTGTATAACATGAACATTCAACTTCACCAACAACACAAGTTTATTTTCTAACTTTTGTAATAGTTTGTCATTTCAGTCATATACTATGAGATGAAAAATTTGTTCACAAGGTTAAAAAGTTAACTTAGAGGCATGATAATTTCAATCTGATGTACAACTTTTCTCAAGAGTAGAAGATTATCTGACATCAGTTGTAATCCCATGTTCTTTATCTGAGATGTTAATAGGTGAGTCAAATTCAACATTTGTGAATAATGCTTACAGTGCTTTGAAGACTGCTTTTGTCACACCATGATTTGCAAACTGTGCTTAGTAGGGATCATTGATCTTATTGTGATGGTAACAATGAATGTTTAGATGTTAAAAATGATTGTTTGTTTTCCATCATGTCCATCACATTTCACAGGCTCTTTATCTCATGGCTTTAATGTTGTAAATTTGAATTTCAGGCTCTTATCCTCATATAATCCTTTCTTAAATCACATTCATCAAATGTGGGTCATTAGCTGCATGGGGCAGCTCGAGGATAATTCTAACAAATCTCTTCCATGTGCTCTCAAGTGCTGGACATGCTACAACTACGGATGTTTAAAAAATTCCCAAAAGTAAAAGATTGCAGGGAGAATTTCTGCAGATGAACAGAGAAACTAAATTTAAACTTCAAATGGGCTATGAGTGTTAGCAATGGGAGAAGAACTGCCACCATGCCGAGAGAAGGTTTGCCTTCCACAGCCACTCTGCAGTCCTCACTGTCTGTAGGAGAACAGGGCACTGAGAGTCCGCAAGCCTCTTTGAGTGCTGAGATTTGCAGCAGATTCACAGCAATCTATGCAAGCATCGCACTAAGTTTTGATCTCAAGGTCTCCCCCGTAGTTTCTGTAGCAGCACTGATGATCTGTGGCTTCAAACTGTGCTTGAGTGAAAGCTGAAGCATCTGCCATCAGATGGGCAACATTGATTACTCAGCTACTGTTGGCATGGAACACAGTGCCAAAGAGAGAGGGTAGTATCTTTCCAGAAGTCTGACTGGAATAGCCAGATATTCTGAGGAGTAGCATTTACAATCAGATTGCTAATCCACATCTCCTTTTCTCCATTAACAATGAGATCCATACTTATGGACAGGAATTCCAATCCCGGCTCCTTAGAACTTTTTATTCATTATTCACTCATCAGAAATGAGCATTACGTCTTTATTGACCATCCCTAATTATCTTGAGAAGGTGTTGGTGAGTTTCCTTCATGAACTGATTCAGTCCATGTCCAGTGAGTACACTCACAGTGTTGCGGGGAAGGATTTCCAGGATTTTGACTGAGCTACAGTGAAGGAACAGCAATACATTTCCAAGTCAGGCTGGTGTGTGGCTTTGAAGAGAATGTGGTACGTTTCATAGATAACTGCTGTCTTTATTCTTCCAGATCATAGTTATCATGGGCCTCGAGGCACTGTCTATGCAGCCTTGATGAATTTCTGCAGTACATCTTGAATGTGGTACGCACTACTGCTACTGAGTGTCAATGGTAGAGGGAGTGAATGTTTGTGGATGTGGTGCCATTCAAGTGGGCTACTTTGTCCTGGATGATGTCAAGCTTTTTGAGTGTTTTGAAGCTGCACTCATCAGGCAAGAGGGGAGTATTCCATCACACCCATGACTGGATCCTTGTAGATTCCTAGCTTCTGAATTGCTCTGGGAGCAGCTGTACTTATGTGGCTCATCCAGTTCAGTTTCTGGTTAATGGCAACTCCCAGGATATTGATAATGGGGTATTCAATTATAGTAATGCCATTGAATGTCAAGGAGTGATGGTCAGATTCTCTCTTGTTGAAGATGGTCATTGTAGGAGATGGAGAAGTTACTTATTACTGATAAGCCCAAACCTGGATATGGAGGCAGCATGGTGGCTCAGTGCTGCTTCACAGCATCAGGGATGCAGGTTCGATTCCACCCTTGGGCAACTGTCTGTGTGGAGTTTGCACATTCTCCCCATACCTGCATGGATTTCCTCTAGGTTCTCTGGTTTCCTCCCACAGTCCAATGATGTGTGGGTTAGGTGGATTGGCAATGCTAAGTTGTCCATAGTGTCCAGGGATGTGCAAGACTAGCCATGGGAAATGCAGAGTTATAGGGATGGAGTAGGTCTGCACGGGATGCTCTTTGGAGGGTCAGTGAGACTTGAGGGGCCAAATGGCCTGCTTCCATACTATAGATCCTCTAAGGTCCAAGTTTTGTTGCATTTAGACAGGAATGTTTCAGTATCTGAGGACTCATGGCACTGAATATTGTGCAGATATTAGCGTGCATCCCCACTTCTGAACTTATAATGGAGGAGTGGTAATTAGTTAAGCAGCTGATGATGGTTGCACCTAAGACACTATCCGGAGGAGCTCCTGTGGAGATATACTGGAAGTGAGATGACTTACCTGTAACAACCACACCCATCTTTCTTTGTATCAGGAATGACCCCAACCAGTAAAGACTTTTCCTCAAGTTCTTGTTGCTGCTGGTTTTTCCAGTGGTCCATAATGCTACATTTGGGACAAATGCAGCCTTGACAGCAAGGCTAGTTTTCATCAATTTACCTCTGGAATTCAGTTCTTTTTGTCCATGTTTAAACTAAGACTATAGCAATGTCAGGAGATGAATGGCCCAGATGGATTTCAGACTGAGCATCAGTGAGTAGGTTAAATCACCAAGGATTGAAAAACTCCCAATATAACACATTTATTCCAAAAGAAGGGACACAAAAAATAGCCCGAGTAATGATGGGCCAGTTTGCTTGGCATCTGTAATTGAGGTTATTGTAAAGGATGCAGTAACAATATATTTAGAGACACATAACAAAATCAAACAGAGTCAGTATGGCTTCATGAAGGGGTTATCATGTTTGACAAATGTATCATGGTTATTTGAGGAGGTAACAAGCAGGATAGATAATGGGGAACCAACGAAAATAATATATTTGGATTTCCAAAAAGCATTCCAAAAAAGGTGCCAAATATTAGGTTACTTAATATGATAAGAGCTCATGGTTATGGAAGTGGTATATTAGCATGGCTAGAGGGTTGGCCAACCAATAGAAGACAGACAATTGGAATAAAAGTGGTATTTTCAGATGGCAAAACACAAATCATGTAAATTGAGAAGATAGTATCAGGCACCTACTGATGATCTGCACTTTGCTGTGGGTCTGAAGTAACAATTAGGTCAGATCACGAAGGATGGCAGGTTTACTTTTCCTCGTGGACATGAATGAACCAGATGGGTTTTAAACATGTCACGGTCATCATTAAACTTTGAATTCTTTCTTCTGTAATGAATTTCAAATTCCACCTTTTATCATGGTGTTAGGCATTCATTTTCCCTTACATTTGGAGTGTACCTGAAAACAAACATTTCTCCTGCAGTGTAGGAGAGTCAGGGAAAGTCAAAACATTCCCTCCTTTGTAACAGTGTGCTGTGATTAAAATATTCAGCTGCACAGCTCCTGTGAATAGATAAGTATGTAAGTTAAGTGTGAGTTTGCACTGATTGTTGGCTGGGAATTACAGTACCAGCAGAGTGCTTGGTGATTAGTGTGCCAACTTGATTTGGTAACAGGTGGGTAGGGTGCAAGTGTGCCAGCTCAAACAGCTGCTAGGTAGGTAAAGTGCTGGTTGGGCAGGATGTCAGGTGGTTAGACTGTGATGTGGGTATGGTCCTAGGGTGCGAGGTAAAGAGGGTCCCAAGTGCATAGGATGCCAAGTAAATGATGGAGTGGTTAGTGTAACTTGAGATTTAGGGTGTGTGGAGGCATTGGATCCAATGGTGGTGCAAGGAATGTCAAGTCCAGCAGGATAATTGTCAGGTCTGGTGGGGAGGTTAGAGGATTGCTGGTTAATCATTTAACAGTTCCAAGGTAACTATTAGCTTAACACCAATGGAATCCTCTAAATTCTCTGACTGAAAGATTTTGTTTCGATCAGTTCCAAATAGAGAGGAATTTGCCGATCAGAATCTTCAATTTCCCATCAACTCCCAGGGCGTTTGCTATGTTTGAGATTTGGCAGGGTCCTAGCATGCAACTCCAGTCTGTGCTGCTCTAGTTATTATTTGGCCATTAGATTATCTGGGCCATTGTTATTGTATCTGGGAATGGAACTTATATCCTTGATTCTCTCCTTCTCCGGCCTAGATCAACCCTGCCCTACCCCTGTCAAATCTATTCCAATCAGGCAAAGATGAGCTCTATGCTTCCAGTAATGATGTGCACCACATTAGAGTCAGACTCCTCCCAGCCGTGAGACAGTAGCAGGACACTGACTGATAAGCACCAGGCATCTCAATGCGCTTTATCATCAGCATTCCCTTGAAGGTAAACAGGGAAACCTTTTTATTATGTTGAGTCTAAGAGCTTACCTAATTGGCATTGGGTTCTTCATTAGAAGAAGCAGTTGTTTTATGTATTGAGGTATGGATTAGATTAGATTTCCTACAGTGTGGAAATAGGCCATTTGGCCCAAAAAGTCCACACTGACCGTCCGAAGACTAATCTACCGAGACCCATTTCCTGACATTTATTCCTGAGTAATGCATCGAACACTATGGGCAATTTAGCATAGCCAATTTACCTGACCTGCGGGAGGAAATTCACACAGACATGGGTAGAATGTACAAACTCCACATAAACAATCACCCCAGGCAGGAATTGAACATGGGTCCCTGGTGCTGTGAGGCAGCAGTGCTAACCACTGAGCCACCTGACTTACTCGTATAGCTTACTGTATGATAGCAATAGATATATGTTGCATTGTATGGTTGGGTATAATTAAACACACTTTCAGTGGCCAGAGATGGCTCACCTGTCTCCATTAGGATCTCATGTCAGGCTGCTTCCCCTCCACACATAGATTAGATAAAACTTAATGCAGCTTCAACATCAACTTTTGCAGAATCATCCCCTTATCCAGCATGAGGCTGGCAGATATGTGTGCATCAGATGGGGTCCATGACTGGTACACATGACTCCTAAGTACTGGTTTATACTGTTGGCTGACAGATAGGTGTATAATGGACTGAGCATCTTGGTGGCATCGTTGTCATTGGCAGATGCATTCTTTGATCTTGATCACCTGCAGGAGGTCATTAAATGTCTTGTGACACTGGGCCCTGCCTCTGCATATTCACCTCCTGGCTATGTGCTCTCATTGTCTTCTGAGAATGATGAGTGAGTGCTTTCTGGCTTTTTTAGAAACGTGATCTCTCTCTGAAATCACTTGGCTCATGAGTGCCTTCAAGGTGGCATCGGAAAGTCTTAAGTTGAGAAACATAGAAACACAGAAACTAGGAGCATGAGTAGGGCATTCAACCCATCAAGTTCACTCTACCATTCAGCATGATCATGGCTGATACTGTGTCTCAATCTCTTTTTTCCACTCTCTCCCCATACAGGTTGGCATATTTATTCTCTAGAAATCTATTTCTTTCTTAAACATATGTAGCAACTTGGCTTCTACAGCCATCTGTGGTGGGGAATTATATAGGTTCACCAATCCTGATGAAATTTCTCCTCATTTCAGTTTTGAAATAACATCCCATGTATCTTGAGAATGTGAACTCTTGTTCTGGACTCCCCAGCAGAAGAAACGTCATTCCTGTATTCAGTCTATTCAGACCTGTCAGAATTTTAACAGTTTTAGTGAGATTCTCTGTCATTCTTCTGAACTCCAGTGAATACAGGCCCAGTCGTCCCAATCTTCACTCAGACAGCATACTGCAATTCTCGGACTCAGTCTGATGAAACTTCACTGCAATCTCTTCTATGACAGGTATATCTTTTCTTAGGCAAGATCATCAAACAGCTTACAATGCTACTGATGTGGTCACACCAATGTTGTGTAACTTTGTAGTAAGGCTTCTTGCTCCTGTATTTAAACTTTCTTGCAATGAAGATCAACACATTATTTCCCATCCAAATAATTTGCTCCACCCACATGCTTGTATTCAGTGGCCAATGTACAAGCACAGCAACATCAACATTTTGTACATCAACATATCCCAATTTGTCTCTATTTGAGACAATTGCACCATTGTGTTTTACTTACAGTGGGCAACTTCACACTTATCCACATTATACTGCATTTTTAATGTACTTACCAAATCACTTAACCTATCTGAATTGCCTTGAAGCCTCTTTACTTCCTCCTCACCACTTAAAATTCATTTGAGTTTGTCTTGCATTTCTCTACTTATAACTGTATTTGTGCTGAAAGTTGTTGTGTGAGTTAATAATGATATGATGTGAACAATAGAATTTTGTGTTGTCAGCAAATTACATTCATTATCTTATCCAAGTCATGTGAATAGCTGGTGTCCAAACCTTAATTCCATATGCTTTTATTTTGCATACTATGCAGGACTTCAACAAAAGCTTTCTGAAACTACAAATGCACCACATCCACAGGTTCTCCTTCATTGATTCTGAGTTAAATCACCAAAAGACAATGGGTTGACAAACGTGATCTCCCTTTCATAAATTCATGATGAGCCTGTGTAATTATATTAGTATTTTTAAGCTCCCGGTCATGATCCTATTCCCTGCATTTGTGTTATTTTTGCCATTCGTTAGAGTCCAAAAAATGATTATTTGATTTATAATGACAGCTTCCCATTAAGAAGTGCACATTGCCTTTAAAACTGGAGGTTTGCTACTAGCTAAGGACAGAGATTACATGGTTATGCATTTATCAATCAGCATGGCAGATGTTAAAGTTTAATTATTTTTACTTCTTTAAAATTTACACAATTTACTTATTGTCTACCTGCAAGTGGATTGGCATAGATGGGTTATGAATCATGGATCCCGAGTCCAAAAACTAGGCTGATGAATTTCTAGCCCTTTTCAGTTATCAAAGGAACACCCAATGAAGCTAGTTTGGAGAGGCAAATGACTGCTTGAGTGAAAGGCTCTAGAGGAGAAGATCAAAAACTTAATATGATTGTCCATGCTTAAAATAGCCATTGCGTTTCCCATCCATATCTCTCACTTTCTAACAGGTTGAGCAGGCATCATCTTTCTTTCTGAAATTTGTTTTTGCAGCTGTCAATGCATCCAAGTATTTAATTACTTTATCTTCAATTAAACATTCTATAATTTTTCAAAGCACTGATGTAAAACTACCAGCAACTTCAATTAGTTGAGTGAGATCCATTTTATAATGTACAATACCTTGGCCAGTCTTCAGTTTGTCGGTGCACACTCTCAATAGAACCCTGAAAGATTGACCAAAATCTTGCAGAAACAGTGACTTTCAGTGTGTAGAATTCATTTGATTTTGTCCTGCATTTCTCTACTTATAACTGTATTTGTGCTGAAATTTGTTGTAAGTGTGAGTTAGTAATAATATGGTGTGAACAACAAGGCATTGGGAACTTAGGAAACAGCAGCACCATCAAAATTACTCACCCATCAAAATTTAAGGTTTCAGCAAAAAATACAGAGGAAGGACTGAGTCAAATAAGTTACAGGAAGCTATTAAAGAGAGAGGACAGAAAACTAGGTAATTGAAAGAGAATGAGGCAGAGCAGAAGATTACTAAGTAAATGCTTAGGTTTAAAGTAGGTTTTGAATCTGGCTTACATCGAATGTTAAAATCATGGCCCACTGACTCCACTGATCAAGTGTCATGATCTTTTCCTTGAAATTGGGGATCATCCACATGGTGCCAAGTTCCTGCATCACCCACTTTCCACCATCCCAAACCCCTCTCTTGAAGAAACATGCCACAGAATGGTCAGAAGAGAACAAGATTAAGTATCATTGAAAAAAGAGGCATTTTGTTTTAAATATATATTATTTAATGATGATGTAGGCATCACTGACAAGCCCAGAATTTGCCTCCTCCAATTATCATTTGAATTGAGCAATTTCATAGCGCAATGAAGAGTCAACTACATTACTGTAGTTCCAAGGTCATAATTAGACCAGACCAAAAAAGGATTACAAATTCCCTTCCCTAAAATATATTGATGTACCAGATGCAGCTTTATGACAACTGGGGATAGTTTAAGTGTACCATGCTGAAAGTAGTTTTCAATTCCAGACTTACTTGTTTTGTTTAAATTCCACCAGCTTCCGTGGTGAAATTTGAACCTGTGCTTCCAGAAGAGAAGCCAGTGACATTAGCACTTTGGCACCACCTAACCTGTTGTCTGTACTTATTGGCCCCTCACAGCAACCTAACCTCATTTTCTCTCTTCCTCTTATGTTTAAGACCTCTGGAGAGAAATGCTTCACCCAGCATTTGTTTCATGCCTGGGATTTCTTACAAAAAATATTGGCTTTCTGTCCATATTCCTGTACTTGCTTGACTATTATAATACCATTCTCACCATGCTAATTTCTTTGGTTTTGCTTCTTCCACATTCCCTTTCCACCAGCCTTTTGAGCTTTGTCTCTTTGCTTTCTTTATACTTAAGATGTGTTTGGTCTTTGTCTCACTTAACATCCTCTCCTATAGTTCATATTTTCAGTACTTGCCTTTATAATTTTCCTCCTAATTTTTTTTATGCCTTCAATGTGCCATGCCTTCAGTATTTTTATTTTTATGTATTGGCCTCCAATACTGTTCTTTCTACATGTGCTTAATATTCCTGCTTCCTTCCTTTCTAGATTAAAGGCTTCTTCACTTCAGCCATTATTAAATTTGTCAATCCCACTCAGACATATCCCATTGCTGTAGAAGAGTCTCAACTTTCCTTAGGATTAGTACCATTATCCCAACAATTAGAAATGATGCAACTTCCATTAATCTTCCAGTCTTTCCCTGTTCAAGGCTACGGCTAGCTGCCCTTCGGGAGATTACTAGATTTAAAGTTCTTCTCTTTCGACTGCTTCTATCTTTCAGAAACCCTTTGAAGGATTTGAGTGTAGTAAGGTTATTTGAATCTTGGGAGTGACTGTCCCTGCCCTTTTGCATTGCTGCAGAACTCACGAGAGATCATACAGTCAGGGTTACAAATCATGCCAATGTCCGAATCAGAAAACATGTTCAGTGGTGCTTGGAGATGATCTACAATCTCAAGGAGCAAGAAATGATTATAGATGCAGGACCCTTCTGGAAGCTGACTTGTGATGCCTTAAGCACACATGAGAAAGGCAACCGGTAATCACCTCATATCTTTCCTTATCTGGTCATATTTCCTTATCAGGCCTTATCTGGCCTGCATCAATAATGAAAATGGGAGAATCTCACCAACAACTAAAAGGAAAGCTCAAGACCACGAGAAGTGATGAATTTTCAGAGAACCTGTCCTTTGGCAGTAAAGCATTACTGCTCTGTTATCATCAGCTTTCATAATGACTGTGTGCTCACTTTCACCTACTGCAATTTTCACCAGTCCTTCCCAAAATATTCTTTGACCGAGTGCCTATGCAGAACTAAAAAAATGGCATTCATCATTCCAATCATTAAGTCTTCTGATAAATTTTTAATGGAAATATTAATCCCTTCCTGCCCCTGGCCATCTAATATTTCCTGCTTTCAAGATAATCCATTTGATCGACTTGAAGAGAGAATTGGAAGATTGACAGCATAACCTGTTGTTCATGTTGTAATATTAGATTTAAACAAGGCAAATTCAGATGTATCCCATATTACCATTATGCCACCATCTCCGTTCAACTGTAGTTCCAAATAAGCAGATGAAATTCTGGGGAAGGCCTACTTCAAAGGAAAGGAACAGAGAGAAAAGAAAAATTAAAGAGAATGTTTGCCACGCTAATAGTCTGCAAGCTCTTTGAATCATTGACTAAAATTTACGTGACTGAAATTCAAAACAACATTTAAAAGAAGCATAGTAGGTTTCATTTTCTTTGATATACAAGAATTGCAGGACCCCAGCATGTTGTAGCCATGACAGACCTAACAGTGAATCATATTTAAGCATCTGTCCCTAAATTATATGATGCATGAAGGTGCAAGTTTTAAAAATGGCCTAATTAAAGATGACTGAGAGACATTGACCTTCTCTGTCATAATGTGTTTCATGTAAAATCAGATGCTTGGAAAGGTATCAGTAAATGTATGATGCATGGTAAGCAAACAAAGAATTCAGCAAATGATTCTACATTCTGACAAAGAACTGAGTTTGCGTTTACACATGGAGAATAAATTATTAGCTGCAGAAATTATAGCAAGGCATTATGAGTTGGAGGTGTTATTTACTGGAAAACAGGGTAATATATAGTTACAGCTAGGAAGGAACGACCAAAGAAAATTTCAAAATATAATGTATGTGGTGCATGAGAGAGTTTAAAGGGAGGCATTTACAGTGCATCATAAACTTTTAAGTGATGCTTTGAATCATTGTAGGCTCATTAGCATCTTGAGTGCTGATATATCTTCATTTACATTTTCTAAGATTGAGCTATCACATGTAGATTCTAGTTAAATCTTAATTTAAAGAATGAAAAATTTTGAGGAGCATTAAGGCATATTGTGGAAGGGGAATGTGGGGACAAGTTTCAATATTGAAGATTATCTCAAAAGGCAAAATGAACCAGAAGGAAATAACTTGCAGGTTGGAGTTTTAAAAATTGCAGGAGAAAAGGATTAAGGTTATGGATTCTACAGATTTGAGGTTCTGGGACAAAGTTAATTCAAGTAAGATGTTGTGACAAGTCTAATTCCAGTTCAATATGAGTTCAACATGTAAATTAGATATTATAATTTCTTTATTCTCCTCTTCTTTTACACTTAGGATGTATGGATTTATTCAGGATGCTATGTCCTTTTTAAAGCCTGTCTTTCCCTCTGTGCTATAAAGCAAAGAAAGACATTGAGGCCGGCAGCCTGTAACTGAGCACTGAGGAACTTGTGCACTAAGAAAGTAATTTGCTCCACACAGATGCTACTTGCTTCCAACTAATGTGTGTGATAGTTAAGAAGACAAGCTAAGTGCCATAAGATGTGTGGGCTTTTATCATTATAAAGATGTTCCATGTGGGTGCAAGAGATATGTGGCTATCTCTGTGCGCAAAGTTACCTGGCAAAAATATGCAAGTCATGCATGCCCATTAACTCTAAAATAAAGTATTGAAGTTCATTTGAGAGCAGGCACAATAATAAGGATAATTATGATTCACCACTGCCAAGCTGCGTTAGTGCAGTATTGAGGAGGAGTGTATCCATGGGGCACTGAAGGACCTTGTGCAGAAGAAGCCTTTGCATGATGGTCAGTACAGGTTTTCAGCAAACTGCAAGTGCAATGTTAATAGGAAGAGTTGAGGCTTTAATCAAATGAAAATGTGTGGAAATAAAGTAGTCTTTACTCAAGAGCAGGATTCTGAAGTTGCTATTTCAGATTTGAAGGGAAAATCAAGTGAGGTTTTCTTGATATTGAGATCTGATCTTTTTTTTCTTTGTTATATATAGAGCTATAGAGAGTACAGAGTGGAAACCCTTCAGTCCAACTTGTCCATGCTGACCAGATATCCTAAATGACTCTACTCCCATCTGCCAGCACTTGGCCCATGTCCCTCTAAACCCTTTCTATTCATATATCCATCTGGATGCCTTTTAAATGTTATAATTGGGCTAACATCCACCTCTGGCGGCTTTTTCAATATGCGCACTACCCTCTCACGAAAAGTTTGCCCCTTAGGTCCTTTTTTAAATCTTTCCCCTCTCACCTCAAACCTATACTCTCGGGTTTTGGACTACCCTACCCTGAGGAAAAGACCTTGGCTATTCACCGTATTCATGCCCCTCATGATTTTATAAATCTCTATATGGTACCCTCAGCCTCCAATGTTCCAGCTAAAATAGCCACAGTCTATTCAGCCTCTCCTTATAGCTCAAACCTTCCAACCCAGCAACATCTTTATAGATCTTTTCTGAACCCTTTCAAGTTTAACATCTTTCTTATAGAAGGGAGACTGAAATTGAATGTTGTATTCCAAAAGTGGTCCTGTACAGCAGCAACATGAAATCCCAACGCTTACACTCAATGCACTGACCAGTAAAGGCAAGCGTAGCCAACTCCTTTTTCATTATCCTATTTACAAGGGACTCCATTTTTAAGCACTAGGAATATGCACTCCAAAGTCTGTTTGTTCAGCAACACTCCCCAGGACCTTACAGTTAAATGTAAAAGTGCTGCCCTGATTTGCCTTAACAAAATTCAACAAATCACATTTATCTAAATTAAACTCCATTTGCCACTCCTTGGCCCATTTCTAAAAGTGCTGTTGCACATAACTGAACATTTCTTTTTCTTATCACCAAATCACCTGTGGTGTTTATTTTCAATCTATTAGCCACCACCAGTAAATCAACTGTGTTTTCCAATTGATTCTTGTGTTTGCAAAGCCCACTAAGTGCAATGCAAACTTTCAAAGGTGAGGGAAAGGGGAAGGGTGCTAAATCAAAATAGCTTTGGAAGGGGATGATCTGACTTCTCCATTCTGACCCCACTTATTCACCTTAGTCACCACAGGGAGGGGAAATTCCACCCAATGTTTCAGATTGATGATCTTTCATCGGAGTTGCTTTACTTGACCTAATGTTTTTTTTTCCAGAATATTCTTGCTTATCATAGATCACAAATGTTTACAGCATTTTTGCTTTGTAGAAGGCAATTGTCTCATCTCTGCCCCATCAAAATCAATAATGATCATCATTTCTCTGCATTTCAAGCCAATGTTCACGCCAGTACTGCTTTCTAATGGTGTTGGTGGTCCAGCAGCAGGGTAACTGATTTAATAATATATTCACTGAAGCAGAGTTTTTGCTCCGAATTGACTTTGAAAGGAAACTGACAGTTCTCAATGAAATTGTGCTCACTGAGGAAAAATAAGCATCTGCGAGACACCAAGTGTCATTTTCTTCAATTGGTTGAGGTTTAATAGGCATTTTAGAGTTCAAAATAAAACTATCTTCAGAGAAGCTTATTAAATGACTATTCTATATAATCTTCTTCTATTCAAATTCTAAATTGAGATTTTGCTGGATTTTGCAGCTCGAACAAAATGCATGAGGCGAAGAAAATTAATCTGAATGAAATAAAGGGAAGAAAGGGAAAATTTCATTCCAAAGGAAGGAGCGTGTACTTATGTATCACTTTTCATGATCTTTGACATCCCACAGAAATGTACTGAAGTATTTTTGAACTGCAGTTACTGTTATAATGGAGAAAGGACCAAATACTCATGTCATAAAATCTCACAAGCATCAAAGTAATAATCTGTTTTATTATTTCATTTGCATGAATTCACTAATCAGGAGACCAGGACATTCCTTTATCTTATAAATACACGCATGCACATCACGTGTGAATAGACATTTGAGTATATACAGAAGAACCTCGATTATCTGACATTCGATTATCCAAATTTCGGATTATTCGGATATGATTGCAAGGTCCCGAAGCTTGGTTAAACTGTGTTATCCAATATTCGATTATGCAAACAAAGTAGTCCCTGCCCGTGTCGTTCAGATAATCGAAGTTCCTCTGTACACGCATATCCATGCAAATTCTTGAAAAGGGTATATATGTATTGACATATATATATATATATATATATATATATATCCATCGATATATATGAATGCATCAATCTATATTTTGGATATAGAAATCTAATTTAGGATTGCAATTTCCCATGGGGATGAGAATAGTAGTGGCTGCTGTTTGAAACTAGAACTTCTGGATGTTGTGACACTGTTTGGGAGCCTCCAGGACATATGCCAGTATTTTCAAAGGTTCTAGATCTATGGTGATCGCCTGGAACCTACTTGCCTCCAATTAATGACCTGCTAAGGTCACTTAGGAATATATTGGGGCATTAAGGCTAAGGAAGGGTCATAAAGTAATTATCAATTCACAAACCACCAAACTCAAACAATGTAATATATATTTGAACTCCTGAAAGTCCCTTCCTAACAATGCTGTAGGTATACTAGATGACTTGGACTGCAACAGTTCAAGATGGCAACCCATCACCTCCTTCGCAAGGATAATTAAGGATTACCAATAAATTCTGGCTGAAGCAGCAACACTGACATCCCATGTTTGAAAGATCAAAATATTAGTGTACAGCTGTCAAAGCAGCGACCAACTGATCTTTCTTTTAAATGTGGAAACATTTCAGCCCTAGAGGTTTTGTCTTAGAATGGGTGCAGTGCTATTTGCTGACTATTTGGCTCCTTCAATGTTTCTCCTTTCTGGGATGCAGCAGCAGGCCCTATCATGGTTGACATCTGCCTTTGATGCTTCACCATTGCAGGCCACTCTCACCTCTTGGCAGAGCTTGGCATTATTAATTTGTCACTGGGCCAATTGAGGCATCTGTGTTTGAATATAGTGTGGTGTGAGCATTGTAGTCGAGGCTCAAGGTTGAAACTTTGAAATTATGCAGGCCGATGTCTGACCATGGACTGAAGCTCAGGTCATCTGCATTGTTTCCCAGCACATTTTGATGTCAGTCATCAATAAAAGGCAACACACAGTGCATTAAATCAGTAACCAAGGCAACAAATGTTACACTAGCAGCAGTGCTCTCTTTAATCATAAAAATAAAATCTGTATGGTTTTTCTTTTCTTGTGTTATTTTTCTATTCAGTCAAGGAGGTGCAATTTTCTGGAACTACAAACTGTGCCCTGTACCATTGTTGGTATGGCATGAGGTTGAGTGCCTATTTATTTGTGGCATGTAAGGGTCAGGAGGTCTCAATTGAATTGTTAATGGTTTTTATTCAAATCATTTCAGGTGGATTAATATCATCCAGTTTCTTTCAAGTGCGACAGAATAAATCAAGTGGATGTGCGATCGGTACCTGGATGCTGTTACCAACTGTAGTGCAAACCAACACTGGCAGCCACTCAAGGTTTTATTATAGATGTCTTGAAATGAGCAACTAACTGCAGCCAGATGATGAAACTGACCTTTAACTCTTCACTTATTGGGATACATAAAAGGCATAGTTTGTTTAATTAAATAGCAAATATCAGAAGATCTTTAAGGCTCTTGATCAATCTATGTCTGCAACAAGATATTCTACCCTGTAAAAGTTTGGACAAGACAGAAAAATTAACAAGTATATCCTGTCTTTCCACACTGCCTATTTATATAAATACCATCAAACAGAAAAAAATGACACCAAATCAAAAAAGGAGTGAGCAGGCTGGCATTATATGATGTGACTGGTCAGTTGATTATCAAGGGGGTAAAATTCCTCCGATAAATAATTCAACCAAACAGTCTGCTGGCTGCAAAATTTGGTTGTGTGGTATATTTAATTTCAGTGCCATGGATGGTATTTATGTCCAAAAGTGTGTCAGTGGGTTATTTCTGTTCCTCAACTGTACCACTTTAATTTTGCTAAGTACATGAACACAGGTACAAGGTAAGAACTGCACTCATATACAGGATGGGCAACCAAAATGTCAGTCAGCGTGAAAAACTGATTTAATAGCAGCTATGCTATTTTCAATCTGATTGCTACAGCTAATGTATTCCTTTAACAGCACATGGTCAAACGTGCATATACTGTAGGAAGATCTCTCTATCAATGTTATTTAAAATGATCAATGACACTTTTCTGAGTGGTTGCTGATTGATTTTTACCAGAGGTTAAAATGGATTGGTGAGTGCAGTCCTTTGGTCCACAGGAAAAATGCATGGAGCTGCCAATGCACTGGGTTGCCCAAGAAATTACTTAACCATGCACCAATTTTCAGGTGGCATTGAATGGGGAAATATGAACCACTGTAATGAAGTTGTTAAATGCTGTCCATGGAAAAACTAGACCTACTGATCAATAATAGGAAAATATAAATATGGCTCTAGGATGAGTGTATCATTTGGAAATGAATTTCAATGGAGTTAAGTCCAAGATAGTATACCTTGGTAATGAGAAGATGGATATAGCATGCTCTTTGGAAAAGCCAGAGTCTAAACATGTTAGAAGAACAGGGATGAAAGCATACTCCACTGAAAATCATAAGGCACGTTGATAAGGCCATCAGAAAAAAAAACAACAAAGCACTTGGGTTCATTAGAAAAGTAATAGAATTCAAAACTATTGAAAACAGAATAATGGTTTAAATTTGGTTTGGAACCTTGGTTAAACTCTTCCTGGGGTATTGTGCATATTCCTGCTCATATTACAAAAAAAGGATATATGTGAGCATTGATGAAGGTGCATTGGAAGGGATATTATGCAGCAAACAAATGAAAAATCTTGAGGATTTATCTCGTAACGTGAGTTCAGATTCCACTATGGTAACCAAGGGAATTTATATTTGTTAAAATAAATCTGGAATTAAAAAGTGATTATCAGTAATTGTGGTGAAAGTCTCACCTGATTTGCCAATGACCTTGAAGGAAGGAGTTCGCTGTTCCTACCTGGTTTGCCATGTGTGTGATTCCACACCCACAGCAAGCTGGTGAACTCCTATCTGAGGCAGGAGGAACTTTGTGTGGGCAATCAACTCGTTGGGCTCAGTAGCTGGTTTCTATACTGTGCATTCTGAAATCCTCAACAAAGTACCAAACAGTGATGTTACTTAGGACTGAGATGAGAAATTATTTTATTTAGAGCCTTGTAAATCTTTAAAATTCTCTTCTCCAGAGGGTTGTGGATAGTCTGTCATTGAACATATTTAAGACTGACATAGGCAGATTTTAGGTTTCAATGAAGGCATACGAGGAGCTGGTAGGAAAAGGGTATTGAAACTTAAAATCAGCTGTGGTGAAGTGGATGAGGCAAAATATATTACACATGAAGTCCTGCTGTCAAAGATTCTGTTGCAACCTTTTGCTCACAATGGTTTGTTCTGTTTGGCTGCAGCTTAACATGAAATTGAACAGTGAGGGTGGATGAGAGAAAGGCTCTCAGCAGGAAATGCATCTGCCAGAGCTTTCAGAGAGCAACTCTCCCATCTCAACCTCAAGAAGGAATAATGTTTCTGTCTTTGAGCTTAACTAAGGAAATTCTTGATAAAATTTGCCACATTTGCAGCCTCAGAGCATGATGAGACTGATGTTTCCCATGGCTTTGAATGTGATTATGGCCATGCACTTTCTGTCTCAATCTCTTGCAAATGTGATCATCCAGATTTCCAAGGATGTGTAGGATTTTTTACATTCTACAGGATGTGCAACACACAAAACTAAGCTTCTCAATAAAAAAAATCCCTTAACTGAAATAGAAGTGAAGTAGAAAATTATTCTTTCATTTCCTTAAAATGATTTCAAAGTGAATTCTGGTGTGGCTCCTGTTGGAGTTTAATTGGTATTTCAACTGGGCTTGGTCTGAGGCTCAGCCCTCAAACGTTTATCAGGAAGCTCTGCTGCCTCTGTTCACCCTCAGGTGCAGTCAATTCTGCTCTGCTGCTGCTCTGACTGGCTCTTCATTGAGTTAGAGTAGTCCCTATCCTTATTATGATCTGAGGACCACTCAGTCCACTAGTCAGTGTAACTGGCTAGCTGCACACTGCTGTCACTCTGCTTTGCAGTGATTCTGATTGATCCCCATTCCTTCTGGTCTGCTTCACAGTGATGGTTATTGCTGCATACTCCTCCGAGTCCATTTCACAGTAGTGTTGATTTGCTGTACACTCGTGTAACAAGAGAAACTAGTGTAGGCTGTTCAGCCCTTTGAGCCTCCTCCATGTTTCAGAATGACCATGGCTGACCCTCTATCTCAATACCAAATTCCTGCTTTCTCCCCATATCGTGTGATGCCTTTAAAACATTCAAACTTATCTCTTTCTTTCTTGAATGTATTCAGTGTCTTGGTCTTCATAATCTTCTGTGGTAACAAATTCCATAAATTAACTACCCTTTGAGAGAAGAAATGTTTCCTCATTTCAGTCCTAGTTGATCTACCTCTGAGCCTGAAACGATCCCTGATTTCAAACTTCCCAGTCAAGGAAAATATCCTTGTTGAATCTGGTCTGTTCAGACCTGTTATCTTGGCGTGGTCTCACCAAGACCTGACATGCTGCAGGAAGACATCCTTCTGAACTCAATTCCTTTCCCAAAGAAGACCAAATTAACATTTGTTTGCCTAATTGCTTACTGCACTTGGCTGTCTACTTTTATTGACAGATATACAAGGACACTCTGGCAGCAGGAAACATGTTTCCGCTGATGGGTGAGTGCCAAACCAGAGGATATAGCTTAAAAATACGGGGTAGACCATTTAGGACAGAGATGAGGAGAAACTTCTTCACCCAGTATTGAATGGCGGTGCAGGCTCGAAGGGCTGAATGGCCTACTCCTGCACCTATTATCTATTGTCCATTGTCTATCGACACCCAGATCCTTTTGTGCATCCATACTTCTCAATATATTGTCATTTAAAACCACCTCACCTCTTCCCAGTCTGCTTCACAGTGGCACTGACCTGCTGCATATTCTTGGAGTTTCCGTCACAGTGATATGATTTGCTGCACACCCGTCCTTGCCATATTTCTTGTCAGAGAGAAATAGGAGGAACATGGGGCTTCACTGAGATTGCAACCCTCCTCAAGGTTAAGGGCATCATTGAACACAAACAGAATGAATTCTGAACTGTACCTCAAATCAAAGGGATTGCCCTCCCTTGTCATCTATCGATTGTTATCAGTGCATCGCATCGGTCAATGCCCAATTTTCTGACTGCAGTCATCATTTTCTCATTCATTACCATCTATAAGTGAGCCACCATGATACTCAGGATAGCTATTGAGCTATGCGTTGGTTCCAAGCTCATTATCGCAATACACACCCAACACACATGGATGGTATGAATGTAATGAGAGCCAAGGTACACACAGTATGCTGTTGTGCAACCGATTGGAGTACTTAAACAACACCGCTGCCGATTGCAGAGAATGTGAAGGTCAAGATCAGCCATGGCCATACTGAATGGCCAAATAAGCTCAACGAATTGTGTGCTCTCTTCCTGCTCCCACCTTTTGTGTTTTTGTTTTGATGGAGACCTCCAGTACTTAACAGAGCTTGTGTCAAGATCTATTGTTGTCTTGGTACATGACCTCATCATCATGAAGGCACAGCTTTTGACACCAGGCAAATGATAATTATCTGAGGAGGAGGGAATATATGTCTCCTTTCTGCCAGCGCTGTCTGTGTTCAACTCAAAACATGTATTTTTAATGAACACATTTCTCCAGTAGTCTCACACCTTACCACCAAGTTGTTACAGACCTTCACAACATCTTCATGCCCAAAATACTGAAATACCAGCCACTTTAAAGAAACTTTGGCTACAAACTTTCTAATTCGTGTCGGTATCCATGTTCAATCTTTAATTTCCCCAATTATCTCTGGCAAATATCTGAGCCAGGAGCCTTCCCAGCCAAACCAATGTGAATAAGTCCAGGAATCATCACAGCAAGCAGTGGAGTAAATTAGCGTTGAAATCACATACCCTTTTTTCCGCAGGAGGTATTCTACAGATTATAAGCCCTGAAATTACAATGGCATCTACAGAGAGATGATAAGTATGCAAGCTAAATAGTATTTCATTGGGTTTTAGGATTGGCATTCAGGAAAATCAGGATAAGGGTGCCAGCTGGATCAAGTGATAGAGTGGAAGGTGGGTGAAAGATATAATGGTAGGGAGGTGAGGGTACGTGGGGGTGGTAAACTGGTAGGGAGGCTGGTGAGTTAGGTGTTAAGGACAAAGGTGGATTGGGTGCCAGGTGAGAATAGGGGATACAGGTGCCAGTAAGGTGAAGAAGGGACACTGGTCAGGAATGTTAGGGAGCAGTATGGCAAGTAGATGAGGTGGTACAGGTTCCCAGGTGGATAAAATGGTACAGGCTCCAGCTGAGTGAGTGGGGAGAATGTGAACTATCGTACACAATGTACATAGATTGAGGAGTCTTGGTCAAGGAGGGGAATTGGAAGGGCTGAAAGAACATGTCTGGTTGGGGAAAATGGGAGGGTCAGGTCTAGTTGGGGGATAGTCAGGATGTTGAAGTGGGAAAAGAGAAGCTAGGAGGTGATGTCAGCCTCAGTGGAAAATTAGGTCAGGGATGTTGTTGGGTTTCAAGATGGTTGGATTGGACATGTGTGTTGGGACTGGGAGATCAAGTCAGATTGGGAGTGAGATCTGGGGAAGGGCTTGGAGGATAGTCAGCGAAGGGGTTGGGAGGGCTTTCAGAGGGAATTGTTGGAGGTGAGAGTTTGTGGAGGGGTATTGAGTAGCTGATGTCCCAGAGGGCGTCATGGATTGAGTTGTGTGGAAGGGGAGCAAGTTGTGAATTTAGTCAGTGGGGTCTAGAGATTGTCATAGGGCAGCCCAAATTTGGGAGTCACTGGTACACTGCACTGGTGGAGTGAGAGTGGTGGTAGGTTAGGTTCAGGACAGGAGGGTTGTATTTGGGAATGCTACTGGAGAGGATAGCAGTTGGTGTTGGGAATCAGGGAGAGTTGTTGACTTGTGGAGAGTCAATGGGGAATTGAGGGTTCCATTTGTCCAGTTGATGATCAGGATTGACCAACAGGAGCTGTAAGGAGATGGGATTTGGGCTAGGGGAGACAGGCTTGTGGGGATCATGAGGGGGTCAGGGATTGGGTCAGGTGAGTATCTATTATGGGTGGCTAGGTTTGGGGCTAATCATGGTAGTCAGTGAGGATTCGGCGGTGGGATGGCAGGGAGGGGTAGGTAGAATGTCAATTTTATAATCAACCAGGAATTAGAGGAGGTTTTAATCCTCTGACTTTTCGGTGATACTTATTAAGATAATTCAGTAGAAACCAAACTAAGTCTCCAATTTTAACTCTGAGTCAGAAGCTGTTAGCCCCACCATTGGATTGGTTTTCATTCTATCTGCCACATCAAGGACAATCTGCACCATGAAGTTAAAATGTACAGACGCACTTGTTCCCCATCTGGTAATCTCCTGCTTCTTTTAATCTTGTGCGCCACATTGTCCTCTAAGATAGATAGAAGTGTGTCAGTAAATACAGTAATACTGCCTGAACTTTCAGCCCAACTCATCTATGCTGACCACTTTTCCCTAAACTATAGTAGTCCCTTTTGCCTGTATTTGGCCCATATCGCTCTAAACTTTTCTCATTCATGTATCGATCCAAATGTCTTTTAAATGATATAACTGTACCTGCATCTACTATTTCTTCTGATAGTTCATTTTACATACGAACTACTGTGTGTGAAGAAGTTGCCCCTCACATCCTTTTTCAATCTTTCTTCTTTCACCTTAAAATTATGCCCTCTAGTTTTGAACTCCCCTGCCTTAGGGAAAAGACCTTTGCCAATCACCCTATCTATGCCCCTCATGATTTTATAAACCTCTATAAGGTCATCCCTCAGCCTCTAACACTCCAATAAAAAGGTTCCAGCCTATCCAAACTCTCCTTGTAACTCAAACCACTCCAATCGCAGTAAAATCATTGTAAATCCTTTCAACACCCTCTCTGATTTATTAATATCCTTTCTATAGTAGGGTGACCAGAACTGTACACGTTACTCCAAAAGTGGCCTCACCAGTGTCCTTTGCAAACATAACATGACGTTTGAACTCCTATACTCAATAGTCTGAGCAATGAAGGCAAACAGCTTCTTTAACATTCTGTCTACTTTGTTGCAACTTGCAAAGAAACACCTAAAACCCTAGGTCTCTCTGTTTGACAATGCTCCCCAGGACCCTGCCATTAAATGTATAAGTTCTGCCCTTGTTCATCTCACACAAGTAAAACAACTCACATTTATCCAAGTTACCCAAATAAACTCTATCTGCCACTCCTCAGCCCACGGGCCCAATTGATCAAGATCCCTTTGTAATCTTAGGTAAGCTTCTTCACTGTCCACTTTACCACCATTTTGGTGTTATGTTGAATGTGATGGCATTGCCATGGTTTAACAAGCACCAGCGCGTGCAAGCTGTGACTTGTGAGTATGAGGGTTGCAGTAGAGCAATGAGATGACTGATGTTAGACCATTGAACATTTTATGAAATTATATCCAGACATCATTCATGAGGGGTTTTTTTTTCTCCTACAGTCTTTGGAAGTTTGATGGAGAGGTTTTCTGGCTCCCCACTAATAAATAGATTTCTCCTGCTCTGGACCTTCTCAACCAAGACATCCAGTGCAAGTCTGAAAATATTGAAGCTCACTCTAGCATTTTGTGTCATAACTCAGTATCCTTCTTACTCACAGTCACTACTGTAACCCGTCCCTGAACCTCGTACTCATAAATTGCAAATTGGAGCAGCTTACTTTGAAGTGGTGTCGAATTTTGCATCCCGTGCTCAGATCTCTAACCACTCAGCAGTTTGTATAGTGTTGGCTGCACCCGAAAGCGATTTAAATGAGCAGACAGTGGAAAATTGACATGCTGCTTTAATCAGAAGCAACAGGCATGCTTTACTTGCATATCTCAATTCCCTACCTTCTTTCGGTCCTTTCTGAATTTCACAATCAATGTACATGAAAAGGCTATGCTTTTCTCATCTTGTGGAAACAGTTTAACTGTTGTCCTCCAAATCTATTTGATTAAAATTTCAATGATTTCCTTTGTTAATGCTTCTCTACATGGTTGAGGAGCACACATGTAATCAGTAATTTGGAGAAATTGTGTGTGGGCTTGAACCAACAGTGGCATTATCAGCCCTAGAGTATTGCCCCTTGTAAAGCATGAAAAACAGTTGTATACACCAGACTTATTACATGTCTGTCTGTTGTATCATGAGATTTCAGGACCTGTTCTGGCTAGTGTTACATTTTATAATACATTATGGAACATCTCCAGAGCATAGGTCTTGTTACAAAGCACAAACAACCTGGCTCCTGTTTCTTATGGCCAGGCATGCTAAAATTTGTTTGATCATTTCATCAAGAGCAATTTATTAGCATTTTTTTCCTGAAAAATGATAGAAACTCAAAATAGCTCAACAAAAAAAAAGTCACAAAATGCTCAGACATGTTTAATCATAGTGTTGAAACAGTCTGGAGAAAGTTATGTTTCAAATTTGCATTGGGTGGGGAATTTTCTTTCACTGTTCTATTGTACTTAGTGAAAACCTACCAACATCATAATCTCAATTTTGCTGCACAGTATCCCACAGGATGCATATTCCAATTTTTAAGTAACTAGTAAGCAGTTTACTAAGATGAATATATGCCATTTTCAGTGAAATGTTCATTTGATTTGAATGGGGCCAGCAGAGATGTTGATGAGAGCGTTACAATTCAACTCAGTGCTGCTGTGCTCTAAAGGTGTCTGTGTGTATTTATATACGTGTTTGTGTGTGTGTGTCTGTATCTGTGTATACATGTGTATAAATATGTGTCCTTACATCTGTGTTACTCACAGGAGTGGTGCATTAGAAGACATCAAGCAACATATTCCCATTCTTTTCTCTTATATGTGAGTGTGTGTCTGTGTTTTTAAATATTTATTCATCCATGGGAGAGATGCAACAAAAGCCATCCAGATGCATAGTCCCATTCTGATCTCTCAGCCAAATAACCTTCTCATCTTGTGGGTGCTTTAGCAAGGTAATAGGGGAAAGGCTTAAGTGTAAGGAAGGAGGACAGGCATTGCAATGCATCTGAGAACACAGGCAGTATTGGAAAAGCTGATATTTAGAACATAGAACGTAGAACAATAAGCGCCTCATCTGAACCATCTTGTCTCATCAACACATAAGCCTCCTTCTTCTTCGTAACAAGAGATGCAATTTCTGTAATAAGCCACGGTTCCTTTACCTTATCGCTTCCTCCCTGCCTGACAGGGACATACCTATCAAGGACACGCAATATCTGTTCCTTAAACCAGCTCCACATTTCCATTGTCTGCATCCCCTGCATTTTTCTCCCCCATTCTATGCATCCTAATTCCTGTCTAATCGCATTATAATTGCCCTTGCCCCATCGATAACTCTTGACCTGTGGCATATACCTATCCCTTTCCATCGCTAAACTAAACGTAACTGAATTATGGTCACTCTCTCCAAAGTGCTCACTTACAACTAAGTCAAACACCTGGCCTGGTTCATTACCAAGCACCAGATCCAGTATGGCCTCCCCTCTTGTCAGCCCTTCGACATACTGTGTCAAAAAACCCTTCTGTACACATTGGATAAAAACTGATCCATCCTACATATTAAGAGTTATATGATTTCCAGTCAATGTTGGGGAAGTTAAAGACCCCCATAATGACCATCCTTTTCCTTTCACTCCTATGCAGAATAATTTTGCTAATCCTCTCTTCCACCTCCATGGAACTCTGCGGAGGCCTATAAAAAAACTCCCAGCAGTGTGACCTCTCCTCTCCTGTTTCTAACCTCAGCCCACACTATCTCAGGAGATGAGTCCTCATCAAAAGTTCTCTCAGCCGCCGTTATACTATCCTTAACTAACAAGGCCAAGCCTCCCCCTCTTTTACTGCCTTGCCTGTTCTTAATGAAAGATCTAAACCCTGGAACCTGCAACATCCATTCCTCACCCTGTTCTATCCAGTCTCCGAAATGACTACATCGAAGTCCCAGGTACCTATCCATGCTGCAAGCTCACCTACCTTACTTCAGATGCTTCTGGCATTGAAGTAGATACACTTCAAACCACTTCACTGTCTGCCAGAACATTCCTGTTACCCTGAAATCCTGTCCCTGTCCTTCCTACTCTCATCCTACTGTACACTGCAACTACACCTCCGGTTCCCACCCCCCTGCTGAGCTAGTTTAAACCCACCCAAATAGCACCAGCAAATTTCCCACTCAGGATATTAGTACCCCTCTGGTTCAAGTAAAGACCATCCTGTTTGTACGAGTCCCACCTTCCCCAGAATGAGCCCCAATTATCCAAGAACCAGAAACCTTCCCTCGGCACCATCCTTGCAACCACATGTTCAGCTGATACCTCTCCCTATTCCTTGCCTCGCTATCATGTGGCACGGGCAACAAACCAGAGATAACAATTCTGTTTGTTCCAGCTCTCAGCTTCCACCCTAGCTCCCTGAAAGCCTGCCTTACATCCCTATCCCTCTTTCTATCTATGTCATTGGACGACGACTTGAGGCTGGTCATGCAAAGATACGATCCGTGACATCACAGACCTTGGCAACTGGGAGGCAACACACCAACTGCGAGTCTCGTTTGCTCCCTACAAACCTCCTATCTGAGCCTCTAACTATCGAGTCCGCAATGACTGACACTCTCCTCCTTTCCCTCCTTCCCTTCTGTGCAATAGGGACAGGCTCTGTGCCAGAGACCTGAGCCCCACTGCATACCCCTGGTAAGTCATCCCCCTCAACAGTATCCAAAATGGTATACATGTTTTTCAGGGGAACGATCACAGGGGATCCCTCCACTGATTGTTTTCTCCCCCTTCGAACAGTCACCCGGCTTTATTCATGCCTAGGAGTAACTACTTCCCTGTAAATCTTATCTGTCACAGCCTCTGCCTCCCAAACAATCCGAATTTCATCCAGCTCCCGCTCCAGTTCCTTAGGCGGCACGTTGGCTCAGTGGTTTGCACTGCTGCCTTACAGCACCAGAGTCCCAGTTTCGATTCCAGCCTCGGGCGACTATCTGTGTGGAGTTTGCACATTCTCCCCGTGTCTGCGTGGATTTCCTCTGGGTGCTCTGGTTCCCTCCCACAGTCCAAGGATGTGCCGGTCAGGTGAATTGGCCATGCTAAATTACCCATAGTGTTGGGTACATCAGTCAGAGGGAAATGGGTCTGGGTGCGTTACTCTTCAGAGGAGTGGTGTGGACTTGTTTGGCCGTAGGGCCTGTTTCCACACTGTAGAGAATCTGTAGAGAAACTAATCTAACACTGTCTTGGAGGAGCGAGAGTTGGTGCACTTCCTGCAGATGTACTTGGATGGGACACTAATGGCATCTCTCACCTCAAATATCATGCAGGGGAACATTCCCCTCCCTGCACTGCCATCCCTGCTAGTTCCCTTATCACAAAGTAAAAACAAAGATTTGCTTACATGATATGTCCCTGGTCTTTAAGGTTAGAGGAGGTGGTTGGATGGGAGGCCCTACAAAGGTAGGGTCTCTGGTTGAGAAAACACTGACTTATATAGCTGGACAGAAATAAAAATGAGAAGTCCCTCCTTTCCCAGAAACCTCTGCTCTCTGACTTCAAATTTAAAAGCAGACATCAGTGACTCACCGCTCCCGGCAGGCCCCTGGTGCAAGCTCCCGCCCTTCGAGTTGCTGCTGCCGCTGAGATAAGAAAATGCCTTCCCGGTTATCAGATCTAACTTGTCACCTCAAGGGGTAGATTCTTTGATATAAGGATCTTTATTTGTTTTTGCCCAATATATTATTTTTTAAATAGAGCTGATGCAGTCTTCTGGTTTTTGGTATATACCTTATGATTTTTTTTGTTGAAAAGCATTCATTTTCTTTGCCTCAGGAGCAGAATTACCGCGTAAATTACCGTGATTTTGGATATATTTTATGATTTCAGATTCTCTCTTACCTTAATGCCAACGGCTTTCAGTCCTCAGGGATGTGCCTTAACTTATCCTGGATAACAAAAGCTGCTAAATTACCCATAGTGTTGGGTACATTAGTCAGAGGGAAATGGATCTGGGTGCGTTACTCTTCGGAGGAGTGGTGTGGACTTGTTTGGCCGTAGGGCCTGTTTCCACACTGTAGAGAATCTGTAGAGAAGCTAATCTAACACTGTCTTGGAGGAGCGAGAGTTGGTGCACTTCCTGCAGATGTACTTGGATGGGACACTAATGGCATCTCTCACCTCAAATATCATGCAGGGGGAACATTCCCCTCCCTGCACTGCCATCCCTGCTAGTCCCCTTATCACAAAGTAAAAACAAAGATTTGCTTACTTGATATGTCCCTGGTCTTTAAGGTTAGAGGAGGTGGTTGGATGGGAGGCCCTACAAAGATAGGGTCTCTGGTTGAGAAAACACTGACTTATATAGCTGGACAGAAATAAAAATGAGAAGTCCCTCCTTTCCCAGAAACCTCTGCTCTCTGACTTCAAATTTAAAAGCAGACATCAGTGACTCACCGTTCCCGGCAGGCCCCTGGTGCAAGCTCCCACCCTTCCAGTTGCTGCTGCCGCTGAGATAAGAAAATGCCTTCCCAGTTATCAGATCTAACTTGTCACCTCAAGGGGTAGATTCTTTGATATAAGGATCTTTATTTGTTTTTGCCCAATATATTATTTTTTAAATAGAGCTGATGCAGTCTTCTGGTTTTTGGTATATACCTTATGATTTTTTTTGTTGAAAAGCATTCATTTTCTTTGCCTCAGGAGCAGAATTAGCGCGTATTGTCAGAGATCTGTCAATGATTTTGGATATATTTTATGATTTCAGATTCTCTCTTACCTTAATGCCAACGGCTTTCAGTCCTCAGGGATGTGCCTTAACTTATCCTGGATAACAAAAGCTGAAAATGACCTTGTTGGGAGACGATGTTGAAAAGCATTTTAAAAATTCTACTTAACCTTTTATTGACCAATTAGTTAGACTCACTTGGTCTTAGAAATAAGGAAACAAGCTCCTTATTTGAAAGAATAGGCGGGTAATAACATATTGAACTTGCTTCATAGGCCCTGCTGAAGTATGATCAGAAGCAGATGGGTATTTAAACTGGAAGCACCACTCCATGTGCTGGTTCCCTGAATCCATTCTGTTCCAGGGATCAAACTGTGATATGAATTAAGATCCCTCCAACCACAGAGGTGTGTAGTCAGTGCTATTTGGTAAGGACCACTTAGTGCTAAGCACAGATCAACTGGCATTGAGGGTTAATACAGCTACTTACATGCAAGTTCCCAATGCAAACCGGGGTTAGAGAGTAGTGGGGAAAAAGTTAGGAATGTCCTTCACCCCTGCCCTTATCAATGCTGCAACACAGTGTGTTCCCTGACCTGGCTATTAAAATCATACAGCACAGAAGAGATCCTTCAGTCCATCAAGTGTGCAGTGACCATTGCCACAGAAGGCTGTGGGGGGCCACATCATTGAGTATATTTAGGACTGAGATAGATAGGTTCTTGAGTGTCACGGGTTACACAGAGAAAGCGGGAGAATGGAGTTGAGAAACTTATCATCCATGATTGAGTGACTGAGCAGACTTGATGGGCTGAATGGCCTAATGTGGGTTTTGAGAAGATTTGTTGCTCAGGTTGAGGTTCTGGATGTAGGTTTGCTCGCTGAGCTGGAAGATTCATTTCCAGATATTTCGTCACCCTACTAGGTAACTTCTTCAGTGGGCCTCCAGGTGAAGCACTGTTCATGTTTCCTGATTTCTCTTTATATGTTTGGGTTTCTTTGGGTCGATGGTGTCATTTCCTGTGGTGATGTCATTTTCTGTTCCTTTTCTCAGGGGGTGGTAGATGGGGTCTAACTCGATGTGTCTGTTGATCGAGTTCCGGCTGGAATGCCATGCTGCTAGGAATTCTCGTGCTTGTCTCTGTTTGGCTTGTCCTAAGATGGATGTGTTGTCCCAGTCGAAGTGGTGTCCTTCCTTATCTGAATGGAAGGATACGAGTGAGACAGGGTCATGTCGTTTTGTGACTAGTTGGTGTTCATGTATTCTGGTGGCTAGTTTTCTGCCTGTTTGTCCAATGTAGTGTTCTTGCATGGTATTTTGTAAATGACATTAGCTTTGCTTCTTGTCTGTATAGGGTCTTTCAAGTTCATTAGCTGCTGTTGGTGTTAGTGGGTTTGTGGGCTACCATGATGCCAAGGGGTTTGAGTAGTCTGGCAGTCATTCCTGAGATGTCCTTGATGTAGGGGAGAGTGGGTAGGGTTTCTGGACGTGTTTTGTCTGCTTGTTTGGGTTTGTTGCTGAGAAATTGGCGGACTGTGTTCATTGGGTACCCATTCTTTTTGAATACATGGTATAGGTGATTTTCCTCTGCTTTGCACAGTTCCTCTGTGCTGCAGTGTGTGTTGGCTCATTGAAATAATGTTCTGATGCAACTTCGTTTGTGGATGTCGGGATGATTGCTTCTGTAGTACAATATTTGGTCCGTATGTGTTGTTTTCCTGTAGATGCTGGTTTGAAGTTGCCCATTGGCTGTTTGCTCTACTGTGACATCTAGGAATGGCAGTTTGTTGTTGTTTTCCTCCTCTTTAGTGAACTTTATTGTGAAGTTTTAGTGAATGGCTTAATTTCTGCTCCTATGCATTATGCTCTTACGGACCTATCTGTTCATGACGGTTCTAGGGCAAATGCAGGAGTTCTTTATCATAGTGTCCGAGGTCCAACCATTTTCAACCACTTCATCAATCACCTTCCCTTCATCATGAGGTCAGAAGTGAGGCTTTTTGCCATGATTGTAAAATGTTGACCATCATTCGGGACTCCTCACATACTGTAGCAGACTATGTTAAATGCAGCAAGACCTTGACAATATCCAGGCTTGAGCTGAAAAGTGGCAAGTAACATTTGCACCATATAAATGCCAGACAGTGACCATTGACCAGAAACAACTGAACAAGCCATCAAATACAGTAGCTACAAGAGCAGCTCAGAGGCTAGGAATACTGTGGCGAGTAACTCAGCTCCTGATTCCCCAAAGCCTGTCCACCATCTACAAAGCACAAGTCAGGAATATAATGGAATATTCTCCACTTGCCCAGATGAGTGCAGCCCCACCAACATTCAAGAAACTTGACAGTAACCAAAAAAAAGCAGCCTACTCAAATGGCACTACATCCATAAGCATTCACTCCTTCCATCCCTGACACTCAGTAGCAGCAATGTCTGCTATCTATAAGATGCATTGCAGCAATTTGCTAAAGATCCTTAGTCAGCACCTTCCAAGAAAATGACCACTTCCATCGAGAAGGACAAGAACATCAGGTAGATGGGAACACCATCATCTGTAAGTTCCCCTCCAATCCGCCCACTATCTTGACTCAGAAGTTATTCACTGTCCCTTCACTGTTACTGGGCTAAAATCTTGGAATTCCCTCCCTAAGGGCATTGTGGGACTACATATATCACTTGTACTACAGCGGTCCAAGAAGGCAGCTCATCACGATCTTCTCAAGGTCAACTAGGGATGACCAATAAAGTATAGCCCAGGCCAGCAATGTCACATCCCACATCCCACAAATGCACAACTTGTTTTTTAACAAGATTAGTTCTCATACCGAGGGGCTTTCTGAAGCCCTTTGAGCTTAACAATGAAGTTCAGAAGACATCCAGGGAAAATTTTGTCTCTAAGCACAAATTGTTTTACGAAGTATCTTCTACCAGCAAAATTATTCCAAGCTAAACAAAATGGACACAAGGCTTATGTTGAAATATTGATGTGTAAAGACTGTTGTTTTCAGGAGAAGAGAGTAGTGAAAATGGAGATGGTTTTCGCAAGGGAGTTCTGGAATATGTGATTTAGACAGTTGAAGATATGGCTACCAATGATTTAGAAAGGGAGAGGGAAAGTATAGTGGTGAAAATGTGTTGCTAGAAAAGCGCAGCAGGTCAGGCAGCATCCAAGGAACAGGAGAATCGACGTTTCGGGCATAAGCCCTTCTTCAGGAAAGTATAGTGGCCAAAGAATAGAGGGGAAGTGTTTTGTACAGGGGCGGAATGCTTTAGTAGGTGCAATTGTGGAACTAAATTGAGGGTTGCAGAAATTATCAGTATCAAATATAACGTGTTAAGCTGGAACAGTTGGTAAGGTCAAGGGAGAATTGGAGCCAACGTATTTCAGGCCAAATCGGAAATCACTAGCATAGCCCAAACTAGAGGTGACAAAGACATCAGTCAGATTGTCATCAGCAGATGGGCTGAGGTGCCCATTGTTATGGAAGTAGAGTTGATTATCATTTGTGGTGGAAAGGATATGGCGACAGATGCTCAGTTCACCATCAAAAAAAGGTTTTTGAGTTCATGAATGAACTGGTTTAATGTAACACAATAACCAGGGAGGGAGTAGTGCTGATGTTGAGGAAATGCATGGAGTTTGTGGTGAGGGAGGGTATAGAATTGGGTCTGAGGGTGAGAGCGGGGCTGTTGGTGGCAGAAGGCTTAGAGTTTGTGGTGAGGAAGGGTGAAAAGTTGAGGCTGAGGGAGAGAGTGGAGCTGTTGGTAATTGAACACGTGGGTTTGTAGCTTGATTTTTTCAATAATCTCCAGGAAGGTTGGAATGGTACCTGTTTGAGGTATACAACATTATGATCGGCATAGCTAGGGAGAAGCAATTTATCTGAGGAGAAGAGTCAGTAACTAGTGGTGGATCTAAGGTAAGAGTAATTTGATGGAAATTTGAGGGTGGTGGGCATCTGGATCCCACTGCCAAAAAGGCAGGAAACCTCAAGACATTTAAGAAGTATTTAGATGAGCACTTGAACACCATATTATCCAAACCAAGCGCTGGAAAATGGTTTTGAAATAGATGGAATCCTGATGATTGACACTGATATGATTGGCCAAAGGTTTCTTTTCATGCTGTCAATAACTCTGAGTTTAAGAGATTTGCTGGAATTATTTTAAATGTGTTTAAGGAATTTTGGGCATGACCTGTAGGACAGCGGTAAAGTTCCTGCCAGTAAACCAACAAATTGTGTGCTTGAGCCTCATGTTAAACAATCTTGAAGAGCAGAGTGAGAAATTATAAGTGTTTGGTTGAGACCCAGCAGAGTGTTTATGGGTGGAGTAGTCACGTGACATAGTTATCAAATGTGCTGGCAAGTTATTCTGAGTCAGGTTAAGAACTTGATCTTAAAATTTCATAGACTTAATCTTTAAAACAAAATGGATCTGATATAAAGTAATGGGGAAAGAAAATGTTGTCTCAACCGAAGCATGGAAGAGGATATGATAGCTATTTATATTTTTCATATCTGCTTTCAGTGGCATGCCAAATTACTTGTTTTTGAAATATTGAATACAAAATTGATCAAGGTAGAATTGTACACTTATAAAAGTTTTCTTTAGATAAGCATTCCCACAATCAATAGTAATTCAATTGAAAATAAAATACAAACTGTTTTGATAATTTGTGATCATGACACAAAACTGACATGGAATACTTCAAAGGCTCATAGGATTTATCTATCAGTGTGCCTGTCACCTGTAGTTATGTGAATGCAGAGTCTGTTCATGTGCCTGGAGGAGGTGGCATCCAACTGATAGTCAAATAGAGATGATGAAAGTAAAATAACTCATCCATGAAGAAAGGAAGTATTGGTAATCAAATGAAGATGGGTCTGGGGTTGATCCCTTCAGCAGATACAATGCACCGAAATAGCATGGAGTTAGAAAGAGCATTGTGTCTTCATATGAACCAGAAAATAAGTTCGATTACTAGCAGGCTCAGGAAAGCCTTTTACAAAGAGTATCTGCTATCAACTAACAAAAGGAAAAGAAGTGAATTGAAAATGGTCAATTATGTTCCTGTAACTGTCATTAACTCAACTACTGTGCTGATCTGATTTCATCAATATGTTTTTTTTTTATTTACTTAATGCTGCCCTAGTATGATAATGTTCATAATCTATTTAGCAAAATAATTTGCATGGTTCATGAATGAGTATATGGGTCAAAAATGGCTGTGAAGTAAAAGTTTGAGTGTCCTAACTCCAGTGCTGTCAAGTTCAAGGGATTTTGTGGCTTAGCAAGTAGTGACCCTTTCTCTGACCCAGAAGTATTTGGTTTCAAGCCCACTCCAGGGCTTGTTGACCATGCAAGAAACATTTATGATTTGGTTTGAATGTCAACAATCGGCCTGCTAATCCTTTCAATATCTCCCCAACATTCTCCCCAATTTTTAAAAAAATATGCATGAAGACACAAAACAAAAGCTTTCCACAGACATCAGAGATCAGACTTGTCGCAATTCCAATCAGAACCAAGGACAACAGTCATACATTGATCCATTTCATTGCTACTCAACACTAGCTGCCATTGTATAAAGCACATTGGACCAAAAAGGGTTAATTGACATCTCAGACCATCAGGGTAAAAGAAGACTCTTCCTGAAAGTAGTTAACCTGTTCCTAACTTGTTGTTCTTTGTTAAAGTATTAAAATGTACTTACCTGTAAGTTCAGCCTGATGTTTCACAGGACGCAATCAAGTATCTTAAATGTATTATGACTAGCTATTAAGCAATATGGAATAAGCATATTTACTGTTCATTAAGATTGTACCTGCCTCTGCCTAAGACAGAATGGCATCTTTGCCATGGCATCAGTAGCCAAGAGTAATACCAGTAAGAAGCATTAGTGACAGTGAATCTATTCAAGATATCCAAGATCATGACTAACATTATAAAGCCTGTTTCCAACTGATGTAGCTTTTATGCTATATTGCACTGTCCAGACAATACTAAAATTAAGAGAAAAAGTTAAATATGCACTTAAAATTATCAGCAGCAAATAGTATTGACTCAGTTTGAACAATGCCAGGGAGATGTAATATTGCATTAACAATGATAAGATTATGCACTTCCTAACTGTAAAACCTTATTTTCCACTGTCACATTTTTATCATTCTTTCTTGTCAACATTTCCATTATGAATTTCTGGTTACATATCTATAATGGAAAATGCCTGCATTAAAGCTGTCACGCTATAATTTGGATGTCCTGCTGGTACTAGTTATATTGAAATTGGCTTCTGCAGTTATGATCTCCTTAGCCTGTTTAGAAACTCATAAATGTCAGCTAGCTCTACTTCATTGGTTCTCAGATTGCACTCCATTTTGTTGCTCAACAAAAACAAATAACATAAAATTCAAGTTAGTTCATAAAATTATGGATGGAATATATGATTTCAAGATGAAAATTGTTTCATTTTACATAGACCTTACTAGATAATACGGCACAAAAGTGGACCATTCTGCCCAACTGGTTAGTTCTTATATTAACTGACCCTTGGCCAATTCACCCCAAGAAGACCCAGCTTTGATTTGACTAATATGCAAAGCAACAATATGTAAATCAGAGTTAATACAACTCTTACATTCACAGACTTTGTCAAGTCAAAATATTTGAGCCAAACCTCATATCTACAGCAATTTCCAGTTTCAACTCAAGAATATACAACAGCTATCAGGTGTGAATATGTGCAGGCAGTGGATTTAAAGGCAGAAGCATACAGAGCAGTTGAACAGAGCAGTTGGTATTTTCCAAAACTCAGAGTACATAATCTTGGAATAATTACAACATTGAAGGAAAACCAACGCAGCCTATTGAGTTATACCCGCAGCTTGCAAAACCAATTCAGCTGGTCCTTAAGTCTGCATCTTTCCCCGAAAGTTGCGTTTTTCTCCTACCTTCAGCATAATGATGGAAATAACTTGTTTTTTAAGGATCTGGAATGCATTACCTGAGGCTTTTTTGAAGGCAAAGACAAAGAGTGGAGTTAACAGAGTTTCATATGGGCCAGGTGCTGGCATTGGGACTAGATTGGGTTGGGATATCTGGTCGGCATGGACAGGTTGGACCGAAAGGTCTGTTTCCATGCTGTACATCAATATGACTCTAATTGCAGAGAACTAGCATAGGCATCATAGTCTGGATAGCTTCAATCTGTGCAGTAATCATTCTATTATTCTTTAATTTTTGTAGCTGATTTATTTTTGAAAACCACAAATGAATCTGCCTCCACTGCACAGGTGGGAATCACATATCAAATCCTGACCACTCCTTATGTTAAAACATTTTTTCCACATGTTCTTGGTTTCTTTGGTAGTTTCTCAATTACCTTTTTTGATGCGTTTACATCAAAGGGAACAGGTATTGTTAAAATCTATTCCTCATGATTCTATTGAATCTGCTCTTCACTTCTTATTCCCTAAGGACATGCACCTCAGTTTCTCAAATCTACCTACATAACTGAAGTTTCCAATCCACAGAACAATTCTCATAAACATTTTCTGCACCCTCTCTAAGAACTTAAAATCCTTTCTAAAGTGAAACACCTAAGATTAAACACAGTACTCTAGCTCGGGTCACACCAATGGTTCACCATATCGTCCTTGCTTTTGAATGCTACATCTTTATTTCTAGTGCCCAAGACCCCATGTATCTTTTGTAATGATTTTTCAACCTGGTCAGCCACCTTTAAGTAATTTGTCCAAAAAGGCCTCCAGTCTCTCTGTTCCTATGCCTCTTTAAAATTGTACCTTTTATTTTATATTGTGTCTC
This sequence comes from Chiloscyllium plagiosum, assembly GCF_004010195.1. Taxonomy (NCBI): domain Eukaryota; kingdom Metazoa; phylum Chordata; class Chondrichthyes; order Orectolobiformes; family Hemiscylliidae; genus Chiloscyllium; species Chiloscyllium plagiosum. The sequence goes on along the minus strand of NC_057711.1, from coordinate 106,432,253 downwards.
CTAAACATAGAACTTTCTATATTTCTACTGAGAGTTTCCACCACATTGTGCACTTCTGTTGAAATTCATCCCCATTCTCCTCACTGTTTAATACAATTCCACATCTTGTGTCATTTGCAATATTAAATCATATCCTGTACACCCTACTCCAGGTCCTGAAGATATATGTAGAACTGTACTGCATATATTCCTCCAGTGTGAAAAACAGTCATTTCCCACTGCTCTGTTTTCTATCCTTCAGCCAATATGTATCCATGATGTCGCTTTATTCTGAAATATACTGAAGAAAAACACTGTGAGCTGTCTGATTAAATGCATTTTTGAAGACCATGTACATCAATGTCACAATGTCACTACATTTAAATGATCAACCATATTGCCATTGTCAGCCCCCCTAGTTATGTCATCAAAAATTCCAATGGGTTTTCTTCATTTAATTAATCCAAACTTATCCATGTCATTTTTAATTGTGATGTGGATCGTCTTTTAACAAAGCTTGCCCCACACACATATTAAACTGACTGGTGTGAAGCTATTGCATTTGCCCTTACATCCTTTTGTATTAAGTCTGTAACATTTGCAGTTCTCCAGCCTTCTGACACAAACCCCAGTATCTGGAAGCTCAAAAGATTTTTGTCACTTACCTTCAGTATTTCTTTCCTTCGTGCCTTCAGCTTAGAAGGCATCCCATTTGATGACTTATCAAATTTAAGCATATGAAAACCTTCCCGTAACATTTCTTTATCAATATTGAGCCCAGGGAGTATCTCATCACGTAGTGCTTTACTGTGGCTTCAAGCAACAGCCTGATTAAATGTTGCTTATTCAACAATAACCTATGTACTGAAGTTTATTTTCATTCTGCCAGGCCAGCTCAGCTCTTGACCTCATGTAAGACTTTGGGTAAGGCTGAATGCAAGCAGTGAGGTAAGAGTAAATACATTTATCAGCATTTGACTGACTGGCAACAAGGAGACCTCGCAAAACTGAAGTCAAAGGGAAATACGGAATAAAACTCCATGCTGATTAGAGTCATGCTGGACACAAAGACAGATAGCTTTGGTTGTTGGCAGTTAATCATCTCAGCCCCAAAGGATGTCCTGTGAAGATGTTCCTTGGGATAGTGTCCTTGGGCCAACCATCTTCAACAGCTTCACCAATGACCTTCTCGCCATTATAATTTCAGACATAGTGGACTTTTACTAATGATTATACAATTTTCAGAATCATTTGACCCACCTCAGATCCTGAAGCAGTCTGTCTTCAAATCTATAGTAGTGAATAAAATGGGTTATTTTTTGATTATATGTTGATATTGAGATATGTCTCTTGATTAAACTTTAAAAATAGGTACTAAGTTAGCCTGAAGCATGTTTTTAAAGAAGTAAGATTGTGCTGCTTTCTGGTGGGTCTCTCAATGACCATAAGTAGAGTAATGTGGTTTTTCTGTCAAATGTGGGAGATTAGGGAGAGTTTCCACCTTACTGATGACTATGTCTGCAGGAAGTGTGTTTGGTTGTGAATCCTATTGGATTGGATGGATCAGTTGAAGCTGCAGCTCGAGGCAATGAAGAACTTACATGATGTAAGAGGTGGGATGGATGGCAGTTGCAGGAAGGGAGATAAACCATAGATACAGTCAGGTGGATGGTTAACCTCCAGGAAAGGTACATGAGAGAGGCAGGTAGTACAGGAGTCTCTGGTGGCTATCCCCATCTTGAACAATATGCTGTTTTGGAAAATAGAGGATGTGATGGACTCTCAGGGGAGTTCAGCACTGAGGGCCAGTTTTCTGGTACCTTGACTGGCTCAACTGTAACTAGGGGTATGCCAGGTTCCAAGCAGTCAATCGTGATAGGGGACTCTCTAGTCAGATGCACAGACAGATATTTCTGCGACCGACAATGAGACATTAGCATTGTGTGTTGCCTCCCTAGTGCCAGGATCAAGGATATCTCAGAGAGGGTGCAGAATGTTCTCAAAGGAGAGAGGGAGGTCATTGTACACATTAGAACTAATGACATAGGAAGGGACAGGGTGAAATTTTGAAGTTAGGCAGGAATTTAAAAAGGATTTCCTCAAGGGTAGTAATATCTGGATCACTCCCAATGCCATGAACCAGTGAGGGTATGAATAAGAGGATAGAGCAGACTAATGTGTAGCTGAGGAGCTGGTTCAGGGGAGAGGGGTTCACATTTTGGATCATTGAAATCTCTTCTGGTGTAGAAATGACGTATAAGAAGAACAGATAGCACCTGAATTGGACGGGAACTAATCTACTGGTGGAGAGATTTCCTGGAGTTGCCCAGGAGGATTTAAACCAGTAAGGGGTGATTGGGTGGGACCCAGAGAGATAATGAGGAAAGAGATCAATCTGAGACTGGTACAGTTGGGGAAAAGGAGCAAGTCAAACAGCCAGAGCAGGCAGGAACAAAGCAGAGAAGAAAGTAGTACTGATACATTAAACTGCATTTATTTCAATGCAAGAAGCCTAACAGGCAAGGCAGCTGAACTCAGGGCATGGTTGAGAACATGGGACTGGGATATCCTAGCAATTACAGAGATGTGGGTCAGGAATGGACAGGACTGGCAACTTAATGATCCAGGGTACAGATGTTATAGGAAGGATAGAAAGGTGGGGTGGGGAGTCAAGAGAGGAGGGGGAGTGACATTTTGATAAGGGATAACATTACAGGGAGGATATTATTGGGAATATATCCACGGAAGTTATTTGGGTGAAATTGAGAAATAAGAAAAGAATGATCACCTTATTGGGATTGTACGATAGACTCTTCAATAGTCAGCAGGAAATTGAAAAACAAGTTTGTAAGGAAATATCGGTTATCTGTAAGAATAATAGGGTGGTTATGGTAAGAGATTTTAACTTTCCAAACATCGACAGGTGCTGCCATAGTGTTAAGGACTTGGATAGAGAGGAATTTGTTAAGTGTCTACAAGAAAATTTTCTGTTTAAGTATGTGGATATACCTACTAGAGAAGGTGCAAAACCTGACTTACTCCTGGGAATTAAGGCAGGACAGGTGACTGAGGTGTCAGTGGAGGGGCACTTTGGGGCTACTGACTATAATTCTGTTAGTATTGAAATAATGATGGAAAAGGATAGACCAGCTCTAAAAGTTTACATTCTAAATTAGAGGTAGGCTGAGGGGTAAAATATAGAGATTTATAAAATTATGAGAGGCATGAATAGGTTGAATAACCAAATTCTTTTCCCCAGGGTGAGGAGTCCAAAACAAAGAGGGCATATGTTTAAGGCGAGAGAAGAAAGATTTAAAATGGACCTAAGGAGCAATTTTATCATGCAGAAGGTGGTGCATGTATGGAGTGAGCCACATGAGGAAGTGGTGGAGGCTGGCACAATAACAACATTTAAAGGCACCTGGACGGGTATATGAATTGGAAGGTTTTAGAGGGATATGGACTGAGTGCTGGCAAATGGACTAGATTAATTGAGGATATCTGATTGGCATGGCCGAGTTGGGCTGAAGGGTCTTCTTCCATGCTGTACAACTCTATGACTGTAGATACAAGATGTGGACAATATTGAGGCTAATATGTAGCAATTAACATTCATGCTGCATAAATGTCAAGAAATAGCCATTTCCAACAAGAGAGAATCCAGCCATTTCCATCCGATACAAAGCAAACCACTTGATTGCAACTGAACTAATATTGTGTCTAGATTAATTTCTTCCATAACCAACCAGCAGTGTGCACCATCTACAAAATGTACTCTTAATGATTCACAAAGGCTCCTTTGACAGATCCTCCAACACTGTGATCTCTCCTACCTAAAGAAGGAAAAATGCAGCAGGTGCATGTAGCACCATCACTTGCAAATGTCTCTCTAAGCCAAATACCAATTTGACCCAAAATTATATCACCCTACTTTCTCTTTTGCTGGCTCAAAATGAAAAGCACTGTGGGTGTATCCATGCCTTAAGCACTGCAATGATTCATAAACTCAGCTCACCACCACGACAATTGGGGATGGCCAAGACAAGCTGCCATAGCCAGTGATGCTCATATCGTGTGAATGAACAGAGTCAGATGGTCTATTGTCAGTAATATTAACAAAGGAATAAATACTGGCCAGGGCATCACAAATGATGCTTTTTAAAAACAGTGGTGTTTCTAACCACTTGAGAGAGCTAATGGGCCCTCAATTTAATGCCTCATCTACAAAATACTCCCATCTCTGACAATGTAATCCACTCAGTGCTTTGACATTTCAGATTTTAATCACCCAATCCCCTGCCACCCACTTAGCACAAGCTTGCACTTTGCTTAGGCTTAAAGTACTCTGTAGTAGGTTGTGGTACTTGAAGCCTTTCCACAGCATTTGGATTGGGTTAGAATTTTGTTCCAAAAGCTAAGGCCCTAGTGTTTGGACCCGGATCCAGGGTGCAGAGTCAGGTGAAATCCCAGCTCCTTATTCTCTTCCTTCAAAATGGCTCTCCATTTTGATCCATGACCTGATTGAGGGCCAGGCTAGGTGATCCTGGAAGACCCAAAGAGACTGAGGTGGACTAAGTAAAAAGAAAACCTGAACACTCCAGCATGGTATGAAAAATTGAGAAATAAATATTTTTAAAAATTACATACTCTTTGCTCTCACTTCTTCACTTATTATGTCCACACATGCTAACCTATGCTCTATAGCTTCCCCCCCGTTTCTTCACACCTTTTATGCCACCATATGTCCATATGCCATAATCTTTAATACCTGCAATATCAACAATAGCTATCACCTAACTGCCATGACAGACAAGACTACTATGACAACCTATGACCATCATCACAATCTCCAATGAATCCTGTTAACCCTATCCTAACATACCCTCATCTACCTATCATTCATGGTTCCTCATATCCCTTTTGACAACTATGCCCTTGAACCCACCCATTCCTCATGTCAACTTGTGCCCACTAGGAAGGATGATACTGCTTTTTTACCAAGGTTATGTTGTCCTTGGTTTTTTTTTCGAGAGAGATTCTAAAAGGCAGAGTTTCCGATTTGTCTGGGAGGAGGGACTTTGCTAATTGGTAACAGCTACTGTCTAAGGCAACAATCAGGGGAGAGGCATTTAGGATTAAAAAAAAAACACTTGTACAATGAAAAGAGAGTGGCCAGTTCTCCCAGTTCAGGGTTTTTTCTGGTTTGTTTGGTTTTAGTAAACAGTCTCTTGGAAGCTGCTGGTCAAAGAAAGATGCTGTGGAGAAAGGTACCCTGATTCAACGGAGGTTTCTGGCTGACTCTCTCCCTCTAACATTTCTCCTGTAAGATCTTCAGTTTGAATTTACCTTTTTTTGCCAAGGTGTGTGTTTACAGGAATGTTGTAGGAAATTAGAACAGCTCCTTTATCAAGTTGCAGGGATACCGTGTCAGTTGGGTTTTCAAATAGTGTTATTCTAAATTCTGTTTTCTTTTGCTTGTGTTTCATTTGGTGGTTTGTAAATAAATTCAGTTTTACTCAAAGCCAAGTGGTTTGACCAGCTGCATTACTCCAGGAATATCCAGCTTACATCTGCCTAAAACAACTAAAAACATTAGGGTCTGGGCCAACTTCTTAAAATGTTTTGAGGTGGTCTGGCCTGGTCCATAATAACATCTAACATGGTCCCTCATGGCCAGTGTATTTGCAAACATTCCTGTAGCTCTGTCTAAAGCCCATCCATCTCCATGACAACTTAATGGTGGCATGGTGGCACAGGGGTTAGTAGTGCTGCCTCACAGCACCAGAGACCCGGGTTCAAATCCCGCCTCAGGCGACTGACTGTGTGGAGTTTGCACATTCTCCCTGTGTCTGCGTGGATTTCCTCCCACAGTCTAAAGATCTGCAGGTCAGGTGAATTGGCCATGCTAAATTGCCCATAGTGTTAGGTGAAGGGGTAAATGTAGGGGTATGGGTGGGTTGCGCTTCAGTGGGTCGGTGTGGACTTGTTGAGCCGAAGGGCCTGTTTCCACACTGTAAGTAATCTAATCTTAATTGTTATTCTGCAGTGGCATTCTAGAGGCACTATCTCAGAAATTAAAGTTATTGGACAATTGGTATTAGAACATTAGTGACTATTGGTCAGTATTGAAAAACATACCCACTCATAGTGAAATGCTTGTGACATAAGTGATGTGTTCTTGTATTGGATATTTGTTTTAACAGTGGTTAATATATTATATGAATAAACATTTTACTCAAATATTTAGCAACCTTGGGAAATATTCCTAGTTCCTGAACAATGTGGACAATGATAGAAACTGTGTGAGATAAATCACTAGAGCTCACGAGGAGAAACCTTCCCTGAAACCCTTCAAAATTGGCTGAATTTTATCAAGAATCAGCTATGTCAATAAATAGTTTGATTCAATAAACCAGTGGAACTAACTATCAGTCAGCATTCCATTGTGAAAATTATGCTTTGGGAAATCAGTCATGCAGTACATATCCTATAATAGTTTCATGTGCCAGTCACTCTCAAATGCTTGCCATTGTTTTTGTTGAACTGATTCTTGAGATCTTTGGACATCCCATTGTGTTCTTGTACCTTTTGCACAAAAATGTAACTTTTTTCCAATCCCAAATGGTGCATTACTTCTCTGAAAGGGTACCTCACCTACATGAAAGATACCTAAGGGCCAGTTTCAAAAGGGTGCCTTACCTCTTCAAAAGAGAAGAAACATGGAACATTTCTCCAGCCCTCACTTTTCATGTTCTTCACTTCCATCCATTTGCCATGCTTAACTGATCTAATCTCTGACCAAGTTTATGGTCCTTCTAACATGTGTCAACATGGTGCCCACTTCCACCGACCAATCTTTCCTCTTCATCTATTATGCGACCTCATTGGCTATCCTGGATGACAGTAGCTCCAAAAACACTCAAGAAGCTCAATAGCATTCAATTCAAATCAAATCAGCTCACTTGATTTGCACCCTATCTAACACCTTCACTATTCACTGTCTCCACACAGTTGCAGCAATGTGTATTGTCCATAAGATCTCTGTAATAACTCCCAAGACTCCTTGGACAGCACATTCATAATCCATGACCTCTATCATGGAGAAGGACAAGGACCAAGAGATGTACAGGAACAAAGCCATCTGCCAGATTCCCTTCAATCAGACACCATCCTGACTTGGAATTATATTGCTGTTCCTTTACAGTCACTGCATCAAGATCTTGGAAGTTCCTGTATAAGAGCTCTGTAGGTGCTACCACTGCCTGCAGCTTTTCAAGAAAGTAGCTCACCATCACTTTCTCAAGAGGGCGCTGAGCCATGGTTTGCAGACGCTCACAGAGACAGCTAGTTATTCAAATGATCTGAAGCCAGCATTCAAATGGGATCATGGAATCCCTGGTGTGTGGACCTTAAAATCAAGGGTGGTCAATAACTGCCGGCCCAACCAGAAATATCCATACCCCAAGAATGAATTTTAAAAGTTCACAAGTATCTATGCACATAATTGAAAAAGATAAGGTCTAATACTTCACTTTCTATATTACGGAATATGAGAAGAAAACATGTTAATTCATTTTCTGTAATATTTATTCTCAGAATGTGGGTGTTATTTGCCAGCACCAGAAGCAGACCCACCCCGATACGTGGTCTAATCTCTACTTTTTAAGGTCCACACACCAGGGATTCGATGATCCCATTTGAATGGTGGTTCCAGTTCATTTTAATGGCTAGCTGTTTCTGTGAGCATCTGCAAATTAAGACTCAAACCCCGCAAAAATGAGAAGGGCAGATACAAGGGCAATGCTGGCATTTTCTTCACAGCAGATATACTTTTAGGGCTTAAGAGTTGAACATGGTCACTACTATTTTTGTGAGAAAACCCAGCAAATTGATGTTCATTCAGTGATGTCGAAATTATTGCATTGCTCTTTCAAATAGAAAGCCCAGCCATGCTGGGCCAAATAACCTTCCTTTTTGCTGCAAGATTCTATAACATTACTTTAGTATGAGAAATGCAGTATTCTATATCTGTCATCTTATCTTAATATTTTCAAATGTTTAGTTTCTTTGTACCTTCCAATGGTTCTGATGCCCAAAATGCAATCAGCTAAATGGGCAATCCAATTTCTTATATACTCCTCAAATGCAGTTAGTTGGAGTAATTTAATAACAATGATTTATACATGAAAAGAGAGCATTGTGGAAGTGCATAATGACTTCTTTATTTATTGATGAATGAAGTGCAGACACAGTCCTTGACACATTGAAATTGTTGTAGAAAAAAGATTTATCTCTTAAATTAAGTGAAACAAAAGTTACAAAATCTGTGGTAATTATTTACATTTTGTTGCACATGTGAATGTCCAATTTTAATTAAATGCTAAATATTAGAGAACAAACTGAATATTTCTGGCGAATGTAACAGTTCTAATAAATTAGCAGGTGACAATGATGAAGATTTTAACCGTCTGCCTTTCAAACAAAAGAACTGGAATGATCAATGTAGAATTGTTAATGCAATAAGTAAAAATTCCCTGAATGAAATTGATGGTTATGAACTTCTTCCTCATCGTGATTTTCAATCTTCCTAATTATCATTCTTATGTATTCCCATTTGTATTTTACTTCATGTCATAGATTGCATCCTTACAGAGAGATTTGTCCATAGCTTCCCTAATCACATGAAGACATACTTACGGGAAACAGACAAGATAATTCATTTTGTCAGAAATTTGCATGGTTACTTTCACTCTTGTTGTGAATTGTCAGCTATGACTCAGTGTTTAATACTCCTATCTCTGGCTTCAATAGTCGCATTTGCAAGCCCCGCTCGAGTGTCTCAAAGGGATTGCAGCTCTGTTGGAGCTGCTGTGTGAGATTAAATCAAAGGCACTATGTGCCTTCTCAGGTTGATTGTAACATCCAATCCTGCCAATTTGAAGTTGATTGGAGGACAATTCTGCCCCGTGTCCTGGCCAAGAGTTAATGTCACCAACATCATCAAAAAAGAACTAACCATTCATTATCACATTGATATTTATGAAAGCATACTGCCTGCCATGATTTCTCACCTTATAACAGTACCTACACCTCAAAATGACTTCATTGTTTATGAATCTTTTTTTCGAGCCAATTTAAAGTTCTGTAAGTTACTAAGTAAATACAAGCTCTTTGTATGAAAACAAAGAATCAATCAATTCTTATTCAGGTCTGGTGATTCATTAGACACAACTATCTCCAATTCAACACAGACTGACAATCTCTGTTGAGAGGCTAGGATGGCAGAGTCATTTGAAACTTCTTTGGCTGCTTGACCCTGCTCTTTTGGAAGTCTAAGGAAGTGTCCTGTTATGAGCCACAGTCAAAGGTGGAAAAGAGCCTCAAGGGACAGCAGCTAGTTACAGGTAGAAGATCCTTCAGGAAGGGAACTTGTGTCTTGACTGAGACATAAGAAAGGTAAAGGGGAACCATCTCATACAGCTAGCTCAGTTCTAATTCAAGTTGAAATGAGAAGCTTTTCGATACAATAGAAAAGAAAAGACAGGACTGTGAGGCATACAGAAATTAGCAGATTGTCACTATTTAAAGAATATGTGAAATAGAAATAATTTCAACACTGATGAGATAAGAAGGGCTGCTTTGAGATCGCAACTCAAATTTATTCTTGGAGAAGTGTGAATTAATCTTTTTTTGGAGTTGGTTATCTTTGATATTGAGCACTTGAGAACAGAAATGGTTAATCATGTAGCACTGTGGATATTACATTTAATGATCCCTATGTTAACCTAAGAAAGAGACAGGACCTATAGTCTTTTTTTAAAATCCACTATTGGAAACATTTCAGCATTTCTAGGTTAATTTAAGGCTCACTTATCATTCTTTAAACATTCTTTGAGGTATTTTTCTTAATAACCACGATGAAGAGTTCAGTTAAGCCATTTTAGTTCAATACTAATTAATTCAAATGATTATTTCAGTGTGGGAGTGGCTGAGCAAGAAAAAAATAGTGAATATGTTTTATTGAAAAGTAAACTTTCATTTTTTTAAATGATGCAGAGTAATGAAGCTTTTCAGTCCATGATTCAAAGAGAATTTTATGTGTCACATTAACTGTATGGAAGAATGAATTAAACATTGAGCTGCATCACACTGAAATGTGCAAAAAGAATCAGTAAAGGCAAATAATATTTTCATTTCTTTCCACTTTGCATATTCAGCACTTTAGCTTTTAAAGACTTATTCAACCTTTGCTGCTTCAAGTGATATGAATGCCTACTGTAAATTACTTGTGCTCAATTGTTTTTTTTTTCTATACCTGTACATATTTGTTGTTATAATATGATAAGAAACTGAAACTTTTGGAATACCCGTAATTTCATCACCTGTTTGGTTCCTAGTAGAAAATGATGTTTTCAATAGAGTCAAATATACAAATTTGCATTCTTATGTTATGACTTACTACCTTTTATTTTAAATAATGCCTATGAACATCATAGGCTTAACTTGATGAGCTACCTTGTTCAGTCCTGTCCAAGTCTTCTTGCATCCTTTGAATTTGCTGGTCACAATTTGCTGTCTCTTCTTCGTGTGAACTGGTCAACATGCTGTGAAGATTTGCTCTCTGGTTCTGACTTACTGTCAGCATATGACTGTACTTTTCACTTTCATTTATCTCTGACCCACTCATCTAGCCCCACTCTGTTATTGCTTTCCATTTACCTCCATTGCATACGTTCTGGCTTAATTTGTCCCATTCTAATTCTTCCACTTACCCCAGAATGCTGTTTGATAGCCTTATCAGTAATCTATCATCTGTTATCCTCACTCACCAATCATACAAATATATGTGATTGGAGCAGATGCAGGCATGAGAAGAGATGAAAATTCCTCTCATCTTAGCCTCAAAAAGGTGACTACTAAATGAAAACCAATGCCCTGTGGTTCTGAACTGACCCACAAGAGGAAACATGCTTTCTATTTCTATATTATCAAAACCATTCAGGTTCTTACACACTTTAATCGTGTCATTTTTCATTATTTAAACTCCAGAGGAAATAAGTCCAGTCTGTCTAATCTACCTTCAGAAGGCAACCCATTCATTCCAGGTATCAATCCAATAAACCGCCTGTGAAACACCTCCAATTCATTTACAGTCTTGTTTAAATAAGAATAAAATAACACTTGAGATGTGGTCTCAGCAATGTCCTGCATAGCTGAAGCATGACATCCTTACATTTACAATAGAAACAGAAAGCACTGGAAAAACTCTGCTCATCTGACAGCATCTGAGGAGATAGGAACAAACTTTACATTTCCAGTCCAGTATGACTCCTTCAGTTGAGTTATGAAGCAGCATCATATCAGACTTGAAATGTTAATTCTATTTCGAGTTACAGAGTCATAGACATCTCCAGCACAGAGTAAGGCCCTTCCGCCATAGAGTCTGCACAGTTCAAAAACAATCACCTAACTATTCTAATCCCATTTTCAAGCATTTGTCCCATAGTCTGGTTGCCTTGACATCTCAATTGTATATCTAAATATTTTTATAATTAGTATGAGGGTTTCTGCCTCTACCACTCTTATAGGTATTGAGTTCCAGATTTCCATCATTCAATGAATGAAAAAATAACTCACATTCCCTCTACACCTTTTTTTTTGTATTAAGCATTAGGAAAAGCAGGAACAATGACTGAGAGCTGCTGGGAAGGTGAATCACTGATTTAAAAACTTACCTTAAGCGTTGGACCCCTCCATTTGTGTTCAGCAGCAGGAAGGGCAGGAGTGATGACCAGGGAGCTGCCACTGATTTAAAAACTTACCTTGTGAATAGGCGGAGCGCACACTGAGCAGCAGCAGACACGTGACTGCAGAATAAGTAAAGTAATATAATTGAGCAGTTGTGTTACCTGAACCATTACTGAGGTGGTGTCTCCCATCCATCCTCCTCCTTTAACCGAAAAAGACAAGTTATGTGCACCGGATTGGTAAGATAACTTTTTTTAAAATTCTATATTTTTTAATAGTTTCTTTGGGAATTTAGAATAGTGGGAATGGAGGTTAGGGCAGTTGAATGTTCCTCCTGCAGAATGTGCTAGGTAAGGGTCACTGCTAATGTCCCTGGTGAATTCATCTATGGGAAGTTCATCCAACGCCAGCTCCTTGAAAACCATGTTAGAGAACTGGAGCTGGATGAACTTTGGATCATTTGGGAGGTGGAGGGGGCTATGGAGAGGAATTACAGGGAGGTAGTCACACCTCAGGTACAAGAAAAAGGCAGATCGGTTACAGCAGCATGGTGGCACAGTGGTTAGCACGGCTGCCTCACAACGCCAGAGATCCGGATTCAATTCCTGCCTCAGGCAACTGTCTGTGTGGAGTTTGCACATTCTCACCATGTCTGTGTGGAGTTCATCCGGGTGCTCCGGTTTCCTCCCACAGTCCAAAAATGTGCAGGTTAGGTGAATTGGCCATGCTAAATTGCCCGTAGTGTTAGGTGAAGGGGTAAATGTAGGGGAATGGATCTCGGTGGGTTGCTCTTCGGAGGGTTGGTGTGGACTTGTTGGGCCGAAGGGCCTGTTTCCGCACTGTAAGTAATCTATCTAATCTAGTCAGGGGACAGAAAGGGAACCGGCAGACAGTGCAGGTATCCCCTGTGGTCATTCCCCTCAATAATGAGTATACCGTTTTGAATATACTGGGGCGGATGACTTACCAGGGGTAAGCCATGGAGTACAGGTCTCTGACACAGAGTCTGTCTCTGTTGCTCAGAAAGGAAGGAGTCAGAAGAACAGAGTATTAGTCACTGGGGCTCCATAGTTCGGGGCACAGCCAGGAGGTTCTGTGGGAACGAGAGAGACTCATGGTTGGTGTGTTGCCTCCAAGGTACCAGGGTTTGTGATGTCTCGGATCATGTTTTCGGGATCCTTAAGGGGGAGAGGGAGCAGCCCCAAATCATGGTCCACATAGGCACTAATGACACAGGTAGGAAAAGGGATGGGGAGTTAAGGCAGAAATTCAGGAAGCCAGGGTGGAAGCTTAGAGCTAGCGCAGAGTTGTTATCTCTGGTTTGTTACCTGTGCTACGAGACGAGGAATAGGATTTGAACATATGGCTACAGAGATGGTGCAGGAGGCAAGAATTCAGATACCTGGATAATTCGGGCTCATTCTGAGATAGGTAGGACCTCTACAAACAGGATGGTCTACACCTGAACCAGAGGGGTACAAATATCCTTGGGGGGAGATTTGCTAATCCTCTTTGGGAGGGTTTAAACTAGTCCAACAGGGGAATGGGAACCTAAATTGTAGTTCCAGTGTCCAAGAGGTTGAAAGTAGTGAGGTCAGAAATGAGGTTTCAAGGTTGCAAGACTGTACCAGCAAGCAGGAAGGTGGTTTGATGTACTTCAACATCAGGAGCATCCGGAATAAGGTGGTGAACTTACAGCATGGGTTGCTACCTGAGACTTCGATGTAGTCACCATTTCAAAGACAGGTACAGGAATGGTTATTGCAGGTTCCAGGATTTAGATGTTTCAGTAAGAACAGAGAAGATGGGAAAAGAGGGGGAGGTGTGGCACTGTTAGTCAAGGACAGCATTTCGGTGACAGAAAGGACATTTGAGGACTCAGCTGCTGAGGTAGAATGGGCCGAGGTCGGAACCAGGAAAAGAGAGGTCACCCTTTTTGGATTTTTCTATCAACTTCTGAATAGTTCTAGAGATGTAGAGGAAAGATGTAGAGATAATTTTGGATAAGAGTGAGAATAAGAGAGTAGTTGTTATGGGGGACTTCCCAAAATACTGACTGGAAATACTATTATTCGGGTACTTTAGATGGGTTAGTTTTTGTCCAATGTCTGCAGGAGGGTTTCCTGACACAGTATGTATACTGGCCAACAAGGGGCGAGGCCACATTGGACTTGATACTGGGTAATGAACTCAGCCAGCTGTTAGGTTTGGAGGTAGGTGAGCACTTTGGTGATAGTGACCACAATACAGTTATGTTCACTTTATCAATGGAAAAGGATAGGTATATACCGTAGTGCAAGAGTTATGGGTGGGGAAAAGGCAATTATGATGGAATTAGGTAAGATTTAGGATGTATAGAATGGGGAAGGAAATTGCAGGGGATGGGCACAGTTGAAATGTGGAGCTTATTCTAGGAGTAGCTACTGCGTGTCCTTGATAAGTATGTACCTGTCAGGCAGGGAGCAAGTAGTTGAGCGAGGGAGCTGTGGTTTACTAAAGAAGTTGAATCTCTTGTTATGAGGAAGAGGAAGGCTTATGTTAGGATGAGACATGGAGGCTCAGTTAGGGCGCTTGAGAGTTACAAATTAGCTGATGAAAGACCTAAAGAGAGAGCTAAGAAGAGCCAGGAGGGGATATAAGTCATTGGCAGATAGGGTCAAGGGAAACCCTAAAGCTTTCGATATATCAGGAATAAAAGAATGACTAGAGTAAGAGTAGGACCAATCAAGCACAGTGGTGGAAAGTTGTGTGTGGAGTCCAAAGAGATCGAGGAAGCTCTAAATGAATTTTTTTTATCAGTATTCACACTGGAAAAAAGATAATGTTGTTGAGGAGAATACTGAGAGACAGGCTACTGGACTAGATGGGATTGAGGTTCACAATGAGGAGGTTTTAGCAATTCTGGAAAGTGTTAAAATAGATAAGTCCCCTGGGCCAGATGGGATTTATCCTAGGATTCTCTGGGAAGCCAGGGAGGAGATTGCAGAGCCTTTGGCTTTGATCTTTAAGTTGTCATTGCCGACAGGAATAGTACCAGAAGACTGGAGGATAGCAAATGTTGTTCCCTTGTTCAAGAAGGGGAGTAAAGACAGTCCTGGTAATTATAGACCTGTCAGCCTTACTTCAGTTGTAGGTAAAGTGTTGGAAAAGGTTATAAGAGATAGGATTTATAGTCATCGAGAGAGGAATAACTTGATTAGGGATAGTCAACATGGTTTTGTGAAGGATAGGTCGTGCTTCACAAATCTTATTGAGTTCTTTGAGAAGGTGACCAAACAGGGGGATGAGGGTAAAGCAGTTGATGTGGTGTATATGGATTTCAGTTGGCCATTTGATAAGGTTCCCCACAGTAGACTGTTGCACAAAATACAGAGGGTAATTAAGCGGTTTGGATCGGAAATTACCTAGCTTAAATAAGACAGAGTGGTGGTTGATGGGAAATGTTCATTCTGGAGTTCATTTACTAGTGGTGTACCGCAAGGATCTGTTTTGGGTCCACTGCTGTTTGTCATTTTTATAAATGACCTGGACAGGGGCATAGATGGATGGGTTAGTAAATTTACAGATGACACTGAGGTCGGTGGATCTGTGGATAGCGTCAACGGATGTTACTGGGACACAGATAAGCTGCAGGGCTGGGCTGAGAGGTGGCAAATGGAGTCTAATGTGGAAAAGTGTAAGGCACTTTAGGAGGAGCAACAGGAATGCAGAGTACTGAGCTAATGGTAAGATTCTTGGTAATGTAGATGAGCAGAGAGATCTCAGTGACCATGTGCATAGATCCAGTTGTAACCCAGGTTGACAGAGTTGTTAAGAAGGCATACTGTATTTGCTTTTATTGATAGAGGAATTGAGTTTCAGAGCAATGAGGTCATGTTACAGCTATACAAAACACTGGTGCAGCTGCATTTGGAATATTGTGTACAGTTCTCATCATTGCATTATAGCAAGGATGTGGAAGCTTGGAAAGGGTGCAGAGGAGATTTACTAGGATGTTGCCTGGTATGGAGGGCAGGTCTTACGAGGAAAGGCTGAGGGACTTGAGGCTGTTTTCATTAGAGAGAAGAAGGTTGAGAGGTGACTAAATTGAGACATATAAGATAATTAGAGGTTTAGATAGAGTGGACAGTGACAACCTTTTTCCTCGGATAGTGATGGCTAGCATGAGGGGACATAACTTTAAATTGAGGGGTGATAGATATAGGACAGATGTCAGAGGTAGGTTTTTTATGCAGAGTGTAGGATGGGCATGGAATGCCCTGCCTGCAATGGTAGTAGATTCACCAACTTTAAGGGCATTTAAATGGTTATTGGATTAACATATGAATGAAAATGGAATAGTGTAGGTTAGATAGGCTTCAGATTGGTTTCAAAGGTTGATGCAACATCGAGAACCGAAGGGCATGTACTGCACTGTTATGTTCTATGTTCTATGTACATCTCTTGCCCCTTACAGTAAATCCATGCCCCTTGTCTTTGATCCCTCCACAAAGGAGAAGAGTTGCTTCCTGTCTATCCTGTCAATGTCCCTTATGATTTCATACATCTCATTCAAGTCCACCATCAATCTCCTCTGCTCCAGAGAAAGCAACCCCACTCTAACTAAGTTCTCTTCATAACTAAAACTCTCCAGCGCAGGCAACATCCTGTTAAATCTCCTTTGCATCTTCGCGAGTGCTATCACATCGCACATATAATGTATGTTTTTTTTTATTCTGATCTCAAGCATCCACAGTGCTTTGCTTTTAATCTTATCTTTTATGTTCAATTTCTCTCATAATAAAGGTTGGTATCCAATTTTCCTTTTTGATTACATAATGGACCTGCAAACTAACTTCTTGTGACACATACACGAGAACACCTGAATCCCTTTGCACCTTGGCGTCATTCTCCATTTAAATAATATTCTTCTTTTTCATTTTGCTTGCTAAAGCGAACAACTTCCCATTTTCCCACATTATGTTCAATCTTACAAATTTCTGCCTGTTCACTCAACTTATCTATATCCATTTGCAAACCACTTATGTCTTTTTCACCACGTATGTTTCTATCTTTCTACATGTTGTCTGCCAATTTATTTACCTTGCCTTCTCTCCCCTCATCAAAGTCATTGACGTAAATCATAAAAATGTCAGGCTCCGGCACAGATGTTAGCAGGACTCCAGTCATCACATCTTGCCAATTGGACAAAGACCAATCTATACATGTTCTCTGTTTACTGTTAGACAACTAATATTCTCCCCGTTCTAACATACTACCCCTTTTCCCAATAAACTTTAATTTTCTGCATTAACCTTTGATGGGGAGCCATGGACAATGCCTTTTGGAAATCCAAGTACAGTACATTTATAGTCTTTATCCACAATAAATGACACTCCTTGAAAGAATCATTTCCTTAGTTGACCTTGAGAAGATGGTGCTGACCTGCCTTGATGGATTTCTGCAGTGCATCTTGTGGATGGTACCCAAGATGCTAGACTGAGCATCGGTGCTGGAGGGAGTGAATGCTTATGAATATGATGCCAGTCAAGTGACTGATTTGTCCTGGATGGTGTCAAGCTTCTTGAGTGCTGTTAGAGTTGGACTCATCAAGGCAAATGGGGAGTGTTCCATCACACGTTTTAGTTAGATTCTGTTTATTTTTTGGAGATGGTCAATATATGGCATTTGTGTGGTAAGACCGTTACGTGCCACTTGTCAAACCAAATCTGGATATTGTCAGAGATTTGTCATATTTGACTATGGACTGCTTCAGTATCTGGGGAGTTGTGAATACAGGTAGTTCTGGTATAACACAACAGTTGCATTCCTCTTTGACCTCCCCTTATAGAAAATCATGCCAAGGAAAACTACAGAAAAACACGTTGTAGAAGTTCACTGTAGAAAATTGCTATCCCCATTCAGTAGAAAGTTTGTGTTATCCAGGCAGCATTCATAATTCATCAATCACTTTATAGCCAATTTGCATTTACAAAACACGCATTCTACCTCTATGCACTATGGTGCTGAATCTTGTGTATCATCTGCGAACATCTCCACTTGTGACTTTATGTTGGAGGGAGGGTCATTGATGAAGCAGCTAAAGATGGCTGGGCCCAGGACACTAACCTAAGGAACTCCTGCAGAGACACCCTGGAACTTAGTTCACTACACCCCAACACCGCAACTGACTTCCTTTGTGTCAAGGTATGACTCCAATCAGCAGAGAGTTTTGCCCTTGAGTCAAATTTACTATGGTTTTCCTGAAGGGGTCCTTGATGTCACTTTCAATCAACTACAGCTTTGTAATGTCCCCATTGTTATCTGTTCACTATATTTGTTTCTCCAGTTTCTCATATTACAGAGCTAATAGGTTTCAAACCTTCAGAGCTGCTTATTCATTGGTAAAATAGAAGTATAACTTAGAAGCAGAATTAGGCCATTCAGCCCCTCAAACTTGCTCTATGATTCAGTGACATTCTGGCAGTTTCATACTTTTACTCCATCTATGCATCTTGGTCCTGTACCCTTCAAACCCTCACCTAATGAAAACCTACCAACTTCAATTTTGAAGTTTTCGGTTAAACCCCCAGTCTAAACAGCATTTTGAGCAAATAGATCCAGATTTTCACTCTCCTTTCAGTTAAGAAGTGTTTGCTGCCATTATGGGCTAGCTCATGTTTGAAAATTAGTTGCTTTTGCTCTGAGTTCCTAAATAATATGAAATTGTTTTTTTTCTGTATACTTTATCAATGTTGTTCCTGATGTTGAACATCTGAATTCAATTACCGGTTAAGCTTCTATGTGCAAGGAAACACCAGCCTAACCTAAGCACCTTTATTCACAATTCAACCATTTTATAGCCATGTATCACATTTACTCAAGCTGCATTGCTCTCCATTCAAGATCAAAGTGTCCTTTCTGAGGTGTCCTGGTGAGAATTGAACACAATATTCTAATTGGACTGTAGCCAGAGTCTGTAGCCAGACTCCTCCTTGTGTCCCAGACTTGTCCAAATACCAGTGATAGAGAATAGATCATTGATGAGTCACCATATCAGAGGCACTTTTCTTAGTTTGAAGTATGGCTTATTGCATGGCAGCAATAAGTACGGTTTACGGTATTTGCCAACATAATTTCAAAGAACTCTCTGCAGCTGTAAAAAATACAGCTATTCTCTTTGGGTTTGCGAAATTAAGCTCTCTCCACTTAAAGACTATGTGTCATCATAAGATTAGTGGAGCTAATATAGCTTTCAGCAATTAGTTTTTCAGAAATGTTACCTTGTTAAGCACTGAGCTTTCCAAACTCCTCGGCAGATAAACTTTTAGTAGAAGAATCCTACAGCATTGAAAATAGGCATACTTTTTTTCTTACTGATTGTCACTGAGACTTTCTGACTGGTTAACGGGAGGACTTATGAACTAGACAATTATCTGTAACTTGTAAGAGGAAGTAATTTTCAGGAACCTTGCAGTTTTGAGATGAATTAGAGTAGAATATGCGGTAGGGAGTCTTAATTTCCAAGCTAAGATCCAGAAAAAAATCTTAGTATGAGCATTGGAGGAATAAAGAGCTGAACTGAAAATAAGAAGAATGCTTTGTGATGGGAGATATGTCTCCAGGGTTCTCAAAATTTATGTAATTATCTACTGCTGCATCCAGCCAGGCATCTTTTACTGTTATATGGTTATAACTTAATTAGACTTGAAGCCATTTTGTGCAGTTTCTTCTGTATAAAGAATGTTGATAACACTGCAAACTGGCAATATTGCCATCGAACTAGGAGATGGTTTATGAATTATTTACCACAGCAACTGTATAAAATTCAGCACATTTGTGTTTCTATATTTTTAGTACTCAAAAATTGATACTTAAATTCAATAGGAAAATGTTTCTGGAATAGATGCATGGTAGTTCTGACATTGTCCCAAGAGGCACTGCTGGTATTATTCAAAGGACTGATAGAAAAGTAAGTTACATCCTGAATCAGTGCCATGGTTATGGTGATTGAGAATCCTTCACGATTGAAAGTTACACATTTCAAATAATGGTTTCCATTCCAATACACCAGACTTCACCCTTTTAAATCCTCCTCCTTCTCATTTTCTGCTTTACTTTTGATCACAGATATTGCTGTTGTTTATTTAACTGTGAGTCAGTGAATGACTTTACAATGCTGTCTGCCTTTTCCAACATTACCACCAATAAACACATATGAACAATGATACTAACTGATCAATAGTAATTCATGGAACTGAACAATGTACATAATCTGATATTAATAGTGCATTTGGATGGATTTTATTACATGCATCACTAATTGGTTTACAACAACAAAAGTCAAGCAGCTCAAGGGATTGGAATTTTGTTGTCACATTTTATTGACAGTCCTTGTCACTGAATTAGCAAGAGAAATGTTTGGAAATGAATCGGGCAGAATTTTCCCCTCCTTGGTGTAGTGTGATTGACTGCAAAAGTTGGAAAATAGAGTAGGAATGGAAAAAATCAGATCCTTGACATTGAGGAAAATCTTTCCTGATGATTCCCTCAAGCTTTAAATGGTAACTTCAGAATCTCACCATTGAGTGGTGATGACCTTACTTCTAATTATTTGCATCTCATGAAAGCCCTAACTGACTTTTTTTATATGCCTACTTTCCATTCTCCTCTTTCCCTAGGAAATTAGACAGCATAAAGTCATGAGGTATATATTCGCAGCTGTGGGTTATAAATACTTGCTCTGGCCATCAACCAATGCTTTTTCACAACCATGCTCCTCCATTGCCACCATCCTCCTTGTCCCTTTGCCTAACGACCAGTCTCAAATCATCATCATGGCTGCATCTGGATCAAATTTCATAGCAGTTCACTGCTTAGAAACTTTCTGTACTAAAGGACACTGACATCATTTATGTTCTACCCATCACTTTGCACAGAGATGAAAAGTGTGGCGATGGAAAAAGCACAGCAGGTCATGCAGCATCTGAAGAGCAGGCGAGTCAACATTTCGGGCATATGCCCCTCATCAGGAATGTGGAGAGTAAAAGGGGTTGTCAGACACTTAGGGGTTGGGGAGGGTCTTGTGGAGAAGGTACGTGGGATGATGATAGGTGGATGCAGGTTGGAGGGATTGTGATAGGTCTGTGGGGAGGTTACAGCAGATAGGTAGGAGGGAAGATGGACAGGTAGGTCAGGTCAAGAAGGTGCTGCCGTGTTGGAGGGTTGGATCTGGGATGAGATGGGGGGAGGGAAGGTTTGAAAACTGCTGAAGTCAATGTTGATGCTGTGTGGTTGTAGGATCCCGAGGAAAAAGATGGGGCGTTCTTCCTTCAGTCGGCAGATGCTATGATATGTGATGGAGGAGGCCCAGGATTTGGATATTCTTGAGGGAGTGTGAGGAGGAGTTAAAGTGGTTGGCCACAGGGTGATGGGGTTGGACTAAATCTCCTGCATCTACCTATCGCCATATCACCTATCTTTCCCAGCCCCATCCCCATCCTCCTATTTATGTCTCAGTCCTCTTCCCCCTTCACATTCCCGATGAAGGACTTATGCCATAGAGTCATAGAGTCATAGAGATGTACAGCATGGAAACAGACCCTTCGATCCAGCCCGTCCATGCCGACCAGATACACCAAGCCAATCTAGTCCCACCTGCCAGCACCCGGCCCATGTTCCTCCAAACCCTTCCTATTCATATACCCATCCAAATGCCTCTTAAGTGTTGTAATTGTACCAGCCTCCACCACAACCTTTGGCAGCTCATTCCATACACGTACCACCCTCTATGTGAAAAAGTTGCCCCTTAGGTCTCTTTTATATCATTCCCCTCTCACCCTAAACCTATGCCCTCTAGTTCTGGACTGTCCTACCCCAGGGAAAAGACTTTGTCTATTTATCCTATCCATGCCCCTCATAATTTTGTAAACCTCTATAAGGTCACCCCTCAGCATCCAACGTTCCAAGGAAAACAGCCCCAGCCTGTTTAGCCTCTCCCTTTGGGTCAAATCCTCCAACCCTGGCAACATCCTTGTAAATCTTTTCTGAACCCTTTCAAGTTTCACAACATCTTTCCAATAGGAAGGAGACCAGAATTGCACGCAATATTCCAACAGTGGCCTAACCAATGTCCTGTACAGCCGCAACATGACCTCCTAACTCCTGTACTCAATACTCTGACCAATAAAGGAAAGCATACCAAACACCTTCTTCACTATCCTATCTACCTGCGACTCCACTTTCAAGGAGTTATGAACCTGCACTCCAAGGTCTCTTTGTTCAGCAACACTGCTTAGGACTTTACCATTAAGTGTATAAGTCCTGCTAAGATTTGCTTTCCCAAAATGCAGCACCTCGCATTTATCTGAATGAAACTCCATTTGCCACTTCTCAGCCCATTGGCCCATCTGATCCAGATCCTGTTGTAATCTGAGGTAACCCTCTTCGCTGTCCACTACACCTCCAATTTTGGTGTCATCTGCAAACTTACTAACTGTACCTCTTAAACTGTACCTCTATGATTCCTGAAGAAGGGCTTATGCCCGAAACGTTGATTCTCCTGTTCCCTGGATGCTGCCTGACCTGCTGCGCTTTTCCAGCAACACATTTTCAGCTCTGATCTCCAGCATCTGCAGACCTCACTTTCTCCTCAACTGTACCTCTTATGCTCACATCCAAATCATTTATGTAAATAACAAAAAGTAGAGGGCCCAGCACCGATCCTTGTGGCACTCTACTAGTTACAGGCCTCTAATCTGAAACCTGAAATGTCTACTCTCCTGCTCCTCAGATGCTGCCTCACCCGCTGCACTTTTTCTAGCCCCACACCTTTTAAATCTGACTATCCAGCATCTGCAGTGCTAACTTTCTCCTCGTCTGCTTTGCATGGAGAGTCAAACATGCTTCTAGTGCACCGTCTGAAGATACATCTTATAGCTCTGAAATTACTTTCTTGGTGCTCATACATTTTCACTTAGTTAGAGGTTGCCAGCCTCAGTATGCTTGACACTGCCTTCTTAGCACACACTCACTAACTTCAACACTGACATATGAGTTGCTATCTGCTGTCTGGGTGATATTGTATTCTTAGAGCACAGGGTCTTTTGTACTCAGATAAAGCTGCCAGCTTCTGTAACTTGCATTACATTTTATAACAGAGGGATAGGCAGGTTGCTTTTCACAATGGGGAGTACTGAGCAGGCAGTGGGGAGTACTATGCTATATGAATATCACTTTGTACCAAAGTCTATCATCTCACATTTCTCAGCATTGAATTTTATTTGCTACATATCTATTCATTCCACCAACCTATCGATGTTCTTTTGAAATCCTGCACTGTCTTTCTTTTAGTTTATGATTCTTCCAAGTTTTGTATCATTCACAAACTTTGCAATTGCCCCCTGCACACTAAGATCTAGAAAATTTACACATACCAGGAAAATAAGGCTCCTATTCCAAGCCATGAGGAAATCCACAAACCTTCCTCCGGTCTGAAAAATACCCATTGATAATTACTCTCTGTTTCCTAACCCTCCACCAATTTTCTATCCAGGTTGCTACTGTCTTTTTTATTCCATGACCTAAAACTTTCCTCACAAGCCCATTGTGTTCCATCACATTGAACACCTTTTGGATTCCATGTAGCATCTGAGGAGCAAGAGAGTAGACATTCCATGCATAAGCCCTTCATCAGGAATATGGAGGAGGAAGGGGGCTGAGAGATAAACGAGGGGATGGGGATGGAGGTTGGGCTAAGGGAAAGGTAGGTGGTATGGCGACAGGTTGTTGCACGAGATTTGGTTCAAACCTATTGCCCTGTGGCCAACCACTTTAACTCTTCTTCACACCAACAGCTTTGCCTCATCAACCATCTCTGTTACACCTTCGAAAAACTCTATCAAGATTGGTAGACATTATTTTCCCTTAAAAAGTCTATGCTGATGCTTTCAAATCAATTTTCAAATTTTCTATGTGACTACTAATTTTATCCCTCATAATTATTCTAGAACTTTGCCCATCACCTGGTGAGCAGGACTCATACAGAATAAAATGAATCAATGCCATTCAAAAGAAAGGTCAAGAGCTCTATTGCACTGATTTCAGAACGACATTTTATTGAACAATGAGAGGAATTGTGTAATGTTAAAAGGAGTGCAAGAATAGAATGGGTGAACCTGTTTAAAGAAAGCATCCTGAAAGACAGGATCCCAGACTGTATAAATATAAGCATAATACACAAAGGAAAGGACATTATGCTATGCAATAACAATATGTTTTCGAATGGCACACTAATCATATTGAAATGTCGCAAGGCATTTTGCAAGGGCTTTTACTGGTTATCCAACCAAATTTGATACCAAAATACAAAAAGCAATGTTAGGACAAATGTTCAAAGCTCGATCACAGAAGTAGGTTTTAAACAGTATCAGAAAGTTGAAGAGTCAAAGATGGGTTGAGAGTATTCTGGATATTAGGGTCTTGGCAGCCACAAGCATGGCTTCCTTGGGATCATGGAGGAGTTTAAAAGTTGAGATGGGATTTTACAAATCAAGGATTTACTCCACTTAGGGCCACTGTGCATGGGGTGGTGGCCATACACCCTATAACTGGCTCTTTGCAGCATGCAGCTGACTTGTCAACTGCAGGAATCTATTAAAATTGACCTCCCATCTGGCATACAAATTTATAAAGGTAACATGGATTGTATGTAGCCTATTTGTTCTCTGCACAGTACCTTCCAAATGCAATGAGGTCCCACATCTGTGAAAATTAGTGTGAAATTTGTTGATATAGGAATGGAAGCTGTTGCAAAGTAAGACAGGAGAAAACATTAGTTGAAAGATCTCAAGTACATGGAGGGTGAAAGATGGTAAGCTGACTCAGACTGCATTCGATGACACATTTCTAGGGACGACAAAGTTGTGAATGAATGTTTCAGTAGTTGTTGAACTGAGATGAGCTGGAAATGGGCAATGCTTTGAATGTTGAGGAGCTTGTCTTAGATTGTATAGATATGTGGTCAAGAGCTTATCTCTGGGGCAAATACAACACCAAGGTTACAAACAGTCTGTATAACCTTTGAACCATTGGAAAAGGAATTTATGGTGAATGAACAGAGTTTGTGTGTGGATACAATGCCTTTGATCTTTTCAAAAGTTAATTGAAAGAAATTCTTGATGAAAAGTCATCTCAGTTTGAAACGTTAGCTTGCTCTCCCTCCATGGATGCTGCCTGACTTGCTGTGATCTCCAGAATTTATTGGTTCCATCAATTCTTGATCATCTGTCCTGGATGTCAGACATTGCATTATAAAGGTTGCAGAGGAAATCACCAGGATGTTGCCTGGACTGGAGCAATTCAGCTCTGAAGTGAGTCTAACTAGGCTGTGGTTGTATTCCTTAGAAAGGAAAAGAGTGGCAGGGTGCTGCTTGGGGTATACAAAGTTATGAAGGGCATACATAGGATAGATAGCGAGAAACCTTTTCCCCTTCATAGAGGAATCAATAATCATGATGTACTGTTTTAAGGCCAGAAGTTTTAGAGACAATTTAAGGATTTCTTTTCACCCAGAGAGTGATGGTTATTTGGCACTCATGACTTAAAGGTGGTAGATAAAGGAATCATCATGATATTTAAGAAATATTTAGATGACACTGTAAATGCCATAGCATGCACGGTTACAGACCAAGTGCTGGAAAATGAGATTAGAATAGATAGATGCTTGATTGACGGCATTACATGATCATAAGACCATAAGAAATAAAAGCAGAAAATAGGCCATTTGATCTATTGAGTCTGCTCCACCATTTAATCATGGCTGATAAAGCTTCTCAACCCATTCACCCGTCTTCTCCATGTAACCCTTGATCCCCTTAACAATCAAGAACCTAGCTATTTCTGTCTTAAATATACTCCATGACCTGGCTTCTACAGCCTCTGTGACAATGAATTCCTTCAATTCATTACTCTCTGACTGAAGAAATTTCTCCTCAGCTCCATTCTAAAGGGTCTTCCTTTTACTCTAAAGCTGTGCTATTGGGTACCAGTCTCTCCTGTTAATGGAAACATCTTCCCAACGTCCACTCTACCCAGGCCTTTTAGTATCCTTTAAGTTTCAATTAGATCTCCCCACATCCTTCTAAACTTAATCGAGTATAGACTCAGAGTCCTCAAATGTGCCTCATATGTTAAGCCTTTCATTCCTGAGACCATTCTCATGAACCTCCTCTGAACCCGCTCCAGAGTCAGTATATTCTTCCTAAGATACGTGGCCCAAAATTGCTCACAATAATCTAACTGGGTCTGTTCAGACATTATAAAGCCTCGGGAGTACATCCCTGCTTTTATATTCTAATTTTCTCAAAATAAATGCTAACATTGCATTTGTCTTCTTAATTACCGGTTCAATCTGCAAGTTAACCTTAACTGAATCCTGGACTAGAACTTGCAAGTTCCTTTGCACTACAGATATCTGAATGTTCTCCCCATTGAGAAACTAGTCTATGCCTCTATTCTTTCTACCAAAATGCATGACCCCCACATGTTCCCATGCTGTATTCCAAATGCCACTGCTTTTCCCACTCTCCTAACCTGTCTAAATCTTTCTGCAGCCTCCCTGCCTCCTCAACATTACCAGTTCATTCACCTATCTTTGTATCATCTACAAATTTAGATAGAATGCCCTAAGTTCATTCATCCAGATCATTAATGTTTGAAATGAAAAGTTTTGTTGCTATCACTGACCCTTGTGGAACTCGTCTCGTCACTGGCTACTATCCTGAGAAGGACCATTTTATCCACACTCTGTCTTCTGCCAGACAGCCAAACTTCTATCTGGCTTCTAACATCATGGGTTCTTACCTTACTCAGCAGCCATTGACTCTCCTTGGTATAACCTGCTGATTACTCCTCAAAGAATTCTAACAGATCTGTCAAGCATGACCTTCCTTGATGAAATATGCTGGCTTTACTGTATTTTACCATGCACTTCCAAGCATTCAGAAATCTGATCCTTCACAAAGAACTTTAAATAATGGGCTGAAGGACCTCTCTCTGTGCTATAAAATCTTTAAGACTCTTCATGGTAAGCCATGTGGTCATTTAGAGAGAGAGAAGAGATGAGGAATGACATTGATGAGATGAATCTGGATATTAGCAGAACACTTATGAACATGAAGCAATGTTTTTGGTATGATGCTGCCAAGGGGCAACAAATATATGGGAAATTGAAGGAGACCCGTTTAGATTTTTGGAGAAGTTGTGGTATCATTAGAAGGGAAGCTACTTTAGATGATTCTGCAGTTACTCCAGAATATATGAGGCTTGAAGCCTTTCCATTTAGTTTCACTTTATAGATCACTGGCTCAGGCTCAGCTGGAATATTGTATCTAATTCTTGGCACTTCAGGAATCATATCAAGGAAGAGAGTGCACAGGGGATTTAGCAAAACAGTGCCAACATATGAGGAACTTCAGTCATGTGTAGCAAAGAAGAGATAGTTCAGTTGAGGTTTAGTTTTGTTGCTCAAAATTACGAAGAATAAATAAGGGAAATCTGTTTGGTGTAGCAGGAGAATCAAGAACCAAAGGACACAAATTAAAGAGAGGATGAAAAGATAAATCTTTATGCAGTGAGTTGATAGGATATGGGACTGACTACTTGAGAAAACAAATCTAAAAGCAGCTCTCGACTGGGAGATAAATATATATCTGAAAATAAAAAAGTTGCACAGCTATGAGGAAATAACAGCGAGATAGGATTGATTGGATAGCTCACGATGGGCTGAATGGCCTTTAACTGTGCTGTATAATTTCTATGAATTGATCTTGAATGAAGCACTGATTATGCATTCCTGTGGAGATCCTGAATAGCTGCATTATAGGAAAGGCAAGTTTTTTACATTATATCAGTTGACAATGTTGTGCTGTGAAATCAGACATAAATTCAAATGTCTGCAATGTTAGTCAAAACAAGGAGTTGAGATTGCAAGAACCAGGACATGGATGGAAAGAAACAGGCAGAAGTCACTGTTTAGAGAAGAGGAATGTTGAGATTATATTCTCTTTGAAAGCAGTTGGTGTGGAACTAAGAACCAGGCAGCTTAAAAATTAACAAAACTATTTGCATTTATCGAGATAAAAATCACAGAACACCAGATTATTGTCCAACAGGTTTATTTGGAAGTATTAGCTTCTGGAGCTTCAAAGGCTAGAACTTCTAAATAAACCTGTAGGACTATAATCTGGTGTTGTGTAATTTTTAACTTTGTCTACCCCAGTCCAACACCAGCACCTCTACATCATGGCTGCATTTATAGAGTGTAAAGACTGTGATATAATGTCCCAAGGGCCTCCATTACATTATTTTAGCATAATCAGCTTAAGAAAAGTTGACATTGAATTAAAGGAAGCATCTAAACAGATGAGCCAAAGCTTGTTGGAAATTGTAGGCTTTCATTAGTGAGCGCCTCAGCTTCCACCTTGGGACCCTCCAACCCCATGGTATCAATGTGGATTTCACTAGTTTCCTCATTTCCCCTCCCCCCACCTTATCCCATTTCCAACATTCCAGCTTAACACCACCCTCATGACCTATCCCACCTGTCCATCTTCCTTCCCACCTACCCACTTCCACACTCCCCTCTGACCTTTCACCTTTACCCCTACCTCCATCCACCTATTGAACTCTCAACTACCTCCCCCCATCCCCACACCCCTCCTATTTATCTCTCCACCCCCGTGACTCCCAGCCTCATTCCTGGTTAAGGGTTTTTGCCCGAAACATCAATTTTCCTGCTCCTCGGATGCTGCTTGACCTGCTGTGCTTTTCCAGCACCACACTCTCGACTCTAACCTCCAGCATCTGCAGTCCTCACTTTCGCCTGGCTTTAATTAGTGCCCTATTTGAGGATAGAGAACAATTTTGGAGATGTTATCCCACAGCTTAATGCCGAAGCAGCTGAGGATACAACTAGCAATAGCAGAAAACTTAGCAAGATTGTTAGGCTGGAGAAAGTTCTAGAGTTTGGAATGGATCCACGCAGCTAAAGAAGCTGATACTGTATTAGCAAATTTTTGTTGTCTATTACTTGTTAAAAGAAAAGCATATTAATTTGCTGCTTTCAAACAGTAAGGACTGAATTTAAGATCAAATTCTAACGATGAAAATAACAGCAACACAATCGACTGCTTCCTCTCTGTTGACTGAATAAAATGGGTTTGCTGAATCATTGGGCATTTGTTGCTGTGGATCCCTATCTGTGAGGAAATAATTTGAGGATTCCTTGAATTTACTCAGCTTTGGACTCGAATGAACCAGAGAAATGGAGCTAGCCAACCCATCCGTTTGGGCATGAATCAGCATTAGATTTCAGAGGTCTTCCAGTAACAGGTGTAATATTGCAGCACTACATCAGATAATCTAATTAAAATGTCTGAAACTTTAAAATTTATGTCATTATTTCTTGAATGGCTTCCATTATTAAAAAACCATAAGAAATAACCGATTACAGAAATGAAGTCAGAATTACGAGCTCAGTCTAAAATTCATTTGTTGAGTATTTGATTTCATCTGCTTATGAGTTGGAATTAGCTGATAGCTCCAGAATCTGGAAACATTCAAGCAAAAGTAATAATCGTATAAGTAAGCATTTAGCTAATCGCACCCCAAATGATTAATGCTATTCTTTTCAGCATCATGTAGGTGTTTGTTTAATGGTCTACATATTTCATGTATGATACAGCTCAGCAGGTTATGGGGATGGGTTTCATAGTCCCAAACTGGGTGGATGATCCCATTCACAACCCTGCAGCCACACCACCCCATAAAATACAGTTGTCTTGATGTTGGCTCAGAATTATAATATCATCACACTTGTCTCTGAACTCACGAAAGGTGGGTGGGAAATCAATAGCCCGTTAATTTGTTAAGTAACAAATTAACAAACAACCGAGCTTATTAATGAGCCCAGTTGTCCATGATTTTCCTTTGCCTGCTGCATTCTTCAGTCATTACACATGAAACTATTTGGGAGTGTTTTGCAGCAGATATGATAAGGTGATGTAAAGGCAGTCAAAATGATCCGGCCATCAAGATCATAACTGCATGTAGCATCAGATTCTGCTAGGGAAAGTGGCTGTGCCTATGTATTTTTTTTGTGACTCATTTGTTAACTTTCTGGAATCTTCCATATCAAAGAAATATTGGGAGAGCAGGTGCTTTTAGATTTTTCACCATGACAGACTTCCTGTTAAAGACAAAAACCCCTCCACCTCATTCAACCTCTGCCTAGACTCCCACTTCACTCTGGTAGTTAGCTGCCTTACAGGAAAACTGCCATCGCCACTTGAGACAGTGGAGGTGGAAATGAGTGAGCCATTCAGTTTCCATTCTCCTTCCCTCATTCTGCCAAAAACATTAAATCCAATCCATAGATTTCAGATTAAAAATAAACTGGTACATTTAAAAAATAATTCCGCATGTTGCCACTGGTTCTTTCACTAATCCTTTTAACTCTTGTTCCTTTGCTTACTTGTCCATATAAAACTGGAAATAATTCATCCATTTTTTACTCTAATTGCTTTCAAAACTATTAACCTGTTCCGAGATGGTTAGAAAGCACCTCTGAGGTAAATGGAACTTGAACCTCTGGGCATAGAGTCGAGAGTGTGGTGCTGGAAAAGCACAGCAGGTCAGGCAGAATCTGAGGAGCAGGAGAATCAACTTTTCAGGAATGCTGAAGGGCTTATGCCCAAAACGTCGATTCTCCTGATCCTCGGTTGCTGCCTGACCTGCTGTGCTTTTCCAGCACCATGCTTTCAACTCTGATCTTCAGCATCTGCAGTCCTCACTTTCTCCTCTTAGCCTAGAGATAGGAACATTATCAATGTGTTACAAAAGTCCCCATATTTTACTTGAATACAACCATTCATGATTGTGATCACCAGTATCCCATCTCCTCTGAACCGTGTTGTATTCCAAGGAGGGTAATTCCAACTTCACAAATACCTTCATGTAACTTGGCATCATCCTAGAAAAGTTCATGTTCTTATGGTCTTACATTCCCACTTAAAGTTAAGTCGTGTATATTTACCCAAAATGGAAACCTAACCAATGATTTTTAAAGGTTTTATTAACTTCCTTGCTTTTATACTTGCTGATTCCTCCACTTGCACTCTCAATTTTCTCAGTTCCTGCATCTCCGTTAACATTGGGCCATTTCAAAAAATTATTTCCAGCACATCAAATATATGAAATGGCTATATATCAAAAGGAACAGAGGCCTCAATACTGACCCCTGACAAATGCTAATGTATGATTTAATCTTAATTTTAAAAACAGAAATAATCATTTACCACTGCTATTTTATGTTGTGTGACCAATTTTGGATCACGATTACTACTGTTCCTTTCATGCCACAATCTTAAATCTTGCTAACAAGTCAGTTATCTTGAAGTAATTTTAAAAACAATTATCAACACAACATCCACTGTGCTATCCTTATCAACTCTCACTGTGATTTACTCAACCCAAGGTATTTAAATATGAATTTTCCTTAAGAAAACAATGCTAACTTTCATACCTTGGTTCAATTCATTTTACTAAGGTCTATTGCTTCTAAAATGTTCTCTATTACCTTCATTAGGCTTGTAACCCATTTCCATCTTCCCTATTGGGAACAAAATCATTTACAATCCTCCAGACCTCTGGAACTATTCTGTATCTGAAAGTGATTGGAAACTGTGGCCAGAACCTTCACAATTTCCACCATTAACTTTTCTTAACAATTGAGAATGCATCCGTTTAGGATTTTTCTATTTTGACTGACAAACATTTTGTCTTCATTGTTCTGTACCTGTTTTTAACTCATTCAATACTGCTGTTCTCTTTTCTTTAACAAGTACATTGGCAATATCGTCTTCTCCAGTGAAGTCAGATGCAAATTATAAATTCAGAATTTCAGCCAAGTCCATTTGCCTTTTTATGAAAATATACTTTTTGTGGCTCATTGGTCTCACACTCCTTACTACCCTTAATACTAATGTGCTCAGAAAAGTATGGTTTGGCTCCTCCTTACGTGTAACCGCTAATTTATGCTTATACAATGTATTTGTCTTTCTTATTCCCATTTTATGCCTTTTTTTAACTTTCTGTACTTAACATGGTTTGCAATTCTATTAAAAATCTAATGTGTTTAAAGACTGCTTTTTCTGTTTAATTTTAAATCATGTATCTTCAGCCAATATGGGAGCACCAATTTTGTATACCACTGAGGGACTGTACCGATTGTATACTCAAACTTTCTCCTCTTTGGACCTTGGTCAATTACTGTTCAGTTGAGCAACTTCTGACTCCAAACTACTTGGTCACAAATCCATTTTAACCAAATGAAATTAGATCTATGCCACTTTATCATTTTTATACTTGACTGCTCCTTGGCCATTCCATAATTATTTGAGACTTAACAGTATTATTACCAAATGCTCTCCTACAGAAACATGCTGCAGTTGTTTATTTCTATTCCCAGACCAAGATCCAGCATTCCACATGACAATGGAAACATAATGATGAAGAGAAATCTATTCTAAGCATGTCAAGAATTCCTCTCCCATTTTGAACTAGAACTGTTAGTGTAAGTGGTTACTGATAAGTAGTGAGTGCATTTGTGTCAAACAAAGAACTGCAAACACTGGAAATCTGAAACAAAAAAAACCCAGAAACTTAGCAAGTTTGACCGTATTTGTAGAGAGAAAACAGCTTTAACCTTTCAAGACCAAGTTCTGAGTAAGATTCACTGGACTTAGAAATGTTAACTCTGCTTTTCTTCCATAAATGCTGCCAGACCTGTTGAGTTTCTTCAGCAATCTTTGCCTTCATGCCAAATAAATGCCAGACAATGATTAACTTCAGTAAGAGATAATTTAATCACTATCCCTTTAGCATTCAATTACCATAGTTGAATCCCCCCACTATCAACATCCTTGGGATTACCATTGGCCAGAAACTGAACTGGATGAGTTTTATAAATGCATTGGCTATAATAGCAGGTCAGCACCTAGGCATCCTGAATGTAAATCACATTCAGACTTATCAAAGTCTGTCCACCATCTACAAGGCATAAGTCAGGAGTGTAATGGAATACACCTCACTTGCCAAAAGCGAACACTCAAAAGCTTGACACCATCTAGGACAAAGCAGCCCACAGAATTAGTACCATATCCAAAAACACACACTCCCCACACCACTAACTCTTTGCAACAACAGTGTGTCTATCTGTAAGATGCATGGCTGAAATTCCAAAACCGTGGCCATTTCCATTTAAAAGATCAAGAAAGCATATATATGAGAACACCACCATCTGCAAGTTTCCTTTCAAGCTACTCATGATTCTGACTTGGAAACATAGCTGTGCCATTGGGTCAAAATCCAAGAATTCCCATCTACCTACCACTTATGGACTGAGCCAGTTCAAGAAGGCAGCTCATCACCACTTCTTAATGACAACTAGGATGGGCAATGCATGCTGGCCCAGCCAGCAGTAGCCATATCCCATGAGTGAATAAGAAAATCCAATTTATATTGGGAATACTGAAGACCCCATTATTATTATTATTTTTGCTATGGTTCAATAACTTCAATCTTACTTTCATCATCATCACTTTTCTGTAGTTTTCTTTGGTATTTGAACTTCAATATCTTTATTGCTATATTATGGCCTATTTTATATTCCCTGTGGCATAATATTTTCACTATTGTTCCATGTTTTGCACCAACTAGATCTTTCTTTGATCTCTCAAATACACCAGCCATTTTCAATGTTATAATAGTTTATTTGAGTATAGCAATTGCACCACCGTCACTGTAATTTTCCTTACTCTGCCTCCTAAATATCTGCTACCAGGACCTTTAATTGCACAATCATCATTTTATTCATCACAGGTCTCTGATATTGTTACTATCCCCTAGTCTCATGTGGCAACCTATGCCTGCAGATCACCAAACTTACTCACCACTGATCTTACACTCAAATTACATCTAAAGAATGCGTTTATCTCCTGTTTGTTGCCTTCTGTTTCTGAATAATTCTTTAAGCTATTTATTGTTTTCAGTCCTCCAGGCTTAAGGGACAGGATGGCCTAATGGTATTAACACAAGACTATTAATCTAGAGGCTTAGATCAAGTTCTGGGTACCTGGGTTCAAATTGTGCCATGGCGGATGGTGGAATTTGAGTTCAATGAGTATCTGGAATTAAGAGTCTAATGATAATCATGAAATAATTGATGATTGTCATGGAAAACTAGTTTGGTTTACTAATGTCCTTTAAGGAAGGAAACTGCTCTCCTTAGTTGGTCTGGCTTTACATGACTCCAGACCCACAGCAATGTGGTTGACACTTAAATGCCCTCTGACTAATTAGGAGTGAGCAATAAATGCTGGCCTGGACTGTGAATGAATAAAATAAAAAGACACCAAGTTGTTCCTCTCTAATATTTCACCTTGATGCCATTGACTTTCCAAATTAAATTAAACTCTTCTCCTTAGTTATAAATAAGAGATTTCCTCTTTATAATTTGAGAGTTTGAATGTATATGTCAGCATTCAGGGCAGCACTGATTAGTGAGTCCAACCTCGGGATTATCTGCTTGATTTCTAAGAAGAATAGTGTTGAAAACACATTGGCAGAAGCTAGCAATGAAGGACTGATGGTTAGGAACAAAATAAAAATGACAAAAAGGATTTTTTTTGTCATTGCATCTTTTCTGCTTTGTTGTTATTCCATAGGAAACCCATTTATTCATAACATAGTTGAAATGATTCATTGTGTATCTCTGTACTGTGAATGCCATGAGTCCCAGTCACAGAAATTCACTTTTCAGTGAACTTGCATTTGTTTTTAGAATATTATTCCACACTCTGATAGAAAGAATGCAAAAAATGGGTTCCTTGAAAAGAAATGTGAACATACAGTCTGGATCCTAGACTATACCAACCTTCATTTTGGAAGTTAATGAAAGGAAACACACGCATCAATAGTGGAGAGTTCGGGGATGGAGGTAAGTCAGAATGAGGGTCATTTATATTTTTGCCTCAAAGTACATGTACAATAAAGGAAATGTCAACCTCTCCACAATGCATTACAATTCAATCATCAGTGTCTCAATGGCCCCAATTTTCACCCAGCTGAACTATGGGGTGGTGGTGGAAGGATGATTAAACTGATGACTGGTAGAATTAAC
Source organism: Chiloscyllium plagiosum (assembly GCF_004010195.1). Classification (NCBI taxonomy): domain Eukaryota; kingdom Metazoa; phylum Chordata; class Chondrichthyes; order Orectolobiformes; family Hemiscylliidae; genus Chiloscyllium; species Chiloscyllium plagiosum. Next base: position 106,397,308 of record NC_057711.1, on the reverse strand, counting down.
TGCATTCTTGAAGCCTTAGTTCCTTCACCATTTTAAACACTGCAACTTCAGAGGCTTGGTGCCCTCAAATCTGTGGCTTATCTCTAATGCAGAAAACATAATTTAGCCCCAGCAAAACTAGAGTCAATGGGAATCAGGGGAAAATCTTTCAACATCTCTGAACACAAGGGGGTGATGATTTAGTTGTGGAAAGTCAGACAAAACGCAGTAAAAAATCACCGCCAGATTTTAACTGCTGATATTCTGAGAACCACATGGCTTTAAACGTCAGCAAAACTGACAGAGTCAATAGAGTAACCAGCACACACCAAGTAAAGTATATAATTGATGAAAACTTTGTGCAGGTTCCTTGTGGGTTTGGGAAAGTAGGAAAGGTCTTCTGGCCCCTGCAAACAATCCTTGCATTTCCACAGACCCTGGTTTCTCCCGGTCTCACCACTGGCAGTTATTTACCAACTCCACTCTCCATAGCACAAATATTCTGGCGAGAACTGTCATCCACAGTTCCTGGGAGCATCAACCATCTGCCCAATTTTAAACTCCCATTACCAGCTTTAGGAGACGAGACAATGCAATGAAATTTAATTGAGGCCTAGGTGTTAAAATAGCTGGGACCTCAAGCTCATAGGTTTGCAGGCAATTCGCAGCAGTCCACCACATCTAATTGTCCTGAACCTGACCAGGTTACAGTCAGGTCTACAGATTAAGTTTAACACAGAAGGTGTAGCAAACCTGGCTTGTTAGATTTGCATTATTTATATGATTACTTTTTCAACTCCAGTGGCATAATCTTACAGAACATTTTGTAGCTAGCACAAGAAAAAGTTTGTCATAAGTTAAGGGCATTGTTTCAGATAGATTTCCAGCAGAAAAATTGGCAGAATTCCTGTAACATATGCCCAAAGATGTCATCTTCATGAAAGTCACTTAATGGTTTATGCCTTAGGCTTCATTCCCATAAAATTTGTGAACTGATCAATAAAAGCAGGCATTTCAATGCAGTGTATAACAATAAAAGCAGGCATTTCAATGCGTGTATAATAATTAACTCCATCACATAGAGGGGACACATGTGTGCTGGAAGGTGATGGACAGATTCGAAGATCGAGTAGTCTGACAGTGTCCTGTGGTATCGTTCTGTATCAAGTAAGTGAATCAAATGTCATCACAACCTCAGACAGGTTCTTTAAGGACCTCTGGGTAGACAGCAGTGGCCACACACAAAAAAAATCACCTCGGTATGAAATAGAGGAAGTGAAAGTTGGTGGACTTGGTGCTCTTCCAGCACCACTAATCCAGAATCTAGTTTCCAGCATCTGCAGTCATTGTTTTTACCTCGTTGATTTTAACCCTACTGCGAATCCTCTTGCAAGGATGCCTGCCTTGAAGAAGTTTTCCTCCTCTCTCTACAAGCTTTATTCCTGATGAAGGGCTTTTGCCCGAAACGTCGATTTTGCCTGTCCTCGGATTTTGCCTGTCCTCAGATGCTGCCTGAACTGCTGTGCTCTTCCAGCACCACTAATCCAGGACTTGATTGACTGTCTAATAATCTACTGCTGAGGAATCCAGAAGATACATTTCTCTTTTTGACATGTTGCTGAGCTGTGAGTTGGTTGGCAGCTGAGTAGATTGTTTATGACAATAGATTCACCAATAATTATTGAAACAATGTTAGTATTATTATTTATTTTTATACTTCAACAGGTGATCTCAATTAAGTTTTGCTAACTTAGAAAATCCATCAAAGAACCCTGAAATTCTCTCCCAGATTGTCTTATGAATCTACCTACAGCACATAGACAGCAGCAGTTTAAGAAGACAGCTCACCCCCACCTTCTCAAAGACAACTAGAGATGAGCAATAAATGTTGGCCCAGCCAACGACACCCATGAACCACAACTGAATAAAATAAAAGGGTTTAATTTGCTGAATCTTGATTTTTCTATCACTGGTTATCTGACCATTATTACACGGCGTAGTTGGGAAAATAAGTCGAAACCCTAATATATTGCGTCCTTCCCTTTCTTTCTGCCTCTGCACTTTAATCCTCATCTGCTTCCATATATTTCTGTTGTTTGACTGTCTTATTCCAGTGATCTAGAATCCTGCTAACAGGGATACCCTACCTGCTCACACCCGTGATATGGCAATTTTCAGTGCAGTATTTTCACATGAAATTAGATTAAGTTAGAGTGGGTGTATGTTAATTGTAGATTCATTATGTTGTTAGAGTGCACATGAAGGGCATTAGTTAATTAAGTATTTTGAGAACTTATCGAGGGGAAACTGCAAGGATGCTGGGTTATGTCAGCAGGAAGGAGACAATTGTAATGCTGCATTTTATGAATTAACCTGTTATCAAGGGAAATAGTGTCCAATTTCATACTTCAATAACTGACTTGGTTCTAACAAGACTGAGATTAGCACGTCATATTGAGCACCATCACTAGCACAGACAATTTACATCCACTGAAAACAACCCCATCCTTGGCACTCACAGCCAGCATCAGAGTTACGGGACCAAGATAGATGAATGAACAAAATAGATACCTGGACTGCAATATCAAAGCTGAGATATGTGAAGCTGGTTATTTAACATTAAGAAATGTCTCCATGTCAGTTCCTGCACTGAGCTGGCCAGTGAGGCAAGCCATATTGGAGTGAGAGCATTTGGAGGTGGGGTGGAAATTGGTTTGGCAGTGGCCTGGAATCTTTATGATATATTTTATGGGTTATATATGCCACCCAATAATTCCTAGTCTAAAGGCCTCATTTTAATATAGGTTAGAATAGAGACAGTTAGATGGGGTTTGGGGACAGGTTTATGCGAAACAACCTTCGCATAAACCAAATCATCCGCCGACATTTCCGCCACCTCCAAACAGACCCCACCACCAGGGATATATTTCCCTCCCCACCCCTCTCCGCCTTCTGCAAAGACCGCTCCCTCCGTGACTACCTGGTCAGGTCCACGCCCCCCAACGAACCACCGTCCCGTCGTGGCACACTCCCTTGCCACTGCAGGAATTGCAAAACCTGCGCCCA